>NC_061112.1:83327631-83372157 GCF_002878395.1 Capsicum annuum
TTTTCATTCTTGGTTCATCATTTTTTTCATTTTTCTTATTTTTTTATATTCTTTTCCTCATCTTTTTTTTTGTCATTGCATTTTATATATTTTTACTTTAAATTTATTAGTATCATAATATATATTTCAAATAAATTTATTATTTGTATTTGAATAGTTTAGGTGTCAATATGTGCAATTTATCATTTGTATTTATATACAAATAAGTATATGAATTAAAATCAACATGAGTTGTGGTGCACTGGGTGGGGCTGCAACACCATTAACCAGAGATCGAGGGTACGACCCTGGTTATGGAAAAAACTCTGTTGGGAGCGCTGCCACCTTAATGGGCCCTGCAACGGCCGATCTGAATTAGTCGGGGCTCCAATGCAGACACCGGACACCAGATGAAAAACTAAAAAAAAGTATATGAATTAATTGTATTTTCTTGAGACTAAAATATATATAGTTGAGGATCCACATAACCCTCGAATTATAAATGTTGGGCGAATATAAATCAATATGCGCTTATGGTATTTTCTTTATCATAAAAAAAAGAAGGAAACCAAAAATAGAAAAAAAAAAAGTAGAAAGAGACGTAGAAGTTAGAGACAGAAGAGAGAAAAAAAACATAAAGAAAGAATTGAAGAAAAAAAATTAAAAAAATAATGAAAAAGGAGAAAACGAAAAAGAAAAAAGATGATGGTGAAAAAAAATATACTGAGTGGTTACGATATTTTAGTCATCATCCATAATTTGTACTCGACTTAACCATGTTCTTCGAAAATAAAAAAATATATATATAAAACATAAAATACAACCATAAAAGAAAAAAATGAGAAAGAAGTAAAAATAAAAAAACAAAAAATAGAAAAAAAATGAGACTAAAAAGGAAAAGGAAAAAAGAAAGAGAAACAAAGGGCAGAGGGTAGAGATAGAAGAGAGAGAAAAAATGACAAAAAAATGAAAAAAGAAAACTAGAAGTTACATATAGAAGAGAGACAAAAAAAACTAAAAAGAAAAAACTAAAAAACAAATGGAAAAAAAGTCAAGTTGATATGATATAGAAGTTTTAAGTTTTTGACTTAGGAGTTAAAGTGGGTTGAAACCATTTTTACCCAATCCATATTTGATCGAATCCATATTTACTCATATTTATATGGGCGAATTGCAATCCAAACCATTTTTGCTCGATCCACATTTAATCCGTCCAAATCCAATCCAATACGCCCGTTTGCCACTCCTAATTCCCACCACTAGCCCTTGCCAGGATAGAAGAACTCGCAACAAACATTTTGTAGGGCCAAATGTTTCTGGAGAAATTCAATAACCATTTGCGATCAAACCAACCAACACAACGACGAGCTCATCCGCGAACAAACGAGCTCACAGATCCAGACATTGTATTTCAATGACAGTTGTGATTGCTCGGAGAGAGGTCCACTGCAGCGTTGTATATACAGATCTAGAATGACTCATACAAAATTCATATACATATGTCAAATCATATCTCGAATTTTCACCATCAGATCTCGAGTCCATGGCGTCCTACACCATCACATCTCGAATCCACGACGGCATACAGAACCATTCAAGCCATGAGAAATTCTAGATTGAAAATAATGATGTTAATGAAGATACAATAAAAATGGTGTATCTGTTAAGAGAGTTCAAAGATACATAGGAATGATGTACCTTATAGAAAAGGACATGAAAATACATCACGCGATCCTCCACCAAATGTACAAAAGTGATGTATCTTACTAAATATTAGGCTTTATATATATATATATAAAAGATGAGTTTGGTCGAAAATCTACAAAAATCACGCATCAAAATATTTTTTTGCTACTAATACATAAGACATGCATTTAAATGTATCTCTGTGATATTAATACTTAAGAGTTATGTATCGATACATATGTATCAGATGGTGACGTGTGGCGATAATGAATGAGAAATTAAAATTTTACGTAAATATGTAATTACATACTAAACTATTGAGATTTATGAAAATTTTCCAAATTTTAATCAGCGTGTAAAGAGTGGTTATTTGCCGATGTCTCCCTAAATTTGAGGCACGATGGAGTCTTTGGAAAAGTCCAGCCAAGTCCCAGCGAAATTCGGATAATGGCCCAAGTACACTTCGAGCATAAAGTTTATCAAATATGGTCGAAGTATCCCTAGTGTATGCACTTTGGTTGAGTGTGTTGTATATCTGTATGTATATTATATGTATAATGTGCGTATATTTAGTATAAACATAGTAGCTATACACTAAGGAATATATACACTAAGGAGTCGTTTGGTGTGAAGTATAGGTATAATAATCCCGAAATAAAATTCAGGATTATTTTATCTTGCGTTTGGTTGGAGATGTTAGTCCTGGGATTATTTATCCTACCATTTATGTCATAGTGATGTGATAAGTTATCCCATATACACGGTGAGATAACTTATTATGGGATAACTTATTCTCGGGATTAGCTAATTTCCGAGATAACTAGTTTTCAATTAAACGACTCCTATGTACATGTTTTAAAAACTAGATGGCCCTATGGTATTGGACTGTAATTTTCACATTTTTTAAAAATGAAATGCAATCAACTGACAACAGAAGATTAGTTCTCAGATAGTCCATTCTCCCAGTCCGATCCTATGAGTTTAAGTTGTGCACTAACGAGTGGTTTGGTTTGAACTTTGAAGACAAGACATACAAGGATTGCAATGCAAATTTAGTTACGTAGGAATTAATTAACAAAGATTATTTCTTGTTGAGTATTTAGTTCATTGCACTAAAATATGATATGCAAGATATCACATAAAATATTTATTTATTTTTAGAAGAAAAGGTGCATAATGAAATTACAATTATAGCTTTGAATGCTCGACCTTCCTTGGTTTTCAAGAAAAAGTTAAAAGGTATTTTTGTTCTTTAGCACTTTAGCCATGTATAAATTATATATGAATTAGTTATTCTATGTTGTTGATAGTATAAAATAATACACCAATAAAATTGATGTATTACGTTATACATGCTACAGATTACAATCAGACATTCAATAAATTATCTCATAATTATTTTCCTTGAAATCATACCAAACGATCCCTAAGAATTTATAAAACTTTTATTACACCAACCGGAAAATTTAACCTTTAAGGCTACAATGTAGCAATATGCAATTTCATATTAAGTATAATATGAAATATAGATTAATAACTAACTGTAACAAGTTATTGCACTGTAAGGTGACACATATATTCTTTTGCAACGCAGAGTAAATTCTTACATCGACCTTTTTGCGTTAAGAAGTTTCAGCAATCATTTAATCTTACAATTAATTATAGGAAAGTTTAATGTAAAATGTGAATATATAAATGAGTGTCCTCGTTTGTGCAACACTAGCATGCAAGTGACATAGTATATGTACTACTAACATCTTTTTGCCACACTTCAATTTCTTAAGTAAGTGAAATATCCACCTGTAATTACCTGTATTGGCTTGAATTACTGAATTCGCTGACCAGCTTATGCAAACTTAGCTTGTGCAAGTTTTAGTTTTAGAAAGGGGTGATGATGATGAGACTTGGAACTAGAACTCATGACCTTTATCTGTTTTGATATCATGTTAAATTGTTTAACTATTTTATCAGAAAACTTATCCATTAGTTAAACACACTTTTATTAATGTAGTTTTATGCCTTCAAGAAGCAATCACACCTTGGGAGAAAATGAAACACTACACCTTTAAACATTTTTTTTCTTGTGAGTCTAGCTAGAACAGGAAATCTGCTGATATAAATTTGAGCCTAAACGAATACATGTCGACAACAGTGATGAATATGAACCTTAATTACATTTATATGTACATACGGGATCAGACATCAGATAAAACTAGAATAATACAGAACATTAGCATGGCCCCTGCACAATGATATTAAACACATACAAACCAAAATACACAAAGTACTATAGCCTAGTTTTGAATAGAGTGACCGATCCCAGGACTATGACCATCTACATGGCCAGGAGGTGGTGAGGCAGGTGGATTCTCATTGTTTTGAACAGAGAATTCTTTCATCTTTCTACTCACTCTTTTTGATGTCATTGTGTGCACTTTATGTTTCAAGAAATTATTTTTGTTCTCGAGTTTGATGTTTCTTCCCTCAATAGATTCGATAATGTTAGAGAAGATCATTGCAAGGAGAAAAATAGCAAGGATAGTCTTTGTTTGAGACATGAAGCTAGGGAAATGAGAGAAATAGAGAAATGAAATTGATTGGAAATGCTTAGCCTCTTTCTTCCCTAGAGTATTTATAGGGAAATAGAAAAGGGCAAAACAAGAGTTATTGGATCCTCACTAGTTGGAGATTCTCACATGTATAACAAAAAAGTTGTGCCACTGAACTTTATTCCTTTTGTTTGCAAAACGTGAATGTAGAGTCTGGTAAAAGCCGGGGCCTTGGCTTGCCTTCTATTGGAGGTTCAGTCCAACTCAGTTGCTTCGATTTAAAATTTATATTTTTAAAAATTCTATGAATATGTATGAATTATACATTTTGATCTAGGTAATTTCAATGGATTAGAATTCTGAGCCCATAAGTTCCAAAACCTAATTCCACCTCTAGAAACTGTAATGAATTAACTTATATACACACAAAGGTGGAGGAAGAGTAGAAGCTACGGTACGGCCAAATCAAATAGCTTTGGTTCAAACATATATTTGTCTTAAGAAATTTGTTGAATAGGTATAAATTATTAATGTGGAACTCTTTAACTTACGAGATTCAAAATCTTGAACTCTTAAAGTTCAAATCCTAGCTCTGTTTTTGTGTATGCATGTGTAAAGATTTTTTATATTGTTACTCCAGTGTGAGTAAGTGCTTAGACAAATTAGACTGAAGTTGAAAAAAAAACCTTTGTTGAAATTAGAACTGAAAAATTATATCTGGAAGTTGAAACTGTGTCTGAACATATATATTTCACTTGAAAAAGAAGTGACAATTTTCTGAGTAGCAAAACAAAAAAGTCGGCGAAAATTTCATACTAAAACTCATCTTCAAAAACTAACCAAAATATCTTTCAATTATATAATCAATTTTTTTTTCAAGTAACATACATATCCAAAATTCAACTATAAATTTCAAAATTATTTTTCAATTCAACTTCAAAACTCTTGTTAAGTTCCCAATTTTGATGATTGACAAATCATGGTTGGGACCTGGTTTCCATGGAGCCATGCACACCACTTTTGATGATGAGTTGAAGCTGCTCTGGGACCAGGTTCATCGGGTCTATGCCTTTTGTAGCAAGTCAACATTACAGCTAAAAATTATACTAGATGGCAGAAAGTTGGTGAGAAAAGGTGGCAAAGTTGCAACACCTTTTTGCCCCCAACCAATCAAAAGAGTCCTAGGTTTTCATGTCCCGTATACATATACAACATGTTACAATAAGAAAACCTAAGCTCTTATATGAAAGAACACCCAATACCTCCAAGAAAAACATTTCAAGTAAGCCTCATTTGCAACAGGAACTTGCTCAGTCGATAGTGTCGTCTATGCTCTTGTTGTATTTGAGTCTTAGTCTAGTAATTTGTAAATTCTCAACCTACTTCTATTGTTAAGATATTGTAGTTCTTTTCATTGTTTGTTCTTCTCACACTGTTGAGTCAGCTAGAGTTAGTTGATGGTTGAGGCTAGAGTTAGCTAGTGGTTGATTCAGCTAGAGTTAGGTGTTTCAGTTGTTAGCAATAGAATTATTGCGGTAGAGTCTTGTAATAGAGTTATTGCAAGTGTTATAGGATTAAGAGGTTAATCCTTTGAACTACGGAGTCTGTATTCAAGTTTCTTAAAGTTAGTGAAGTGGTTGGAAATCCTACGAGGTAGGTCTTAGTTTTACTCCCTTGAGCAAGGAGTTTTTCACGTAAATATCGTGTGTTTATCTCCTTATGTTGTATCTTTAGTTTATTCTTATTTTACTACTACAAATGTTGGTGTAACGACCTAAAAATTTAATGAAACATGTGATTGCCTGTTTTACCCCCTTTCTATAGTTTCATTATGGTATTTCTGGGGTGTGGGAGTGATTGACATGATTTTCGATGCATTTTGGTATCATTTATGCGATATTGTGGTTTTTGATGGCTTCGAGAGTCTTATTTTGGACTTATGTAGATAAATTTTTATTCTTACGATGGATGGACAAACGGACTGTGCCAACAGCTCCGAAATATTGGTTTTAGAGTAGATAGACCTTTGGTTTGGGTCCCGGTGCACCCGAGCTCATTTCGACCTATTGATCGGAAAGTTGAAAAATTGAAAATATGGGTGTGGGACCCACATTTGGTCGAAACAACCTCAAATGGAAAATTTGACTTCGCCAGCAGATCCAAAATATCAATTTTAGGGTGTTATCATATTTTGTATGATTTTACGGCTTTTAAATCTCATTTCGACTCTCGATTTGGAAAATTGTGATTTCGGGTTCGAGGATCAACTTTGTGAAAATAATATTTTTGTTGAAAATCTGATATCGCCATCGCATTTGGAACATCAAATTTAATATGGTTGCATAGTTCATTTGCATGTATCGAATTCCGAACTAATCTCGGGCATCCCGTAGGAGTTCGGGATGGACTTTAAAAAATAGGAGCTTTTCTTAAGCTGGTGCAGATTTCTGCAATATTAATGCTGTTTGTGGTCATTTTGCTCATTTTTTTTATCTTGCCTCTTGAAATTTAAACCCTAAAATAGTGCGGGAGCTTAAAAGTGAAATTTGTGGGAGTCTGGGAAGCTAGACTAACATATATTTCTTGATTGTATTATGGATTTAAGGTAAGAATTCAGCCTTTTTTAGTAATTTCTTAATTAATTTCTCAAAACCTCAAAAATATTAGGGCTTGATTTTAAACCTCAATTTCACTCCTTTTCACTTAAATTTTATTTTTTATCTTATAATTACTATTTTTCATCAATTTAACCTTCAAAACAACTTCGATTCTTGATTTTAACCCGGATTTCAAAGATTTTACCCAATAAACCTTAAAAATGGTTTTTCTTTGATTTGAACCTCATTTTTTACTTTATTTGACATGAGTTTTCAGCTGTAGATTCCTAAAAATATGGAAAACATGTTTTTAAAGTAAAGTTTTGATTTTATCCTTCTTTTTTAGAAATTCATTCCGGGGGTTTGTTTTGACCCCGAACCAAAAGTAGTCAATATGGGTGTCGTTGGCTTTTTTTTTATGCGTAAATTTCATATTTGATATTTTTAGTGGAGTTTGAGATTGTTTGTGAAAAGTAAGCTCACGCGTTTGATGTGCAGCGACCGATTTCGGCTTTTGAGATAGGTTATGGCTTAACTCTTTCAGACTAGGCTGGGTAGTAAAATGATGATACAAAATGCATGTTAAGGGTGAAAACTAATCATGAAAATGGTTATCTATGTGTTGTGCCCGTGTGGGGCCTATATGTGATATAATTGTTAAAATTGAGATATTATATGATATGTGTGACCGTCTGGGGTCCTATGTGATATGATAGCCTTGAATACATGTGAATAATTATATTGTGTTGTTAAAATGCTTAATGTGGTACCATTGTTGTATTGTGATTATATTCATACTTTATTGGCGTATGAGAATGTGGAAATTTATGGATGAAGCAAAAAAATAAGTGGAAATTGGCTAATGTGGTTGTGGAAATGTATCATTGTGGCTGGTTGTGGAAATATATCATGTGGTTGGTTGTGGAAATATATCATGTGGTTGGTTGTGGAAATACTCATTGTGATTGGTTGTAAGCATTACATCTTCATATCATACTCATTCATGAAACATTGGTACCACCGTGGTAACATCTTAGAAACACTGAAAACACCTTTTCAAGGGATGTACCAGAAACAAGATACGATATATATGGATTGTATACAGGTTAACGAACCCCCCATGGGTCCTGCATTGGGAGACTTGCCTCCGTAGGTGTATATGGGGATTGTGCGACGATCCCGGAGGTTGTACGACGACCTCATGCATCATCATCATCATCATCATCATCATCATCATCATATACATTGCACTTACTTTATTGTGTTTATAATGTGTTGTATTTTCATATTAACTTTCCATTTATGCAATTGTCTTATATTCTTTTATTGTATTTGATGATCTTGTATATGCATGTTCTCTCCTGTTCTACTTATATGTGATATAATGCATACTTGTATTTTATTTTATTGCGATGATGCAATATATGTGATATATTAGAACCGTTAGTGCAAGCGGTGTGAGCTACCGTTGTGGGATATTTTCTGATTGCAGGTGACGTACCTTTAGTATATATTTGGTATGCTTTATTTACTACTTTGCTTGGTCAGTCTATAATACCTAATGAGTACAAGTGGACTGTACTCATGCCTATTGCACCCATTCCGTGCGGTCCTAGCTCGAGTGCACCTCAGCTTGCTTGACTCAGGCGACTGTTGGAGCTTCTAAGATAGCAGTTGGACATTCATACGTCCGAAGTTCATCTCTATCTTTCTATAGTAGTTATTCTTCATTAGTATTCAGAGACAGATATTATTCCTTTATGGGTATTTTTCTGATGTATTTGACTCTTGAATTGTATTAGTAATTCTTACACTATTGACACCTGATTTTGGGCATAATCAATATTTTGGATAGTCTTTTCCACATTGTTATGATTACTTTATGGTCCGGCTTCATTTTAGAAGCCTAACCTTAGGATATTTCTATTTTTTCCTCTTATTGTATCAGTTTAGGTGATAGGCTTACTTGTTAAGGTACGCCGCGATAAGTGCCATCATGACCCTTATTTTTGGGTCATGACAAATTGGTATCAGAGCAGCCAGGTTTCATTGGTCTCAATGGCATAAGAACGAGATGTCTAATAGAGTCTCGTAGATAGGTATGTAGACGTCCGTATCTATCTTGAGAGGCTATAGGATGTGTTTAGGAAACTTCACTTATTTTATTCTTTATCGTGTGAAGTTCTTTCATACCTTGCATTCTGAGTTGTCTTTCACTCTTTCTGCGTGAATAGTATGGATTATACTACACTCTATCAGTTGAGAGATGCTGTGAAAGATTGGTGGAGATTGTTTGTAGGTTGTAGTCCTGTTGATGCTGCTGAGTTGTCATGGGATTAGTTTATTGATTCCTTTATGGAGAGATTTATTCCTTTCAATTTGAGAAACATATACAAGATGAGTTTGATCATTTGGAGCAGGGCTCTATGACAGTTTCTGAGTATGAGGCACGCTCTCATGCCCTCTCTAGATATTTCTATGATAACATTTCCATTGAGTCTGAGAAGGTTCAAAAGTTCGTGAAGGGTTTAGATGTTTCTCTTTAGTTGGCTACATCTCAGATAGTTGTGTTTGGGGTTTCTTTCTAGAGTATAGTGGACCATGCTAAGATAACAGAGGGTATTCTTAGTGCAGCTCAGGGAGGCGCCAAGAAGGCATGATGTTTTGGTGAGCTCAGAAGTCAGACCTCTTGGGGCAAAGATTTTAGAGGTTCTTATGGATACCATGGTAGGCTAGTGGAGGATTTATAGAGTTTAAGTGGTGGATCTTCTAGTTCAGCAGTATAGGGTGGTTGTTCAAGCCCAGTTGTTCCTTCTTCTGTTATGGCTAGTCATAGAGGTTGCTATATGTGTGATGAGATTGGCCATGTGGCCAGGGACTATCTCCATTGGGTGATTTAGGTTACTCTTATTTCAGCTGTGAGAGGTAAAAAAGGTGGAGCCCATGGTGGTGGTCGTGGGACCACCTAAGCAGTTGGTGGTTGTGGTCAGTGTTATGCTATACCATCCAGACCTGAGGCATAGGCTTCTGATATTGTGAGCACAGGCACCATCCCCGTTTGTTTTAGACCTACATCTATATTATTTGATCCCAGATCAAATTTCTCCTATGTGTCTATATATTTTATTTTGGGTTTTGATTCTGTTAGTGAGCCTCTTACCATGCCTATTCGTGTATCTATCTTAATAGGTAATTTTTTATGGTGGATCGAGTGTACCGATATTGTGTTGTGACTTTTGCTGGGCATGAGACTTTGGTAGACTTGCTTGTGTTAGATATGGTTGATTTTGATGTTATTTTGGGTATGGCTTGGTTGTCTCCTTATCATTTTGTCTTAGATTATTTTGCTAAGACTGTGACTTTAGCTTCCCCGAGTATGCTAAAGATAGCTTGAAAGGGTGCACTTCATTCTGGTTCTAAGAGGATTATATCTTATGTTTAGGCTCGTAAATTGATTGAGAGGGGATGTTTATCGTTCTTGACTCATATTCATAACACCAGTGTTGTTTCGCCTTCTTTCTTGGATTCTGTCCATGTTGAGCCGGGCAGTAAGCCCATTTTGATTCTTCCTTATAGGATGGCCCTATCAGAGTTGAAGGAACTGAAGGATCATTTATAGGAGTTGTTGAATAAGGGATTTATCCAACCTAGTATTTCACATTGGGGTGCGCCTGTCTTGTTTGTGAAGAAAAAAGATAGGTCTATGCGAATATGTATTGATTATCGACAGTTGAATAAGGTGATGACTAAGAATAAGTATTCTTTTCCTCGTATTAATGATTTGTTTGATCATCTTTAAGGTGTTGCAGGGTTTTTGAAGATTGATTTAAGATTCAGTTATCACCAATTTAGGATTAGAGCTTCAGATATTTCAAAGACGGATTTTTGGACTCGATATGGTCATTATGAGTTCTTGGTCATGTCTTTTGGGTTGACCAATGTCCCTGCCGCATTCATAGAGTTAATGAACCGGGTGTTTCAACCGTATATCGACTCCTCTGTTACTATATTTACAGATGATATCTCAGTGTATTCCAAGAATGAGGTTGAGTATGAGAAGAATTTGTGGATTATGCTTTAGAGATCGAGGGATGAGAAGTTTTATGCCAAGTTTTCTAAGTTCGAGTTTTGGTTGGAGTCTATTTCTTTCTTGGGTCATGTGGTGACTAAGAAGGGTGTTATAGTTGATCCAGCCAAGATTGTCGTGGTTCATGATTAGGATAGACCTACTTTACCCACTAAGATTTAGAGTTTTGTTGGCTTAGCAAGTTATTATCAGCATTTTGTTGAGGGTTTTTCATCCATTGCAGCTCCGTTGACCAAGTTGACCTAGAAGAAGATTTCTTTTCAGTGGTTCGATGTTTGTGAGGCGAGCTTTCAAAAGCTCAAGGATTTATTGACTTCAACCTTATATTGGCTTTGCCCAAGGAGGGCACGAATTTTACCATTATTTGTAATGCTTCAGGTGTTGGGTCAGGTGCTTTGTTGATGTACGAGGGCAAGGTAATTACGTATGTATCTCATCAGTTGAAGCCTTAATAGAGGAATTATCCTACCTATAATTTGAAGCTGTGCGTAGTTGTGTTTTCTTTGAAGTTGTGGAGACACTACTTGTATGAAGTCTGTTGTGATATCTTCTCTGATCATCGTAGCCTTCAGTACTTCTTCACCCAGCAAGATCTTAATGAGGCTGCACCGTTGTCTTGGGTTCCATAAGGATTATGATTTGACTATTGTCTACTAGCATGGGTAGCTTGGTGCATCTATTAACCCAGGAGAGGCCGTTCGCCTTAGAGGTTCATTCTTTGGCTAACCAGATGGTTAGACTTGATATTTCAACACCTGGGCGTGCTTTGGAATTTATGGAGGCTAGACCTTCTTTGATGTAGCAGATTTGGGCTCACCAGTTTGATGATATTGGATTGAGGTCGATTTGAGATAAGGTATTGAGTGGGGAGTCTAAGGAAGACTCACTTGATTCAGATGGAGTTTTGCGTATTTGAGGCCGAGTTTGTATGTCAAGAGTGGGTGACTAGATTAGGTTGATCTTGGAGGAGGCCCATTGTTCTAGATAATCTATCCATCCAAGTATGACTAAGATGTATCGTGATTTGAGGCAGCATTACTGATAGGGTGGTATGAGCTGAGATGTAGCATATTTTGTGGCTCATTGACTATGTTGTCAGCAAGTGAAGGCCGAACATATGAGGCCTGGTGGGTTGCTTCAGAGGTTACCCATTCTCGAGTGAAAGTGAGAACGGATCACCATGGACTTTGTGATTGGTTTGCCTCGTACATCTCATAGTTCTGACAGTTTTTGGGTCATCATGGACCGATTGAACAAGTTAGCATATTTTATTCCAATTCAGGTCTCATTCAGTGCTAAGAAGTTAGCCTTATCTACATTCATGAGATTGTGCATCTACATGGTGTACTAGCGTCCATTATTTCAGATCGAGGTTTTGTGTTCACATCTCACTTTTGGAAGACTTTTCATGATGAGTTGGGTTTGTGGGTTGATCTAAGAATAGCATTTCACCCCCAGACTGCTGGCCAGCCAGAGTAGACTATAAGATTTTGGAGGATGCTCCGCGCAAGCGTGATGGATTTTGGTGGCCAGTGGGAACATCTTTTGGCTTTAGCAGAGTTTGCATATAATAATAGCTACCATTACAATATTGATATGGTTCCTTTTAAGGCATTGTATGGTAGGTATTGTCGCTCCCAGTGGGTTGGTTTGATGTTTCAGAGGTGTACCTCGAGGTACGGACTTGCTTTGTGAGTCTTGGAATAGAGTCTGGGGCATTCAGGTAGACTTAGAGCGGCTCAGAGTAGGCAAAAGTGCTATGTTAATCGTTGACTTCGTGCCTTGAGATTTAGTGTTGGTGATCGTGTCTTCTTTGAGTTTCACCCATGAAGGGAGTGATGAGGTTTGGGAAGAAGGGCAAGCTTAGCCCCAAGTTCAGATTGTTGGTGATATGTCTTATGAGTTGTCTTAGCTCCCTGATCTATCAGTTGTTTATCCAGTTTTTCATGTTTGTATGCTTCGCCGTTACATCTCAAATGAGTCTTAAATTATTCGTTGGGAGTTAGTTCAGTTAGATGAGCAGTTGTCATTTGTTGAGGAGTTGATCTCCATTTTGTCTAGGGATATTAGACGGTTGTGCTCTAGAGTGATCACTATGGTTAAGGTCCAGTGGAGACATCGACTAGTAGATGAAGCTACTTGAAAAATCGAGTTTGATATTTGTAGTTCTTATCCTCAACTTTTCATTGATTCAGGTATTTCTTTGCCTTAGTTCGAGGACGAATTAGATTTTTAGTGGTGGATGATGTAACGACCTAAATATTTGATGAAATATGTGAAACTTATGGGTTTATGTGATTTAACTATTTTACCCCCTCCCTGTAGTTGTATTATGGTATTTTTGGGGTCTAAGAGTGATTGACATAATTTTTGATGCAATTTGGTATGAGTCTTATTTTGGACTTATGTGGATTTTTTTTATTTGTCTGACGGATGGCTAAATGGACTGTGCTAACAGCCTCAGAATATCAATTTTAGTCTAGGTAAACCTTTAGTTTGGGTCTCGGTGCATCCGAGCTCATTTTGACTTATTGGTCAGAAAGTTAAAAAATTAAAAATATGAGTATGGGACCCATATTTGGTTGAAATGACCTCGTATGGAAAATCCAAATTTTCCTGCAGATCCAGAATGTCAATTTTAAGGTTTTAGCATATTTGGTATAATTTTATGGCTTTTAAATCTCATTTTGACCTTTGGTTTGAAAAATTGTGATTTCGATTTTCGAGGGTCAACTTTGTGAAAATGATGTTTTTTGAAAAATCTGATATCGCTATCGCATTCGGAATGTCAAATTTAGTATGCTTCATAATTTATTTGCATGTATCTGACTCCGAACGAATTTCGGACACCCCATCAAGTCCGGGATGGACTTAAAAAAACAGGAGCTTTTCTTAAGCTGGTGCAGATTTCTGCAATATTAAAGCTGTTTGGGGTCATTTTGCTCATTTTTTTCATCTTGCCTCTTGAAAGTTAAATTCGAAAATAGTGTGGGAGCTTAAAAGTAAAATTTGTAGGAGCATGGGAAGCTAAATTAACATATATTTCTTGATTCTATTACGGATTAGGGTAAGAATTCACCCTTTTTAAGTAATTTCTTGATTAATTTCACAAAATTTCAAAAATATTAGGGCTTGATTTTAAACCCCAATTTCACTCCTTTTCACTTAAATTATATTTTTTTTATCTTATAATTACTATTTTTCATCAATTTAACCTTTAAAACAACTCTGATTCTTGATTTTAATCCGGATTTCAAAGATTTTACCTGATAAACCTCAAAAATGATTTTTCTTTGATTTGACCTTATTTTTTTCCTCAATTTGACATGAGTTTTCAGCTGTAGGTTCCTAAAAATATGAGGAACATGTTTTTAAAGTAAAATTTTGATTTTGCTCCTTTTTTTTCGAAAACGCATTTCGGGGGTCTATTTTGACCCCAAACAAAAAATAGGCAATATGGATGTCGTTGATTTTATTTTGACACGTAGAGTATTTATTTGATTTTTTAATAGAGTTTGATATTGTTTATGAAAATTAAGGTTGTGGGTTCCAAGTGTAGCGGATCGGTTTCGATTTTTGAGGTAGGTTATGGCTTAACCCTTTCAGACTAGGTTGGGTAGTAAATGATGATACAAAATGCATGTTAAGGGTAGAAACGAATCATGAAAATGACCATCAATAGGTCATGCCCGTGTGGGGGCCTATATGTGATATAATTGTCGAAATTGAGATATTATGTGATATGTGTAACCGTGTGGGGTCCTATATGATATTGATAGCCTTGAATATATGTGAATAATTGTATTATGGTGTTAAAATACTTAATGTGGTACCATTGGTGTATTGTGATTATATTCATACTTTATTGGCATATGAGACATGTAAAAATTCATGGATGAAACTAAAATAATGAGTGGATATTGGCTGATGTGGTTGTGGAAATGTGTCATTGTGGTTGGTTGTGGAAATATATCATGTGGTTGGTTGTGGAAATATATCATGTGGTTGGTTGTGGAAATACTAATGGTGATTGGTTGTGAGCATTACATCTTCATATCATACTCATTCTTGAAACATTGGTACCACCATGGCAATATCTGAGAAACACTAGCAACACCTAACAACACCTTTCCGAGGGATGTGTCGAAACGAAGATATGATATATGTGGATTGTATATGGGTTGACGAACCCCCCATGGATCTTGTGTTGGGATTCTTGTCTCCATAGGTGTATACGGGTATTGTGCGACGACCTCGTTCATCATCATCATCATCATCATATACATTGCACGTACTTTATTGTATGTATATTGCGTTGTATTGCCATATTAACTTGTCATTTATGTAATTGTCTTATCTTCTACTTGTATTTTATGATCTTGTATATGAATGTTTCCTCTTGTTCTACTTATATGTAATATATTGCATACTTGTGTTCTATCTTGTTATAATGTTGTAATATATGTGATATATTAGAACTCTTAGTGCAAGCGATGTGGGCTACCGTTGTGGGACATTTTTTCACTGTAGGTGACGTGCCCTTAGTGTATATTTTGTATGCTTTATTTACTACTTTGCTTGGTCGGCTTATGATACCTACCGAGTATAAGTGGACCGTACCTATGCCTACTACACCCTTTCGGTGTAGGTCCTAGCTCGAGTGCGCCTCAACTTGCTTGACTCGGGAAATTGTTGGAGCTTCCTAGGTAGCAGTTGGATATTCATCCATCCGAATTTCACCTCTATCTTTCTCTAGTAGTTATTCTTTATTAGTATTCGGAGATAGATATTATTCCTTTGTGGGTATTTTTTTGATGTATTTGACTCTTGGATTGTATTAGTAGTTCTTACACTATTGACACCTGGTTTTGGGCATGATCGATATTTTGGGTAGTCTTTTCCGCATTGTTGTGATTACTTTATGGTTCGGCTCTATTCTAAAAGCCTTACCTTCGGATATTTCTATCTTTTTCTCTTTTTGTATCAGTTTGGGTGATAGGCTTACTTGTCAAGGTACGCCACGACAAGTGCCATCATGACCCTTATTTTTGGGTCGTGACAGTTAGTTAGGGAACCGTTCCCTAAGTTGGTGGATAAGTCGTACATGCTTTTAATTAATATCAGGGTAGGTTCTTCCTAAATAATTAACACCTAGGAAGGATTATCTCAATTGGCAGCACCACCAAATCTTGAAGAAGGTCAGTCTACAACTAGACCACCAAGGTTCAATGGCTAGTATTATGGGTGGTGGAAAACATGTATGCATAATTTTATCATGGCTGAGGATAATGAGCTATGAGATGTAATTCTTGATGGACCATATGTTCCTACTATACCTGTTAAAGCTAGAGAGGTCACTTCAACTGTTCCCAAAACAAAAAAGTAGTTTGATGATGCTGACAGGAAGAAGATTAAGAAAAACTTCAAGGCTAAGAAACTCCTTGTTTGTGGCATTGGACATGGCGAATACAATAGGATCTCAACATATGAATCAGCTAAGGAGATCTGGGAATATTTGCAAACTGCTCACGAGGGAACTATTCGGGTTAAGGAGTTGAACTTTGATATATTAACTACTCAATATGAGGCTTTAAACATGAATTAAGGTGAATCTATTCAAGAGATGCATACCAAGTTCACAACTACCACAAATGAACTGCATTGTCTTGGTGTGGTGATCAGACCTGCCAAACAGGTTCAAAATATTCTCAGCATCTTGCCAAAGTCTTGGGATAGTAAGGTAAATGCCATCACTAAGGAAAGGGACCTAAATATATTAACCATGTATGAGTTGGTTGGAAACTTAAAAATTTATGAACTCAAAAGGTAACAAGACAATAAGAAATGAACAAAAGAAGGACAAAAAATTGGCATTGAAATATGTAAATGGAGAATCAAATGAAAAGGATGAAGACACTTCTTACATTATGAAAAAATTTCTTGATATTGTGAGAAAGAATGGAGGATTTTCCAGAAGATGAGATTCAAGCAGGTATAATAGGGCTAATGATCTGTATTAAAAATGCGGAAAGCCAGGTTATCTCATAAAAGATTGCCCTCTCCACAAAGATGAATACAAAAAATATATCAAGACTGCTGGTGATAGAAAAGAAAAAGAAACACCATGTTCTTAGAAAATTCAACAGAAGTGCTGTTGCTGATAAAGTTTTAAACCAGGCACTTGTTTCTTGGAGAGATTCTTCTAGTTAGTATGGAGAGTCTGAACAATAAGAGGATGCTTTAATAATAGTGATTGAAGATGATGATCAAATTTATAACTCTCTTTTTGCATTAATGGCCAAGTCTGGAAATGAAGATGATGTTAAGCTAACCATTCTGGACATTAAAGAAAATCTCAAGGATTACTGTCTTAAGGAGTTAAAATCTCTTGCAAGTGTTTTCATAAACACTGTTTGTGATCTCACTATAGTTATGTATCTCTTAAATGAAAGCTTTGATGAACTTAAGATAGAAAAGGTTGAGTTATCTGAACAGTTGTCTAAAGTACACAAAAGTTATCAGTTATTATTTGAAAATGACTTGTTGAATGAGAGACTTAGAGAAATGACTAAGTCTGATGAAAAGGAAAAAGGTGAAGGTAGTAGGATTTAGTTTGAACTTGAGGAGAAATTGACCAAGGCTCAATTGAACCTGGCTTTCTCTATAGAGAGAAGCTCAGATCTTGAGAAGGACCTGGTCTAGATCAAGGATGAGCTTAAAAATCTCTTAAATGGACCACCTTATCTTAAGTTCTAACCAATCTCACCAACCAAAGGTCCAATAATGGAGTTTGTCTCTGATTTCATAGACCGCCCCCTCAATAATCTCCATAGCAAGTATGTTTCTGTGGCAGTCACTCTATTGTGCACTCATTGAGGTAGGAATGGTCATGTTAATAATTTTTGTAC
The DNA here is from genome assembly GCF_002878395.1 of Capsicum annuum. Classification (NCBI taxonomy): domain Eukaryota; kingdom Viridiplantae; phylum Streptophyta; class Magnoliopsida; order Solanales; family Solanaceae; genus Capsicum; species Capsicum annuum. Next base: position 83,345,438 of record NC_061112.1, read on the forward strand.
AGCTAGGATACCTTCTATAAGGAATTTGAACAAGTTTTTTGAGTCAAAAACTCACAATACACGACTGCCTGTGTGGACCAAGAAGAATCTTATTTTTCTTTGTCTCCTTACTAGGAACTCAAATTGTAATGGGTTCCTAAGGTTAACAACTGACTGTGTTTGTAGGGTGGATCAAGGGGAAGTAACCATCATTAATATATGGATAGTGTCTTCTCCAAGCACATGACTGAAAGAATTGAAGATTTCCTCTCGTTCAAAGCCCGTGAAGGAGGTTGGGTCTCCTTTGGTGATGGTAAAAAGAGACTCATTCTAGATATTGGGACAATTGGCAAAAATCTCAACCATGCAATTAAAAATGTGCACTATGTTGATGGTCTCAAATATACCTTGCTGAGTGTGTCTCAAATTTGTGATAAAAGAAATAAGGTAAAGTTCATGTCTAATAAGTGTACAATTACAAGTATCAAAAATGGTGAGATCATCCATACAACCTGGAGAAGCAAAAACATGCATGTAGCTAATTGAGTATGACCTGGTACTTATCCTCCTCAGCTTCTCAGTGAAGGTCCAATTGGAAGCATTAATTATCTAATCCTCTTGATAATCTTCTTTCACCCTTTGAATTCTGGAATGTAGACCAGTAATAGATCTAGAAACTTGGGTTCTTTTTTAATATTTTTGTGTCAAATTGAGTCTAATAATATGAAAGAAACTTTGAAAGAACTGGATAAATGCCATGCAAAAAGAATTGCATCGGTTTGAGAGAAGTAAGGTACGCCAGTTGGTCCTTCGATTTGCTGACAGAACTATTATAGGAACCAGGTAGGTATACAAGAATAAAACTGATAAGCACGGAAATACTATTAGGAACAAAGCAAGGATTGTTGTGCAGGGATACAATTAAGAATAAGGGGTAGACTATAATGAAAATTTTGCACCAGTTACTAGAATGGAATTTGTTAGAATTCTCATTACTTTTGCCTCCTATGTGGAATTTAAGTTATTTCAGATGGATGTAAAGAGTGCCTTTTAAAATGAAATTCTAAAAGAAGAGGTATATATTAAGAAGCCTCTTGGATTTGAAGATATTAATTTCCTACACTATGTGCTTAACCTCGACAAGGATCTCTATGGGTTAAAGCAAGCTCCTAGGGCTTGGTAGGAAAGGATCTCTAAATTTCTGTTGGAAAATAGTTTAAAAAGGAAAGATTGATAACATATTTTTTAAAAGTTAGATGAAGGAATCTATTAATTGTGCATGTATATGTAGATAATATTATATATGGAGCTACAACCAGTTCCCTATGCGATAAATTTGCCAAGTTGATGGAAAGTAAATTTGAGGTGAGTATGATGGGGAGCTTAATTTCTTTTTTGGTTGCAAATCAAGAAGCGTGCAAGTGGTACTATGATTTGTCAACAAAAGTATATCAAGGAGTTGTTAAGAAGATTCCACATGAAGGATGCCAAACCTATTCACACTTCCATAGGGGCCTTATCAAAACTGTATTTAGATAAACCTAGTACCCCTGTAAATGAGATCATGTACCCGAGAATAATTGCTTCATTTCTTTATCTGACAGCTTCCAGACTTGATATTGTGTTTAGTATAGGGATGTGTGTAATATTTCAAGCATGTCCAAGGAATCCAATTTAAAGGCTCCTAAATTTTTTTTTGAGATATCTCAAAGGAACTCCCGACCTGGTCCTACTCTATCCTGTTGGTGACAATTTTAATTTGGTCAGCTATGCTGATGCAGACTAAGTAGGGTACCTGGTTGATAGGAAATGCACTTTCAAAATGGCTCACTTCTTAGGTTCCTTCTTAATCTCCTGGGATAATAAGAAATAGAACTCAGTGGCTCTTTCCACTACTAAAATAGAGTATATAACAGTTGTTTTATGTTGTGCTTAGTTGCTTAGGATCAAACAATAACTTGAGGACTTTGGAATCTTGTCGAAATGTGTTCTCTTATTCTATGACAACAGTAGTGCTGTAAAATAGCCAAAAATCCAGTCCAACACAATAGAACCATACACATATACATAAAGAATCATTCTCTCAGAGACAATATGGAGAAAGGATCGATTAAAATGGTCTTTTGCAACACTGAGGACTAAATAGCTGACATCTTTATCAAAGCACTCAGCAAAGACCAGTTCAAAAGGAATTGAATGAAGTTGGGACTTATGAAGCCAAACTAACTATTTTAATACATTTTTATTCCTCCAAGTTGGTTATGATCTTGTAAACAGGTATCTATGTGAAGTAATTTTAAACTTGTCTAGTATCTATATAAAGTAATATTGAACTTGTATAACTCAGTCTCGTCTCTCTATGGATATACACTCATGGTAATGGAAAGAAGATTAAAAAGAAAGGTAAGAAAGATTCAGGCACTGATGCTCAAAAATCAAGTAGGGACCAGTTCCCTTTTAAGGTTAGTATCATACAATTCTAATTTAATGAAAGAGTTATAAATTAAGTCAAGTGTGTTACGTGTGTTTCCCTCTTGTCTGAAAATCTACAAAACACCTTTTTCAATGCAAACGTCACGCATATCTGATCAGACACATTAGTTCTTTACCACCTCTTCAAATTCAAATAATTCATTCTCCTCTTTATTTAAACATCAATCTCTCTCTCTCTCTTCTTATTTATTCTCAATCCCTTACAGCATCAGTTCCCAGTGCTCTCTCACTCTTTATATTCTCTCAAACACAACAATATTCATGAAAATCTTTCACCATGTCTAAATCATCTTCTTCTCATAATGAGCCCAAAATACCTCTACTTATATCTATCTCATCTCCTACCAATCCTGATCTATACAACCTCTTTGCCTTCATTCAACTTACTCCATCTTCATTGCCTAGTGATATTATTCTCTTCGTTTTTTTAGAAGCTAAGAATTCATCTTTATTTACTCTTCCAGAAATTGTCAGCAATGTTACATCTTAAAAAAATCTAGTTACTCCCATTTCCATCGAAAATAAATCAGAGCCTATTCCTGAACCATTTCCTCAACCTGGTCCCTAGGAACTCTCATATATTTGTTTATTTGAAGGTCTTGCATATGAGAAACCTGGTTTTCTAGTCAACCAGGAAATTCATGCAGTGGATGAAGAAATGCTCGAAAGAGATTTTCCTACTGTGAGAGGCATGTCTTCTGATATCTTTGCTATTAGTGAAGCAATGGTTATCCAAGGCTTGACTTATTTGAGTGATGAGCTACCAAAAGTTATTGTAACTCTGTGTCTTCCCAAATATGAAAACACTTTGGGATTTATTACTACCAGGTGCTAATATAATGTCCCTTTAGAAGTTGATAAGAAAGATATCATCGTGCAAATAGGTCCTGGAGTGATTGAAAAGGTTTTTGATAAAGAGTACACATATAGTGATGATAAGACCTTTAATTGGACGGTCAAGAAATAGAGGGTATTTTCTACTGCCAGAATTTTCTCTAAGTCCACTAAAGTTTATGGGACTCGATCAAGTTTTCAAAAATTATAGAATACTTCCTTAATAGAGAGTAAAAACAACACTAGAAAGAAGAAGATTCTGAAGAAAAAGTCTGTGATTGGGTATGAAGTACCTATAGAGGAGTTATTACTAGTGGAGGAGTCAGATGATGACAAGAATGAGGATGACACTAAAAAGTACATTGATGAAGATTTGTCTTCTAGTGAGGCCAAAGTCAAGACTGGTGCTACACCACCAGTGAAGCAAACAACAAACAAAGTTTTGCTGATCACGAAGCCTGGTCCACAAGTGGAGATAAAATAAAAAGAGGACTCTTAGAGTACGAAGGGACCAAGTCCTGATCTTAAAATTGCTAAATTATTCAAAGGTTCTAGTGTATCTATCAAGGGACCAGGTCTTAGTGGTTAAGTGTCTACCTTTAAGGGCAAAGGAAAGGTACTCACTAGACGCGTGTTTGATCTTGAAATTATGGGAACGGCTGAAATGGTTGGGTTGTTATGAATCATAAAGTTTCATAATTGAGAACATCTTTTCGATCTCTCTGTTCCAATTCTCCATGAGAAGGAAGTGCAGATGTTCTATCATAACCTTACTTTCTCTAATGATGCCTCATACCTAACAAGTCAAGTTCATAATAAGAATACTAGTTTGGATGAATAAGTGCTTATAGAATTACTAGGAGTGACAAATCAAAGGACCAGGTCCCTAATGAATGAATATGGGTTAAAGAAGTTTATGAGGAACATTGGCAAGTTGGATGATTTATGACCAAAAAGTCACTTAAGGGAGAGTTTCAACTGCTGTTGTAATTGGTCAACAAGAATTTTATCTCTCGTACTAAAAAGTGTAGTTCACTGACAGGGCCTGGCCTGTTCCTTATGGAGTCCCTGACCAAGTTCAAGTAAATCAACGTGCCTGCTATTATGAATGAACACATGCATAATGTGATGACTACCAAAGATGCCAAACATGGTTTGGCATATATTTCCTTTTAAACAGGGTTTTTTCTCATTTCAATATGTCCTATACCTCTGGGAAGGAAAGGTATTCTAAGAAGGTGTTTACTCTGTCACCGCGTGTAACACCCTACATTTTTTAGCTAGAACTTGAATCGTCCTTCCTATATATAGACTCAAACCCAGTGATTTGTATTTATATATAAGTGTGAATATCAATTTTTTTAGTGTGGGAACATCTTTGGAGATGAATACAAGTCATAAAAATCTACTAACTAAAAGTTGACTTGAGAACTTTCCTACTAATTGAGTTTTAGTAGACGTTCTAACTTGGATAAAATTACAACAACTATTATTCCTAGAATATAACGTGTTATGTGGCCTACTATATATCAAATTAAATCTCTTTGAGTCTTCTTTCCAACTCAACTAAACGTTCATCATTCCAATTTGGAGTAAAAAGTTATGAGCATTTTAGTGAGACACTATCTAGGGTGCGGTGATGGCCATGCGAGGCAATGTTCATACCGCATGATTGGGCTCGCGGGGCACATCTGGAGCTGTGAAATTAGGCCCATGATGTGAGCCTCACTTCCCAGAATTTAAAATATGTTCCCCTTAATAAATCAAGGGTATAATAGTGTTTTTCTTCCTATAACTCCTCCAATCCATTTTATAATCCTAAAGTCGTCCAAACTAGTAGAAAGCTCCAAAAATTCCTCATCCTCTTCCTCCCAAGAACATAAGGAAGGAGTTCTTAATTCCAAGACTCATAGGTTTCAATTTAAAGATTCTTCTTCAATTTCTCTCCATCACAATGTATGTAGAACTATCCTAACTCATAGGTATAAGTATGATTTCTCTATGGATTTCTAAATATATTTATGTATATATATATATATATATGTTATGAATTTTGAGTATTGATTAAGAGCATGGTTTATGAAAAATGCCTCTTCTAGGGTTATGGACTTTGAAATTATTGAAAAGCATGAATTATGAAACCTCCTTGTTATGATGAAATTATGCATTTTTATGGGATTTTCTATAAACTTTAGATTTTATTCACATGCTTATGTTGTAGGTTTTGAAGTAATTGAAGTGTTTGAAATATGAACCTTATTTTATGATAAGAATTATGCATTTAACAAATGTTGTGGGTTCTCAAGTGAATATAGAAAGATTGTTGTTTGAATGCTTCTTTTATCAAATTATGGACTGATTATTTATATGATTTTCAGAGAGCATCTTTGTACATCAAGATACCTTTGTGTCTCATGAAACTTATATGATTTATGAAGAGATGACCACCTAAGAGTTATGTCTTGAAACAAAATTATTATGCCTAAACTTGTATGTCTTTTTTGAATAAGAACTCTCTTGAGATATTTTGAATCATATTGATGGTCAATAATAAGTTTTTGAATAAGAAGGGCTATGGATATGGTATGACATGATACAAATGTGATATGATATGATATAACTTGCAAGTCTGGGTATGAAGATGCCCTGTTATGAAATGTCCTTAACAGAACAAGAGATGAATTTTTGCATATATGAAACATGATTATTGTAAGAGGCTAAAAAATGGACTCTAAGAGAATTAGATAGTTACCCAAAGAAGGAACAAGTTTAAATAAGTCATTGTCCAAAATTGTATTTTGCTGACGCGGTTTATTATGTCCCAAAATATGAATTATATGCTTACTTTGTGCTATTGGCATATTAGCAAAGCAGAGATCCCAGTCCTTGTGGTAAACTTGGGTTAGGGGCTTGGCGGACGAGTTAATGGCAGACCCATATAGCCTATGGTGTATCAGAATTGTAGGGTGTACCATCTAGTTCAGAATTAAAGCAAAGATTTAAGTTTATATTTTATGAGGTTAATTGAAGCTTCTTAACTTTGCCTATGTGTTTTGATCTCTATTATGTTAAATTGTTTTTACAATGCTCTCAATTATTTTATATGAAATATAGGTTGTTTTTGGATTGTTCTGCATACCAATATATTTCAAGTATTGACCATCCTCGGATGAATACTTTATCTCATAATAGAGGTATGGGGCTCGATCACATGGTCCATTACAACAGTAGAACCTTCGAATATGTCAGAGTTGGTGAATCATCCATCTTCCGAAAGATATTTTATTCATATGTTCATTTCTTTTTTTGGATGGTCCAACCAGGGGCCTTGTCCCGGCCTAGACAGTTAGTTTTCAGAAGAGGCTTCGTAGACGAGATTTGGTTATTGTCTTATCATAACTTTATTGGCCTAATTTGATTATAAGATTTACTTAAATTTCATTATATATTTTGCACTTCTATTTCATATGAATTATGCTTATGATAGTAAGCTAAAGGGTCCTTGAGACTTCGTAGTTCGGGATGCTCGTTGCGGCCAGGGCCTCATGATGTTGGGAGTATTTACACACTCTAGTGTTACTATTCTATGCTTGTTCAGTCTTGTTTTCAAAATTATTCATGTGATTTATGTGTGTTAATGATATAAATAAGCATATAATCATTCAAGGATGTGATTACAATGGTTAAAAGTATTTTCAAACAAGTTTGGGTTTAAATTGATCATTTAGAGTTCAACCGAAAAAATTAGTTTTACTAGCTTGAGTTAGGTGTGGTTCTAGTCTATCGTAATGTATTCTAATATGTTAAATGAGTTTCAAATGGTTTAAAAGTGTATTTATATGTGGAACAACTTGTTTTTAATGTACGAAGTTTAATTGCATTAAGTCAAGAGTTGGAACATAAAGTTGAAGATCAATAGAACTAGCCTAATCTTAGCTCGTATTTTTGGTTCATCGTTTTGGATATTGTGATGTTTTTAGCTCTAATATGTGGTGTATGATCATGTAGGATACTTAAAGAGTTAAATTTGATGGTATTTTGATGTTGAATAACCTGGAGTTGAAGGCAAAATAACACCACAAAGCAAGGATGGACCGAACACTTAGAATTTATTTTGGATGCAAATTCCAGTGAACCAACGAGATATAGGCGCGACACACCCCTTATCCCACGAGATTACCATGCGGCACATACCTTCCTCCATGATATATGCCATATGACATGCCACTATTCCAATAGGCCTGATCAATGCACCACTAACCAAATTCCATACACGGCCAAAAAGTGAAATCTTGTCCTACACAGCTTGGGCTTTCCGTTCTACTATAAATACAACTTTGTACTCTTTGTAAATCATTTGTGAATGTCATTACACATTGTAGGAGGCTTCTACAACTTATTTTTAGGTTTTATCACTCTTTATTTAGCTTTTTAATAATTCATATCATGTATTCAACCTTTTGGATCATGATTATGGCTATTAGTGGCTAAACACTCCCTTTTCGGGGTTAAAGCCAAGAACATGGCTACTATCATTTTGGATTAAGTTCTTTTGATTTGCTTATTATTATTTATTGTGTTCTCATTATTGTTTTAACTATTTTGAGGCTTGATCACCCTTAGAATACATCTATTGTCAACCTTGTGATCTCGGAAGAGGGAATTGGGAGATAGAATATGGGGACGGACAAAGTAGGGTTCTTATTCTTGTATGAAATAAGGAATTTGAATTAGAGTCTAGGACAGGGATGTGCCTAGAAGCCTTACTTGATTCAAATGTAGGATGATAGCTTAAAGAACTAAATTGAATTATTATATTCCCGCTCAATGATGTAGTTGTAATGTCTAAGCTAGGTAAACAATTAGAGGTCGGAAAACCATGATCATGCAATTAGATCTACGAATCAACAACCAAGATAAGAGAGTTAACGAATGAAGTTCAATCACATAGTATGATAGTTCAAAGTGCTTTAACCCTGGGTTTTACTCCGTTGATTATCTCAAGTATTTTATTTTATGCATTGCTTACTTTACTTTAATTTACAATATTCAAAACTCTATTTTGGTTACTCTTGCATCAATTGAATCTAAATTGTGAACTGAAATCAAATATGTGTTAGAACAAATCCCCGTGGGATCGATATTCAGCTTTCTTAAAGGCCACTATATTACTTGATAGATCACGTACACTTGCGTGTGTGCTTGGGTGTTGTCAAGTTTTTGGCGCCGTTGTCGAAGACTTATAATTTGGCAACTGTTTTTTTTACTTTCACTTTTAGATTTATTTGGTATTGTTACACTTGGTATTGTTTTTGTTAGAAACTGGTTTTCAAAATAATAAGCTGGCAAGTGATCAGGAATTGGTTGAACCAAGCCCTGAACCTGAGTAACTCTTCCATCAACGAAGGAGAGAATCAATCCTTCTCTCCCGTATTCTGCAAATTGAAGAAGATCAAGATAATTCTGCTATCATGGCTGATGAACAAGAAGCCTGCATTATAAAATTTGATAAACACTCAATTCAACAGCCTGAAAGTGGGAGCTATACAGCCTACAGCAGCACTTAATATAGTTCAGCAGACCAGTGATCGGTGTGAGGTTTGTAGTAACAGTGGTCATTCTGCGTCTATATATGCTGCAAATACGAAGTCAGTGATATTTGTGGAAAATATTTAGAGGACAAATTATGGTAATTCCTACAACATGAAGTGCCAGATTCAACCACCAAATAGAACAATCAGCAACAGGCACAAGGGAATCAGTCAATAAGCAACTTGGAAGAAATGATGAAACAGATTCTAGCTAATCAAACACAGTTGGATGCAGATGTAAAAAACCAGTAAATGGCCATGAGAAGTTTAAAGCTGAAGTTGGGGCAGTTATCATAGACACTAAATGACAGGCCTCAAGGTTGTTTTCCAAGAGATACAGAAAACCTAAAATAAGTGATGGCAATCACTTTGAGGAGTGGTAAAGATTTTCATGAAGAACCTCCAAAGGTAACTAAGGAGGTGGATGGTGATATGGTGACTAAACAGGTAAATGGCCAAGTTGCTAAAAAAATCGAGAAAGTCTGAGTACTCGAAAGAAAAAACTGCTGAAGAAATGAAGAAGATTCCACAACTATCCTTCCCACAGAAGCATATAAAGGAAAAGAAGGATACATGATTTAAGAAGTTCTTTGACATGTTTGGAGAGATACAAATTAAATTAACCCTTTTAGATGTTTTGCAGGGAATGCCCAAGTACGCTAAATACTTGAGGGATGAGGTTGCTAATAAAGTGAAGCTAAAGGATGTGGAGATGGTAACACTCACCGAGGAGTGGAGTTTTGTGGTGACTTAAAAGATGCCCAAGAAACTTAAGGACCCTGGGAAGTTCACTCTCCCTATTCAGATTGGCAAAAGCGAGGTGGTTCAGGCACTTAGTGATTTAAAGGCAAGTATCAACTTGATGCCCCTATCATTATTCAACACATTACGTTTGGGGAAGCCTAGACCCAGCTCTGTACTACTGCAGCTGGAAAACGGGACCATAGCCCATCTTGACGGAGTAATTGATAAAGCTCAAACTACACCTCTCTTACGAGAATGTAAGCGATCGTTGTCAATATATAACCCAACTAGGTTGGGGTCGAATCCCACAGGAAATATGGTGTGAGTTTGAGTTATCTGTGGGTTAATCAACTGATAGTTATCAGTTTCCTGTGACTGGAGTTTTTTGGAAAGGTAATAAATAATTACTTCTCAATTTAGTGTTTAAAATCAATATGATAAGGAAAACCAAAGTTATGTTCACTATGGGTGTTGGGATTTGACAGACGCTAGTAACGGTTCAAGATTCTTGTGGTAGGTAGGAACAGCAGACTATCCTTGTCGAAGTTATGTCTAAATGTTTCTCAACCTATTTAGATATTTAACCACCTAATTCTCTCAAACTTAGGGAATTTATATTTCATAACAGGATATTATCTCAAGTTAATTAATCTTGTTGCAGCATTAATTATTAAATGGAAGTTTGATGCTTCCAAGTCCCTGTTGATAATTCACTTTTTACTAGGGTTGATTTCTTATCTCAAGCGAATCACCAGTAAGCAAGGCCTATTGTTTGCAACCAATAGTCAGAGTATAAAATAATGGAATTAACAAGAAGTTTGTACCACCGTTAGAATCTTGAACACTTAGTTACATTACAAACCTAAACCCATAGATCCCACAACTCGGGTTAAGGGAATTTAGCTACTCATAATAAAATAATCAAGACAACAAGTTGAATTCATAGTTTGATATATGAACTTACAACAAGATGAATAGCAATAAGTGTTTCTCATATTTGATTCACAGTAGAAAATCCCAAAATAATTGGAATAATCTCTCCAAAAATAATTGTAAACTTCAAGTCAAAAAACTAGAGAGAAGAGATTATCAAAATGTTAGTTCCCCCCATTACGATTAGAAAACCCTAAAATATGCTTTAAATACTTCATCTTAATTATGGAAACAAAATCATAGATCACAGTATTTTCTTGGATAGGCGATGACGTGTGTGATGGCTTATCAGGAGTCTGATGACTTATCAGGAATGTCGTCAGCTCCTCTTCACTTTTGAAAATCTCTGTCTTAGGTTCACGATGAGATGTGATGGCTTATCATACATGTGGTAACTTATCAGAATTTTCTTCGCTTCTTTACTTCAAATCCTATTCCCTGCCTAAGCCTAACGACGAGCCTGACGTCTTATCATACTTGTGATGGCCTATCACACATGTCGTCACGAATTCTAGCTAAAGCTCATTCTCTATCTAAGGCTAATGATGATCCTGATGGCTTATCACACTTCTGACGGTCTATCATAGATGTTATCATGAATTCCAGCTGAAGCTCATTCTTTGTCTAAGGCTGAAGGTAACTCTAATAGCTTATCACAAGGCTGATGACTTATCAGATAATTCATCAGCTATGCTTCCCTCTCTACTTGCTCAAAAATCAACTCTTTTAGTTCCATTATTGTTGGTTCTCTTGCATCTTGACTTTTACTGCAATATCAAATAGAAAACAATCAAAAATGACAAAAGTTGCTTAAGACCTTACAATTATTCTTAGTTAAAAGTCTCAAATGTGTTAGCATCATCTCACACATTAACACCCTCAACTTAAAAAAATTTCTTACCCTCAAAATGAAGTTCCAATCAATGTATGCCAAATACCGTAGGCTTGCCCTTATTTTCATTACCAAGATTTTCAGACAGGTCAACTAGGATCACTATAGGTCTTCTCTTTGGCTTGTAATGTAGGCTAGGGGCTGGTATGATACTCGATGATATTTAAAATGACTAAGCCTCCTTGACACTACATTAGCATCTGGGGTCTCACTTATTAACCTTTTTTAATTCTTCTCTTTTCTTGATCACACATATTCAGGATGGGTGCATTCTTTTCTACAGTCACTTCTTTTTTTTCACAACTTTTCTTTTCTTGTTCTTTTCCACCGCACCCAGCTTTTTATTCTTTTCTTTTATTCTATATTTATTCATACTTATTTTATATCACACACCTCTATGATAGTCACCCTCAACTTAGGCCATTTTCCTAAGTCAAGGTGCACAAAGTTCAAGAAGGACCAGGGCCAAAACAGGTTCATTATGATATAAATGAGATGGTGATAGGTATCACAAAAAAAGAAATAGGCTATTCAGGCTCAAAATAGGGATCAAGGGATATTATGTATACAGGGAAGGTCATTTAGGATAAAAGTGGCTAATATCAAAATGGCCTATGATCCTTTCCTAACCCCTATCCTTCAATCTAGGTAAGACTAACCGGGCAAGTTCTGGATTCAATATACAAAGGAAACTAAGTAAGATCCCACACGCACATGGCATAAAAGTATATCATAAGTTAGTACTTATCCAGTTTATGTAATTATTTAGCAATGATTATCAAGTAACTAGAACTGATACCATAACAAGATGCACAGTGGTCACAATTAGATGCAAATCATATAGTTAAACAATCAGACCATTTGACAGGTGTTCATAAAATAACAAAACCATGTTAACTGCCTCAGGTAATTGTATTTCTCCTTGTCAACTACAAAATATTACAACAATAACTCACCCTACACCTTAACTTAAAATTAAAAAAAACTGAACTAAGGGTTAGGGTATACCTGCAGTATATCAAGCACGGGAATCATGGGTCCCTGACCTTGCTGCTGTATCCTCAGCTGCCTTATCTCCATTGGGATCCTCCCTCCATTCTAACACATCTGGCCTAGCAGTTATTGGAGGCCTACTAGTTGAGGCACATACGGCTTTCACTCGTAGGTCCTCCTCTCATTTCTCATTGTCAGCTAGGGACAAGATCATTGCCTTCTTTGTATCCTCTTTTTCATCCTTCTTTCTCGATCTCTTCTCTGCTTTTCTTTCTTCATTGCTATTAGGCCTTTCTCTCTTACCCTTACCTTTTTTCTCATCCTTCTTCTTCTTCTTCTTTATTGGTTTTCTTGTGAAATCAAGCAATGGGATCCCACCATCAGACTCATCAACAGCCAGGTCTACCCACACCATAAGTTGGTGCTACAGTAATACTCTAACATTTGCCTTTACCATATCCAGGGCTGATCTAAATTGTGCAAGGTCTAAGCTTGACATTTCTCTTATCTGTATATTAAAATAGATTTCTAAATTATCAATCTGACCAGGAAAGGATTGGAACGGCTCATGTACAACCTTAATTATGTTGTCTACCACATAGGCAAATTGATTGGCAAAAATTTACATCTGAGCCTCGCACCACTTGGCTTGTTTTGCCACTCTCCTAAAATTCATCGGGTTGAAAGCAAATTCTATGGTAAACATAGAAGCTAAAGGATTTGTTTTATTTCTAGGCACTAAGTCTGCTAGTGCTGGGGATGTCGATGGTGCAGCTTTAGAATTCTAAAATCTCTATATTAGGTGCTAAGCCGATAGCTATAACTGGTGGATCTGTTGCAACCCCTGCTCCTCTATCAAGTGTCAGCCTCAATTGATTTTTATCATATCGGATGGGGTTGTGGGTTTTCTTCGCAGGTTGTTCATTGTCTATCCCTGCAACCTCAGGTACATTGGTTGCCTTACACAACCTCGTAATTAGACAAGGGAAAAAATATGCCATGTCGGGCCTTGCGACCTAAATTTTCATTACCTCAGCAATGATTTCTCCGAAGTTCAAGTTAAGTTTAGCCATATGACTTATGACCAGTATTACTCTATCATCTCCAAGGATGTTATCTCCCTTAGTAGGCATCAAATGGGTGCATACTACACCTCAATAGAACCTTGCCTCTTGAGTTAGGGAGGCCTTGAAAATCCTTTCATTCGGGTTGGTCATCCATTCAGGTTTTCCTTCAGCTATGATGGTGGCTAACCAAGACCGTTGATTTCCATAAGGCTTCAACTGAGCGTAGAATATAGGTGAAGTGGCCTGAGAAGTAAATTCGGGGCCATGAAGAAATCTGTTATTTGTTGTTTCTGAGAGATCTACCATCATACCCCATACTGGAAGTTTATCCAACAAGGGTTGATCTGTTAATTTCTCCCCTTCTTTGCATATGTTCTCCAATTGAGCCTGATAGTTTGCATAAAACTCCTGAACTAGTGTAGGACAAAATAAGCTTTCTCCTTTTACAGTCCATCCCAAGACGTAGTCTCGAAATTTCTTCTCCACTTTAGGATATCTACTTAAAATAGTAGTGATAATCATTTTTTCTTCAAAGATTGGCCTTTTAATAGTCCTTCTTTTAGTTCTAAGAAGCCCATCATAGAATATTTTTTGTGCCTTGGGAATTTTCCACCTAGCACTGTCTTGGACCCTGGGGTTCTTACATTTAACCAGAGTTCCCCGAATCAGAGATTCTTCATCATCTTGTTGCTCAACAGAAGGGGATTCAGATGATGGTTCCTCAGATTCAGGTTGCTCAAATTCAGCATGCTCTGACTCAGGCTCCTAAAACTCAAAATGCTCAGACTAAGGCTGCTCAGAAGTTGTACTGTCAGGTGGTGTTGCTGCTTCAGTCTCGCTTTTTTCACTATCTTCTACCTAAACTGGTAGAGGTGAAGAAGGCTTTTTTGGGATTTTCTTTTTCCTTTTCTTCCTAAGTGGCTCTTCCTCCTCATAATCAAATTCCTCATCGACGAGTATCCGGGGTACACTCCCCTTTGTCACTTTCTTTGTAGGTTTAGGGATTTTTCCTTTGGGTGCCATTATAAGACCTGTAGAAAAAGAAAGCACTCATTTAGCACTCATGATCATCCAACTTAAGAAGTTCAGTCATTATAATTCCATATCCCTCAAAAGAGGCTCACAATTGTATCAGATCAAAGTTGTGACGACATATTCTGATAAGTCATCATAAATGTGATAACTTATCATTCGTGTCGTCAGCGTTAAACAGAACAAGCTTATTTCTCTCAACTTGTGATGACATAGTCTGATAAGTTATCACAAATATGATAGCTTATCAAATACGTCATCATCTCAGAATACAACCTCCAGCTCAGTTTTAGTCTTGATTATCAATCCACTTTCTTCTTAGAATCACATAGAGTTTTGTTCTTGAGCTAAGCCTTAGGTATTTACGCACAATATAACATTGTACACCCTAAATTCTATTTTTCATACAATGGCAAGTTAATCTTGCCTCAATCCCTTTGAAAATAAGATTTACCTCAGTTGCATCACTTACCTAATGAAGAGGAGAGTTGAGTTATGAGCATACCTGATAGGCGACTTCACTTGTTATGCGAGTGAGAGGAAGTAGTAGATGAAAGAAAAGTTCTTGATCTTGATTTCAAACCCACACTTTATAGGGAAGAATATTTTTCTTGTTTTACTTAGGAACTAATTTTGAAAAGAGTAGGTAAATGAACTAAATATGGAAGGAAATAAAACTTAAAGAAAGGAAAGGAGACACGCAGGAAGGTGAAAAGGTTTGACTGTGGGCCGGGTTGAATTTTTCAGTGTTTGGGCCCAAGATTACCTAACGGCTTATCAGATGTCTGATAAGTCACCACAGATGTCATCAACCTTAGGCATAGTGTTGACTTCTTTTGGATTTTTTGATGACATATCTGATGGCTTATCACAACTGTGATAACTCATCACATCTGTCATCAGGGCCCCCTGGCTGACTTCATCAATTTTTACCTAGACCCCTGCATACTTCTTCATTTCATTATGCTTTCTATCTAAATAAATTAAAACAACTTGCATTTAAACATAAAAATTTTGGGTTGCCTCCCAATAGCACCTGATTTAATATCATAACACGACTAGGTTATCTTGACTACCCAGACTTCGTCAAGACACCATGTTGCTACCTCTTTCCTATTTTCATAAAACACATCCATGATTGAGAAGATACTCATCTCCTTTTGTTGTGTCATGGATGAGTGCATTTCGAATCTTGGTTCTTTCTCATTGAACCTGAACTTCAGCTCATTCAGCTTCATGTCCACTGCTACTCTCCTAGTAGCAAGGAATATTCTACCCAAAATGATGGGTACTTCAAAATCCACCTCATAGTCTAGGACTACAAAATCAGCAGAAAGTATAAAGTCGGCCACCTTTACCAATACATCATGTAATATTCCTCTGGCCGCTTTACAGACCTATCCGCCATCACCAACCGCATGTTTGTCGGGGCAGTATCCCCCAAACCTAGCTTTTTATACACGGCTGGCGACATTAAATTTATGCTCGCCCCCAGATCACATAGGGCCTTAGCAAAATTGAGAGACCCGATTGTATATGGAATAGTCAACGCTCTAGGGTCGGACTTCTTCTACACTAAGGATTATGTAGAAATGGCACTACAATGGTGGATATTATCCTCCGGTTCATAGCTCACCGCTCTTTTCTTCGTCACAAGGTCCTTCATGAATTTAGCATACCCTGACATTTTCTCGAGTGCCTCTACCAAAGGGACATTTATCGTTAACTGCTTTAACATTGCCATGAATTTACTAAATTTCATGTTTTTAACCTTATTATTTAATCTTTGTAGAAAGGAAGGTGGTGGTCTTGGGAGAGTTTTCACCACTACTTTCTTTTTCTTCTCTTTTCTTTGTTTCAAAGTATCATCAGAACCATCCAGCTCCCCAGACTCCACTGGACATTCTTCTTCAGGTTCGTCATTTGCTTCAGTAACATATTTAACTCCATATTTTCCCACAGAAGGACCAGGTAATATCTTACCACTTCTAGTAGTAATCATCATACATGAGCCATCATTTCACAGATTTTGAACCGTATCACTAGGTAATATTTCACTCTTTATTTGGTTCAGCTCTGTGGAGAGTTGGCTCATTTGCTATTCCAGCTATTTGATCGAAGTGGAGGGAGAGTTTACCAACATACTCATAGAGGACAGATTGGTCTTCATGGCAGTCATCCCTGAGTCGGTATTCTCCACTCCCTTTAATAATTTAGCCATCATGTCCTCCAGGGACATCTTTTCAGAACTTGTTGTAGTAGCCTCACAATTTCCAGGAGAGACATACAACCTTCTCCTACCATTATTGCTCCTCCAATTACCTTGCTCTTAGTTCTTATATCCAGCCTTGTCATAATAAGTCCAACCTTCATTTTCTTGGCTATTGCCTCAGAAACCCCCCTGATTATTTACATAGTTCGCCTCTTCTTCTGAGTCAGAATTCACTTTGCTCTGCGATCCCACAACCTTCAGTTTCTCAGTTTTACCTGATAGTAAATGGTTGGTTAGCAAGTCATCTGCATTTTTAGGTGAGCCAGGTCTTAATCATGCTCCTCATCTCTTCTGTGTTGTTCTGCAGTCATACTAATAGAAATAGTGGGGCTTTCTACCACAGAGTCCCTGGTATGCTATGCCCTACTCTGTTTGGTCATTCTCTCAAGCATTTCTGAAGCCTCTAGGAATGTAGGATCAATAAACAAACCACCAGCAACATTATCTAGTGGATTTGGATGCCATACTTTTTGACCACCTGCCTTGGGTTACCAGGTTTTAGAAACTCCTTGTCTCCTAAGTCTTCATCCTCAGGATTTGGATGCCAAACTTGTTGACCGTCATTTTTCACATTCACCTGAGCTCTAGCTAAGGATGCTAACCTATCAGCCTCTTGTTTGTATGCTATTCTGCCGGTTAGTTGTGGTTCCGGATTAAATGGTAATATAGTTCTCCAGAACTTCTGGTTCTTGGCATACACCAAAAAAGTCCTGCAGGAAACAAAAATAACAAATAAATGTAAAACTAGGAAACTTGACTAACAGTCAATTAGCGCACACAACTTCAATTTACAATCGTACTCCCCGGCAACGGTGCCATTTTTTATAATGCTCAAACTACACTTCACTTATGAGAATGTAAGCAATCGTTGTTAATATATAACCTAACTGGTTTGGGGTCAAATTCCATAGGGAATACGGTGTGAATTTGAGTTATCTGTGGGTTAATAAACTGATAGTTATTAGTTTCCTGTGAATGGGATTGTTTAAAAAGGTAACAAATAATTACTTCTCAATTCAGTGTTTGAAATTAATAGTATAAGGAAAACTTGAGTTGTGTTCACTATGGGAGTTGGGATTTGACAGACGTTAGTAATGGTTCAAGATTCTTGTGGTAGGTAGGACAACAGACTATCCTTGTCGAAGTTATGTCTAAATCTTTCTCAACCTATTTAGACATTTAACCACTTAATTCTCTCGAACTTAGGAAATTTATATTTCATAATAGGATATTATCTCAAGTTAATTAATCTTGTTACAGCATTAATTATCAAATGGAAGTTTGATACTTCCAAGTCCCTGTTGATAATTCACTTCTTACTATGGTTGATTTCTTATCTCAAGCAAATCACCAGTAAGCAAGGCCTATTGTTTGCAACCAATAGCCAGAGTATAAAATAATGGAATTAACAAGAAGTTTCTACTACCATTAGAATATTAAACACTTAGTTACGTTACAAACTCAAACCCATAGATCCTACAACTCGGGTTAAGGGAATTTAGCTACTCATAATAAAATACGCAAGACAACAAGTTGAATTCATAGTTTGATATATGAACTTACAGCAAGATGAATAGCAACAAGTGTTTCTCAGATTTGATTCACAGTAGAAAATCCTAAAACAATTAGAATAATCTCTCCAAAAATAATTGTAAACTTTAAGTCAGAAAACTAGAGAGAAGAGATTCACAAAACGTCAGTTCCCCCCATTATGATCAGAAAACCCTAACATATGCTTTAAATACTTTAGCCTAATTATGAAAACAAAATCATAGATCACAGTATTTTCTCGGACAAGCGACGACGTGTGTGATGGCTTATCAGGAGTCTGATGACTTATCAGGAATGTCGTCAGCTCCTCTTCACTTTTGACAATCTCTACCTTGGGTTGACGATGAGATGTGATGGCTTTTCAGACATATGATGACTTATCAGAATTATCGTTTCTTCTTCACTTTAAATTCTATTCCCTGCCTAATCCTAACAACGAGCCTGACGGCTTATCATACTTTTGATAGCCTATCACAAATGTCATCACGAACTCCATCTAAAGCTCATTCTCTATATAAGGCTAACGACGAGCCTGATGGCTTATCACACTTTTGATATTCTATCACAGATGTCATCACGAATTCCAATTGAAGCTCATTCTCTGTCTAAGGCTGACGATAACTCTGATAGCTTACCATAAGCTTGACGACTTATCAGATAAGTCGTTAGCTATACTTCCTTCTTTACTTGCTCAGAAATCAACTCTTGTACTTCCATTATGGCTGGTTCTCTTAGATCTTGACTTTTACTGCAATATCAAATAGAAAACAATCAAAAATGATAAAAGTTTCTTAAGACTTTGTAATTATTCTTAGTTAAAAGCCTCAAATGTGTTAGCATCTGCTCACACTCAGTAATAGAGGATTTTCTCATAAAGGTTGGTAAATTTATTATTCCTGCTGACTTTATCATTCTATATTTTTAGGCAGACAAACAGGTACTAATTATTTTAGGGAATCCACTTTTAGGAATGGGAGGATCTCTAATTGATGTGAAAGAGGGTACACTCACAATGAGGTTGGAGGATGAACAGGTACTTTTTAAAGTGTACAAGCTGCTTAACACACTATCCCACTATAAAAACTTATGTATGATTATTGTGATTGAAGGGGATAACTGCGAGGTGATGGAGATTATTCAACAAAAGACCTCTTCGGACTACCTCATTGAGCATCCAAGCCACAACCACCTAAACCAGACATAATGTAGACTGATGAGCCTGAAAAGGCTATAGTTGAGAAAGCTATTGAGAGTTCACACTCAAGAGGTCAGAAACGAATAAGAAGATGGCCTCCAAGTATGAGGAAAAGGATGAAGGAACTTAATTGAGTTGAGTTGGGTCATGCCTCGACACTAAATCAGGAATTTCTTGGGAGGCAACCCAAGTTTAGTATGTATGTTTTATTTTTCAGTATTTAGTTTTTTATTTCACGTAGCTTTTGATTTTTGTTGAGTCACAGGTTGATGGGAATTCTGAGTACCAAAAACCTGAGCTAAGGAGCATGGCGAAGACTAAGTGTGGGGTCCCCATACCCTCTTGATATATGAAGATACTACTAGATAGGCCTAGAGGCCTTAGGAAGTATTTCTATTTCTACTTTTAAAGTATACTTTAGGGACAAAGTAGATTTTTAAGTGTGAGGTAGGGAAATTTCATTTTTTAAGGAAAATTTAAAATCTTTTAGGTTAGGAATAAGTAAGATGTTCTTGTTGGTGCTATAAGTTATTGCATGATGCAAGTGTTTTATTTGGAAAAGCATGTTGATTGTATAAATTACTACTTTTAAGACTTCTACGCTCATGATTATGACTTTTGTACTTGTTGGCTTAATTCGAATTCATGTTATTATTTGGTTGAGTCTATGATAATCCTACGTGAGTTGAGCATGTGCCATGGGTATGTAAGGTATTTATATATTCCTTATTCCATATGATATCTAGAACTTGTCTGGTGTGTGTGCAAAGCAAAATAAAAAGTATGGGTTTAGGATATGATATAGGCATTTCTTTGATAGCCTTGTTTATATCGTCTTTTTGACCTACCTTTGTGCATAATCCTATTAAGCCCTGTTGAGACCTTAGCTTTTTCTTTGGCAGCCTCATGTATAGCTTAATCTCTTCTTTGTTAAATCTTAATTTGATCCAAATTTCCTAAGTTCTTTAGTGTAAATTTAGTGAGTTAAGAAGTGTGAAATTGAAGAAGAAAAATTTGAAATTAAAGCCCTAAAGTGATAGTTATTGGTGTAAAAAAGGAATTGTTAATTTGTTGTGGTGGGGAGTTGAGTAATGAAAGAATAGAAATTTTTTCAAATTGAATGAGTTATGCATAGAATTCTTCCACCATAGTGTATGTAAATGAGCTTAATAAGATGGGGTGAAAACAAAAGAATGGGGTAAACAAAAGTGGTGTAATCTGGTTTTTGGAGATCAATTTTGACTGAATAATGTAGTGTATTAAAGCGCTTAGGGAAGACAGACACTATTCTTGTCCGAAATAGTTCCTACCCATTTCTTAGCCTACATACAATCCAAAAAGACATATTTGATCTTAAGCTTCACTTTTCGATATTAGTGGAGTACTACACTAAGGGAAAGCTTACGGTTCATTATGTGTAACTTGTGAATTCCTTGTGAGAGTGAACAAAATTTGATTCTTGTACCCATTATGTTATAAAATGTTTTGATGTGAGGAATTATGGGTAACTCTCTTGTTGTGAGGGTACATATTTGAGGAATGTGGGTGATTTGTATAATGTTCTTGATTGATCAATATGTATAAGTTTGCCACTTGTTGAGTCAGTTCTTGAGGCTAGGATATTTTGGAGTAGTGTTAATGAGCTTTCAATTGTGTATATAATATGCTTAGTATAGAAACTTGTATTTTGTGAAGTCATTGTAGTATTAGCTTGAGTGGCTTGCTTGTAGTAGAAGTGTAGAGTATCCTTAGCTGTCGATGCTTATAGTTAAGAGTTGTTCGAGAACGAACAAGGCTTTAAGTGTGGGGTGGTGATGTTAGGTGTATTTATACACTCTAATGTTACTATTCTATGCTTGTTCAGTCTTGTTTTGAGGATGATTCATGGGATTTATGTATGGTGATGATATAAATAAGCATATAAGCATTCAAGGGTGTGATTACAATGGTTAAAAGTTTTTTCAAACAAGTTTGGATTTAAAATGATCATTTAGAGTTCAACCGAGAAAACTAGTATTATTATCTTGAGCTAGGTGTGGTCTAGTCTATTGTAATGGATTCTTATGTGTTAAATTAGTTCCAAATGGTTTAAAAGTGTATTTATATGTCAACTTTTTTGTAATGTGCGAAGTTCAATTGGATTAAGTTAAGAGTTGGAACATAAAGTTGAAGATCAATGGAACTAGCCTAATCTTAGCTCGTGTTTCATCGTTATGGATATTGTGATGTTTTAAGATCTAATATGTGGTATATGATCAAGTAGGATTCTTGAAGAGTTAAATTTAATGGTATTTTGCTGTTGAATAAGATGGAGTTGAAGGAAAAATAACACCACAAAGCAAGGATGGACCGAACACTTAGAATTTATTTTGGATGCAACTTCCAGTGAGCCGATGAGATATAGATGTGAAGCACCCCTTAGACCACGAGATTACCACCGCAGTGCGGAGCTCCTTCCACTAGATATGCCACACGATGCGCCACTATTCCAATAGTTCTGACCAACGTGTCGTGGATAAAATTCCATACACGGCCAAAAAGTGAAATCTTGTCTTACACTGCTTGGGCTATCCCTTCTAATATAAATACAACTTTGTACTTATTGAAAATCATCTGGGAACATCATTGAGCATTATAGGAGGCTGCTGCAACTTTTTTTTAGGTTTTATCATTCTTTATTTATCTTTTTAATAATTCATATCATATATTCAACCTTTTGGATCATGATTATGGCTATTAGCGGCTAAACACTCCCTTTCCGAGGTTAAAGCCAAGAACATGACTACTATTATTTTGAATTAAGTTCGTTTGATTTGATTATTATTATTGGTGGTGTATTCATTCTTGTTTTAACTATTTTGAGGCCTGATCACCCTTAGAATACATCTATTGTCAACCTTGTGATCTCGGAAGAGGGAATAAGGAGATAGAATATGGGGATGAATAAAGTAGGGTTCTTATTCTTTAGATGAAATAAGTAATTCAAATTAGCATCTAGGACAGGGATATACCTAGAAGCCTTACTTAATTCAAACATGGGATGATAGCTTAAAGAACTAAAATTAGATTATTACATCCCCGCTCAATGATGTAGTTGTAATGTCCAAGTTAGTTAAACGATCAGAGGTCGGGAGACCATGATCATGCAATTAACTCTACGAATCAACAACCAAGATAAGCGAGTTAACAAATGAAGTTCAATAAAATAGTATGATTGTTCGAAGTGCTTTAACCCTGAGGTTAACTCCATTGATTGTCTCAAGTCTTTTATTTTACGCCTTGCTTACTTTACTTTAATTTATAATATTCAAAACTCTATTTTGGTTACTCTTTCATTAATTGAATTTAAATTGTAAACTGAAATCGAATAGTTGTTAGAACAAGTTCCCGTGAGATCGATATTCGACTTCTTGAAGGCCACTATATTACTTGGTAGTCCACGTACATTTGCGTGTGTACTTAGGCATTGTCACCTCGGCTCAGATCGTGACAACTTAGAAGATAATGAGTGTGTTCTTTGAATGAGTAGTGTGAAGTCTAAGTAAGTGGTGGTAGACTTAATTGATATGTAGACCAGGTTGACTGGTGAGTTAGAGAAAATGACTGTCCATCTGTCCCAGAAGGATGCTGAGGTTGCAACATTGAAGGTAGCCCATCTAAAAGAACAAAAAGAGGGACCTAGTGGAAATGACTCATTAACTATTGGAATGAGATGCTAAAGGACAAAGTTCATCTATTGGAATCCAAGGTTGAGGAAATAACTCATTAACTCTTACGGAACCATGTGGCCAAAATGAAAGAAAGATCTTTTTTCTATGCTAACTCTCTACTCTTCTTTCATAAGTCCTCCTAATTCGGTCTCTTTTTCTCTTACGCCCCTAACTTCTTTTTTATGGTTCTGTTCTCATGGAACTTACTTGGTCTTATTTCTTACTGCTTTTATTATCTATAGTGTATGATGGTTCTCTTTTAGTTAATGAGAAGTGCTTGATGCTATCACTTTTCTTTCTTTCTCTAATTTCTGTTATTCGTTACAGTGTAGCCTTAAAGGCCATAAGTTAACATGTTTACTTAATTTTTGTATTGTATACTATTTTTCCTCTTTGATGATGCCAAAAGGGAAATAGGATAGTTCTAACACATGTTAGTTTGATGCTAGTTAAGATAAATTTGTAAGTAATGCGGGGACCTGGTCCCTGTACTCAGGGGGGACATGATCAGTTGGTATATGTCTCAGGGGGACTTTTCATAGGTATCAATGATAGAGGGAAGGATCTTACAATTGGATGAATGTAGGTTTGTCATCATCAAGAAAGAGAATATTGGTAAGATTTTAGTTTTGATGATTAAAAACCCATCGTTGGGACCTGGTCCCTATGGAGCCATGCATAACACTTTTGATTATGAATTGAAGCTGCTTAGGTACAGGTTCGTCAGGTCTATACCTTTTGTAGCAAGTTGGCATTACAATTGAAAATTGTACCGAATAGCAGAAAGTTGGTGAGAAAAGATGGTGGAGTTGCAATACCCTTTTACTCCAACTAATCAAAAAAGTCCTAGTTTTCTTGTTCCGTATATATACACAACATGTTACACAAGAAAACCTAAGCTCTTATATGAAAAAGAACACTCAATCCCTTTTGAAGAAAAGAATTTCAGCTAAGTCTCATTTGCAACAAGGACCTGCTCAGTCAATGGTGTCGTTTTATGCTCCTGTTGTATTTGAGTCTTTGTCTAGTAATTTGTAAACTCTCAACCTACTTCTCTTATTAAGATATAGTATATCTTTTCATTTTTCTTCTCACAATGTCAAGTCAGCTAGAGTTAGTTAATGGTTGAGGCTAGAGTTAGCCAATGGTTGAATCAGCTAGAATTAGTTGTTTTAGTTGTTAGTAATAGAGTTATTGTGGTGTTGTCTTGTAATAAAGTTATTGAAAGTGTTATAGGATTAAGAGGTTAATCCTTTGAAGTACAGAGTCTGTATTCAAGTTGTTTGAAGATAGTGAAGTGGTTGAAAATTCTATGAGATAGGTCATGGTTTTACTCCCTTAAGCAAGGAAGTTTCCACGTAAATATCGTGTTTTTATCTCCTTACTATGTATCTTTAGTTTATTCTTGTTTACTACTGCAAACGTCGGTTAGGGATTAGGTCCCTACGATGGTAGGCAACTCGTACGCGCTTTCAACTCTTTTTTTTTTCTAAAGTTTCAGTAAATCTATGATCAAACATCAGTGTAGTTTGAGTATTGCTCATCGCTGTTAGTTTAATAGCAAGCAAAGCAAGATTTTATAAGTATCACTCAGTTGCACCAGTTTCAACTTCAATAATGTGTAATTTTCTCAGTAAAAAACAAGCATGCATGGAAACATTATTGTTAGCCCACAAGTTGGGAAATCAAACTAGCATAATTCAAAGAAGGGCTAAAATCTCATGAAGATCTTAGTGTTAGTATGTACAATTAAAACGAAAAGGCATAATACATAAATATGACCCTAAAATTGACACCAAATTATAACTTTGACCTTAAACTTTGATAGTGTACAAATAAGACCTTGAACTATTTAAAACCTGAACAAATATGACCTCCGATTTTGCAACCCCCATGCGTGAGTTTCACTTGCGCCTACGTGGAAAGGTAATCCAATCACAAGGTGCCACATCATTAAAAGGGCTGACATGGCATGATGATGCAGTTTCAATTAAAACGACGTCGTTTTGCTTCTATAAGTTAAAACGACGTCATTTTGCTTATTATTATTATTATTATTATTATTATTATTATTATTATTATTATTATTAGAGAAAATGGCCAAAAGACCTCCCAACCTTTACCCCAAATCCCAACTACACACTTATACTTTGCAGGGGTCCTATGACCCTCCTGGACTATTTTAAAGTGGAATATTTACACCCCTAAAAGCTCATGCCCAGATATTGTTTCAGGCAGTGAGCTGCACTTGCTGCCACGTCATGCCACGTCATTGCCATGTCATTTTAAAAAAATTATCTAAAAAATTAATTATTTTACTTTAATTATTTTAATTTCAATCTATTTTTCCCCTTTCTCTTCATCTTCTTTTCTTCATTCTCAATCCATTTTTCCCCTTTCTCTTCATCTTCTTTTCTTCAATCTCAAAAGCCAAAATAAACTCATTAAATTTTCTTTACTTTCTCTTTCTATCATTTTCTTCAATTTCATTTGACATATGTGGATTGTTGGGGTGATTTTCCATAAAATGGCATTGAAAATTTCTGATTTGGAGGTCCCGCGAAGCGCCGTCGCCGTCGCCGGAGTCTGCGACTGACAGCGTCTTTTTCGATCTGAAATTGGCGTCAATTGACGCACTCTTTTTTGGGACATCTTGTTGGGTTTTGCTCGCCCCAGGAAGGCGCATCTTTTGGCATTGGTTGTGCTCCGTTTATCATTGAACAGTGGCGGCACCGCCTTCACCGAAGATCGCCAACGGTGACGCTGGCTTCGAACTCAAATTCCCAGCAATTGGAGCACTGTTTTTTGGGGATTTTTGTTGGGGTGAGCTCGCCTTAAGGTGGCGCTCCTCTTGGTACTGGTCCGCGACCACTAATGCTGCCGGAGTGATGTGCAATGTTGAGATTGAATGTTTGTGTGTTGGATCTTTGTTGTTGGTGAATAATTGCTCATGTTGGTTTGTTGTCGATTCTTTGGTTATGAACTATGTGATGAAGTCAAAAATAATAAACAACATCGAATTTAAAAAATTTTGGCAACCTTGAAGTGGGAAATAATAACCATATCAATTATTAAATTTCCGATGATCTTAAATTCGAAAACAACGAACAATACCAATTTCAAAATTTTGAACGACCTTGAAGCCGAAAACAATGAACAATATCAAATTTAAAATTTTCGATGACCTTAAAGTCAGAAATAATACAGAGTTTTGAAATTTTCGACGACCTTGAAGTCGAAAATAATGGACAATACCTATTTTAAAATTTACGACGACCTTGAAGTCGGAAAAAATGGACAATATCAATTTTAAAATTTTCGATGAACTTGAAGTCGAAAATAATAAACAACATCGAATTTAAAAATTTTGACAACCTTGAAGTGGAAAATAATGAACAATATCAATTTTTAAATTGCCAACGATCTTAAATCCG
>NC_061112.1:83375157-83391148 GCF_002878395.1 Capsicum annuum
ATTTATTTTTAATTTATTTATTCATTTTTAAACAACATCCAAGTGTTGGTTTATAGCAGAGGTCTACGCATAATCAGGAGATCAATCGATGCACTCCTTAAGGCATAAGTCTACGATAGACCAACCAAATCGATGGACCCTCAAAGCACAAGTATATTTTTTACTGTAATATTTTTTATTTAACATATTATTGAGGATCCATCGATTACGAGTGTCTACAGTAGACTTTGGTATCTCGTTGATGGCTGACATAGGATCTACGATAGTCTATTAAGTGTCACCACCAGCTCCAAAAAATTACTACTCCAACGATAATAAACGGTTACTTTTGTAATCCATCAGTCTTAACACTTCATTTTTACTTCATATAAGATGTCCATCCCTCATTATTTTATTTCATTCATTTTTTTTTGTTTTTTAAAATTCTACAATGTCTCGAGCATCTCAAACATCCAATTCTAAAAATGCTCTAATTTGTCATTGTGGGAATGCGGCTGTCTTGAGGACGTCATGCACAAATTCAAATTCAGGTCACAAATTTTATAATTGTGCAATTGCGAAGGTGAGTTGTGTGTGTCTTTTTTATAAAGTTAAGTTAATCGTTATGTAATTATTATTTTTTTCTAGGATAATGGCACATACTTATTTTTTAAATGGTTTGATGAGCTATTACTTGTAACAAGTCCATCAACGTTGAGTTCGAAATCCGAGACATCAAATTTTCAAGACTTGACAAAATTTAATCTACTACAAAGGCTTCAACAATGCGAAGAAAATAAAGATTTTTTCATGACTTTCTTCAAAAAAATCGAAGAACAGAGGGATCACTTTTAAGTATTGCTACATGGCACGCAAATAGAGAGGGATCAACTGAAACAAAAATTGATTTTGGCCGAAGAAAGGGAGAATGGCCTAAAAATGATGTTATGTGCTATAATGCTAGTATTCATTCTTTGAAAAGTGTAACATGGATGTAGTGATATTGAATAAATAATAATACTTCTATTTTTCTATAATGTTAATACTATTTTTGATAGAATCATAGTCGATCAAACAACACGACAACTAAAATTTGAGCAGCATGGTAATGATAGACTATGCATGCAGTATACGAAAGATTAAGTATGCATTCTATGATATCAAGCATAGACTGTACCAACAATGACAACACCCTGCATATTCCAATTTCATGCCACAAATCAGTTTGATAGAAACAGATTCAGTGCAGAATCATAACAAATTTCATAAAATAAAAAAATGTTTGTCATATCCTACCACCAGATCCTTCAACCTTCATATTTGTGGAATAAAAAAAATTGTCATATCCTAACTACTCATCATTCAACAACACATTAACAATATTAGCATTCAACTGCTTCAACTTTTCTTTTTCTACTGCCTCTTCAATTTTCTTTCTTTTTAAGACATTTTCAACTGCCTCAGCTTTTCTTTTTCTACTGCTACCAGCAGAATCAGAAGTGGTACCATTTTTGCATTTAAGAAGGATGCTTTTTTTAGTCATTTTCAACACAATGTACCCCTGTAGAACAAATCTCCCATTTTCAGTTCATATACCACAAGTCTATCAACAGAAATAACTCAATGCTCAAATGAATCCCCCTCCCCCCCGAAAAAAAGAAATACCCCACCATTAAACAGTTCACTACACAAACATACAATGACTGAACCAAAATCCAACATGCAGTATCAAAACACAACAATTGCTAAAAATCAAACTAGTGCACCTAATCAAACTAATTAGCTATTAATCTTTCAATTTTCACTATTTCAGCAATCATATTTTAAAAGAATTTAATACGTCTAAAAATTGATTTCAATTTAGGGCATTCTCATTTCATAGACCACGAGTCTACATATAAACCACGGGTCTACAGATAGACCACAGATCTACGAACAGAAACAGGTTACTATTCAGATCAAAATGTCAAAATAACTCTTCAAATAGCAATTATCCCACCATTCAACACTTTCTTGCTAAAAAAATCAAAACTAAACCAAAACTCGTAAACAAAAGTTTCAAAATTCAACACCGTGATCGACGAAAAAATTTGTCAAAAATGCCACATAAAACTTCAACCATTGCTTCAAAATCAAACTCATTACCTGTAAAATTCTCATTTTTTAACTACTTAATCAACCAAATTCAAAAAAAAATAAAATTCCTACATCACTACGAATCGATTAGCAAAGAAAACCGTTTAAATGAATCTAGAAATGATCGAAACTTGATTTTAACTAACCTTGCGAAGCAACAACGAGCCCTTAACAACTGGAGAAGAAGAAGAAACGAAAGTGGCGTTTTTGGGAGCAAGAGGCTTCAAAAACGGGAGTTGGGAGAGAATTGAAGAGGAAGTTGGAATAAGTAGAGGGTGTTAGGTGTATTATATTAAATTTGTAAAAATGATGAAATGGTCCTTTGACCCACGTGTGGGCTTCACTTTTTTAACTTTTCCCCACTTTTTACACCCTAACCCTAAAAATTAAATAAAAAAAAATTTAGTGGGTATTTGGCTAAATAATGTTGGAAAGTGCCCTTTTTGCCAATTTTTCCCAACTTAAAAGTTCATGACCTAATGGACCCTGGCTGGCATTAAGGGATCATAGATCCACAACAATGCTTACAAAGATCACATCGATCAATATATGGAGTTATTCAATACCCAACATGAAATTGAACCACTATAAGCTCCAAGTCATGTTCACCGACTATATATATTAGTTTAGCCCATTCTGTACAACCAAATAATTAACTTTATCTTATGTGTATATAAGGATAATTTTCAGCACATATGAACAGTGAAATTCGTATAACTGACCTAATTACTTGAGATTAAGCCATACATATTATTGGCGTATCTGTATATGTGTTTGACCGTGATCTTTAATTAATATCATGGTTTCTTTTTTCTGGCCGTTCAACGGATATTATTGATCATTCTATCGGTCAAATTACCATCATTATAATTTCTATAGAGTTTGATTCTAAATTTCTACTTGTACGTCACTTTTTTCAAGATTATTCTCATGAAGAAATATCATGTAGTTAGAAATATGTAATAAGCAACTACTTGAAGATGTTGGAAGAAAATCTCAGTAATATTTTCCTGTTATAACAAGTAGAAGGCAGATAATATAGTTAACAAAATTAGTAGTATTTCCTAAAATGGCTAAACCATAATTAAAGTGAACTTTCATGAGTGGTTTTCTGATTATTCAACAAAACAGCAAGAAAAACAAACGTTCAACCATTTATGTAGAAAAAATAAAAGCAACAAAGAGGATTTAAAAAAGATAATTTACAAAGCAAAAGCACAACGTACCGTTAAAATTTTTAGGACTTTTTGGGTTCAAAATAATGCAAAAAAAGTCTGTCACCCTCCCTTTTTTCTGATTTTAGCATAATGATAATCGCTTGAGCTACCAATATCAATCGTGCTGGTGCACCACAGCTTAGCAAAGTTGACCTAATTCTCTTAGTTTCAAGACCGTTGAGAATTATTCACTTTTTTTTTCCCAGAAAATTATTTCTTTTTATTTGAAAAGCAGCATTTACTCATGAAAGTTTCAAATTTAAGTTTATTTGGAACTTAGAACATATCCAAAACCTTATTTTCACTTTTGCTACATTTTCCTTTTTCAGATTTTTTCCGATTTTATTTTACCTTTTATAAAAATAGTCTCATTTAAATCATATTCCAAGTTTGTCGGACAAGTACATTTAAACAATCAAATAGTATTTGTAAAATTACAACTAAGACGACTTCATCTTCAACTTCAATTTTAAAAATTTCAAATAAAATGAAAATGTATTTGTTATAGTATGTAGAAGCTCGAATATGAGATCTAATTTATGACATTTTGTGAATATTGATTTTAGATATTATTATTTTAGAGCAGATTTTATTGTATGTTAAAAGTAAATTTGTCAGGTTGGTGATTTTGCTAGTTTGTAGAAACTAAGGGTGCTAGGGGTGCGGTGATGGTTTGCCGGAGCTAGGGGTGCGGTGATGGTTTGCCGGTAGGGTGTTTTTGGTTCGATGGAGACAATGGCTATGTGGCTTTGATCAGTGATGGATAGTGTTCTCCCGAAGAAATTTCGATGAAAATTGAAACGTGAGGCTTCAATTTATTTGGTGTTATTTTGGGGTGTTATGGGTTAATGACTTTTTTTAAAAAAATAAAAATTGATAGTATGAGTGTTATTGTATTGTATGTGTATCTCGTTATAGGGGTGGGAAAAGGCGATTGTTAGATAGGTGTCTCCTGGATTTTAATTGGGATCGGATCGTGTAGTGAGTTTATTGGGTCGAATAGTGGGTTTGGATTAATTATTTGGGATAAAATAATTAATATAAAAACGAGACAAATATACCTCTGAATTAATGGTACGTATATACTCTGTCATATTTTAGGTACACATATGTCCCTACCGTTACTCTTAGGGGCATATACATACCATTTCATTATCGGTAGGAGCATATGTGTATCCAAAGTATGACGGAGGATATATTTTTCCCTTTTCTATTTTTTTTTATAAAAAATATGACTAAACACAACTGCAACTCTTAACTCAATTTCAATAGTTTAAAAAAAAATCAATAATATTTGATTTTCATCATCAAAAACCCAATAATAATGTATTATATGGTCCTTTAATTACTTTGCAATTTCACTGGGGGCCGACAATATTATAAAGCCATAAAGGAGTCCTCCAGGACTTTAGGAACCAACTATGCAATGTGAATGAAGATTCCACATACCATTTTGAATCTCATCATTTGGTTCCCATACGCTGGGATGTAAATGGAGCGGGACGGGGCACAGCAAGTCTTAAGCTAGTATAAAATTTTAACTTGTCCTATCTCGTCTGCTTAGCATTTTTCCTGCCCTATCCCGTTAAGCCCTAACCGTCTTGTCCTTACTTCGTTTATCATCATTCATCTCAGTTTTTGTCCTGTCCAATTATCATCCGTTCATAATTAAGTGTTTCATAGCAAATTTATTGCATGAGTAAAATTTAAAGGCACTCAAAGAGTAAAACTTACAAGCACCTATCTTTCTTATTTTTCTTCATTTCTCCCTTTTTTAGCTCTAGCCTCTATTTGTTTTTCTCCCATTTTTTCCCCTCTTTTTTATATTTTTATATTTTATATTTCACATCTTTCTCCCTGTCTTTGTAATTTATGTTTTCACCCCTCTTTTTCTCATTTTCTCCCTCTGTGTATTTTATACTTCACCTCTCTCTTTCTCTCTTTCTCTCTCTCCCTCTTTCTGTTTTTTTTGTATTGTATAGTTTATATTTTTTGTTTCAAATGATACATTTTATATAAATTTATCATTTGAATGGTTTAATCGTGAATATGTACACTTTATCATTTGTATTTTTATACAAATAAATTTATGCATTATTTGTACATGATTGGGCCTATCATATATAAATATGCAATTTGGTATATCATTCAATGCAAGTGCGTCATTTGTATGTCAAATTTATCCTTTTGAATATAAATACAAATAGAAATAAATACTCTGATATAAACAAATACATATCACAGATATATACAAATACAAAACATTACAATTGTATGTCTATGACATGGTCAGGCAAATACAACGAATATATGGAACAAATACACTGCACATGAATACAAAAATATAATAGTGAACTGATACAATTTAATATGTTGACACAAGTGTATAAGAATGAATAGATACATGAAAATTCTCCCCAAATAGAGGAAATACATTCAGATACACTTGAAAAAATTGATACAAAGTATAGCAAAGAATCGAGACACTTAAATTCATACAGATCTTAAGAAATATAATAAAGAATTCTTACAAATCTGAAAACTTCAAGCAGTTAATTTGCATAGAACTCACAAACACTTTTAAATCGTACGCCACTGTCTTCAAAAAACAAAGAAAATAAAGAATACATAAAAAGACAAAAATGAAAGGCCAGGGGGGAGCGGAGGCACAATAATAATGCCTGAAGAGGAATGGTGACATATGCATATATATATATATATATATATACTAGTTTAGGTGTATGCACCTTGCGCGTGTACCTCACTTTAATGAGTTCAAATATTACGCTAAATATGATATTAATTTAAATAATAAAGAAGAATATAATAATTAGATTTAACATTTTTTGAATATGTAAAAATAGAGAAGGCATTTAATTAAACTTAATAACAACAACAACAACAAACCCAGTGTATTCCCACCTAGTGGAGTCTAGAGGGGTAAGATGTACGCAGTCCATACCTCTACCTCTGAAGAAGTAGAAAGGCTGTTTCCGATAGATCCCCGGCTCAAGGCACGAGATACCACACAAACACATAGTAAAGCACAGCACAAGATTACATAACATAAATACGGCACCCATAAGTAATATAAAACAGAGGAAAGCACACAGATTCGTAATAAAACATGGAACACGGACTCATAAAAGGAATAAAACCCCCACCAAGTAATTCCCTACACTAGCGACTCAAACTGGCCCTAGTCCTCTGCCCTAATTCGCGTCCTCCAGACCTTCCTATCTAGGGTCATGTCCTCGGTGAGCTGTAACTGCTCCATGTCCCGCCTAATCACCTCACCCCAGTACTTCTTCGGCCTACCCCTACCCCGCCTAAAACCATCCAACGCTAGCCTCTCACACCTACGGACCGGGGCATCCATGCCCCTCCTCTTCACGTGTCCGAACCATCTCAATCGGGCTTCCCGCATCTTGCACTCCACTGGAGTCACACCAACCTTCTCCCGGATAGTCTCATTCCGAACTCTATCCCCTCTAGTCAGCCCACACATCCAGCGCAACATCCGCATTTCTGCTACCCTCATTTTTTGGATGTGGGAGTTCTTAACTGGCCAACATTCCGCTCCATACAACATGGCCGGACGGACTACCGCTCTGTAGAATTTGCCTTTAAGCTTGGGCGACACCTTCTTATCACACAGCACCCCGACGCGAGCTTCCACTTCATCCATCTCGCCCCAATACGGTGCGAGACATCCTCGTCAATCTCACCGTTACTCTGGATCACGGACCTGAGATACTTGAAACTCTCCCTCTTACATACCTCCTGTGATTCCAGCTTCACTACTACCTCATTCTCCCGCCTCACGTCATTAAACTTGCATTCCACATACTCTGTCTTGCTTCTGCTCACCCTGAACCCTTTAGACTCAAGGGTTTGCCTCCACACCTATAATTTGTCACTCACACCCCCTCGAGTCTCATCTATCAGAACTACATCCTCTGCAAAAAGCATACACCACGGTACCTCCCCTTGAATACGCCGCGTCAACACATCCATCACCAACGAAAACAAAAAGGGACTAAGAGTAGATCCCTGATGCAACCCTATCAGGACAGTGAAATGCTCTGAGTCTCCTCCCGCCGTCCTCACCTTAGTTTTCGCTCCATCATACATATCCTTAATTGCTCTGATATATGCCAGCGATACTCCACTCACCTCCAAGCATCTCCAAAGCACCTCCCTAGGGACTTTGTCGTAGGCCTTCTCCAGGTCGATAAACACCATGTGCAGGTCTTTCTTCCTTTCCATATACTGTTCCACCAACCTCCGTACCAGGTGAATTGCCTCCGTCGTCGAGCGGCCAGGCATAAATCCAAACTGGTTTAATTAAACTTAATATTTATCAAAAAAAATTTTCAAAGCCAATCAAAATCTATCTACCACTTTTAAACTACAACAAAACTATATGATGATAGAGATATCAAAACAATATAATTAAATCTGACCCCTACAAAAAATAATTTCTCAAAGTCGATTGTTATTCATCTACTACCCGTAAACTACAATAAAAAAAATGATAATAATAGAGATATCATAACAATGCAACTAAACCTAAACTTTATACACACAAAATAAATTTTCAAAGCAGAGATCAAAACAATACAATTAAACCTAACTTTTACCTAAAAAAATTTTTTAAAGTCGACTAATATTTATCTATCACATGTAAACTACAATAAAATAATATGATAATAAAAATATCAAAATAATACAATCAAACCTAATCTTTACGCAAAACTTCATAAACTTATTGTTTGAGTAGAAATCACAAAGTTACTCAATAACAAAAGCTTATTATTCATGATCATTAAATACAATGTAATATAAAAGAAAATTTAAAACCTAGAAACAACAAAGTCACGTTGTAGATTCAATAATGAAAATTATATATAAATATGAAAAGACGTTTCGTTATTCTTGATCAATAAAATCAACGTACCAAAAAAAGAAAATTTAAAAATCTGAAAATTAAATCAACATATTATATTAGAGATTCAATAACAAAACTGTTTATAACATAAAAGGATGATTTTTTAATTATAATCAATAAAATCAAAACGTAATATAAATAGAATTTTGAAATCCAGAAACCACAAAGTTATCCAATAACAAAGCTACGATCACAAAATTTTATTACCCAAATAAGATATTCATAAACCTAAAAATGAAATTCTAAAATTAAAAAAAAAATATAATAACTGCTAAATTAAAATATTATAAGAAAGGAATAAAGTCCTAACCTTAAAGTCCTAACCTAAAAATACAGAACCTTTTTTCCTTGTTTTGGGAAGTCCAAATACCATTTTTTAATTGGAAAAAATCACACATTGTGTATAGTTTTTGCAAGAATTTTTTTTCTTCTTCTTTTAAGAATTTTAATCTATTTTATATAAAATAGTTTCAATAATTTTTCTAAAATATTTAGAATTTTACCTTAATAAAAAAATTTACATAATAATTTCTTTGAAATTGGATTTCTTTAACAAAATATTACCATAAATATAGGAATTCAACTAAAAGTAGAAAATTTTCTCCATTTAATTTTCTTCTATATTTATTATAGTTAATATTAAATATTATAAATTAAAGGAAAATTTTAAAAAGACAATTTTATCTATTGCGGAGTCTTTTAATGAGGGCAAAAAGTTCAAATCACTTTTTTAAGGATCTTCACACTTTTAATATATTATAGACATAGATATAGATTATAGATATATATACTAGTTACGTACATGCAAGGCACGGGCCCAACAAATATTTTTTAATAAATTATTTTAATTATTTAATTTATAATATTTTTTAAAAATATAAAATAATTTATTTTGTAGATATTTTAAGTTATTAGCTATTGTAATTTATAATACTTCTTATGTAATTTTTAAATAATATATATCACTCTCGTTGTCCAAATTTTGTGGCATTGATAGTCAATTATATTTCTTAAATAATTTAAGTTTTTAAATTATTGTAATGTATAATATTTTTTCTTCTATTTCAATTTAAGTGTCATAATGCTTAGATGAATATAATAATTAATTATGAGTGATATAGTAAAGTTACGTGTCTTAATGATCCACAATAACTAATTAGAAGCGATATAACAAAATTATAATAAAACCTACTTGTGGAATTTTTTTGATTAACTTATCATTTTATATCTATTTTACTTTTTTTTTATCAAACATTATTAATTGACACAATACTTAAATAGTCATAATAATTAATTAGGAGTGACATAGTAAAATCACGGTTGAAACAGTGAAGCAGATATGTCTAATTAGAAGTGATATAACAAAATTATCATACAAATACTTATAAAATAATTAAATGGGTCTCATATAAAACGCCAAGTAAATTTAACATGAATTTTTAATACTTAAATAATTTTATAATAATTTTTTAATAATTAATTAGAGATGACATAATAAAGTTACGAAGAAAGCAGCTAATGAAACAGGCAAGAGAAGAGAAGCAGACATGTTGACGAATACCTGCATTCTAATCCTTAATTTGCTGTAAGCTCTTCACTGGAAACATTTTTATAAGGATTGTTAGTACTACATTAGCATCAAATCATTTTCAAAAAACAAGCACCATTATTATTTCTTTAAAAAGGAAATATTAGTTGTTAATTCGTCCAATCAACTCGCTCGTCTATGGTTCACAACATAATGTTCTCTTATTCATGCAACATAATAGTTTTTTTTGGTTCTCATCCGGTGTTCTGCATCCGCATTGAAACTCGACTAATTTAGATTCGTGCTGGGTAGGGCCTCATTCGATGATAGCGCTCTCTACCAAAGATTTTTCTACACTCAGGAGTCGAACCCGAAACCTCTGGTCAAGGACATAATAGTTGGTACTGTATTTCTTTTTACAAATGGCACAAAAAGTAATTATTCCAATTTAATGTTAAAAAAAATAGTTTAATGCAATAAAGCTCCCGTTGTACATAGGCTTTTGGGACCTCAAAAATCTATTGGACACAACACTAAAGGGTACCTCAAGAGTCTATCGTATGCAGTGACACATTACATTTCTGCTAGGCTATTTTCACAGTGTGTGACCGTGACATCATGATCACATGACACCAACTTTAGTAGTTGTTAGTGCAAGATCAGAAATTCATAAGTCTCACTTTTTAAAATTCAAAGTGGTTCAATAAGGCACATCAAATGAAACGAAAATATGTAAAAATGTTTGCAAAATCATACTTTTAGTTTAAAATTATACAGTGATTAGTTACTAATTGTCCGTGCAAGGCACGGGCCCAATAAATATTTTTTAAAAAATTATTTTAATTATTTGATTTGTAGTATTTTTAAAAAATATATAATAATTTATTTTGTAGATATTTTAAGTTATTAGCTATTGTAATTTATAATACTTCTTATGTAATTTTTAAGTAATATATATCGCTCTCGTTGTCCAAACTTTTGTGGCACTGATTGTTAATTATATTTTTTAAATAATTTAAGTTTTTAAATTATTGTGATGTATAATTTTTTTTCTTCTATTTCAATTTAAGTGTCATAATTCTTAGATGAATATAATAATTAATTATGAGTGATATAGTAAAGTTACGTGTCTTAATGACTCACAACAACTAATTAGAAGTGATATAATAAAATTATAATAAAACACACTTGTGGAATTTTTTTGATTAACTTATCATTTTATATCTATTTTACCTGTTTTTATCAAATATTATTAATTGATACAATGCTTAAATGGTCATAATAATTAATTAGAAGTGACATAGTAAAATCATGGTTGAAACAGTGAAGCAGACATGTCTAATTAAAAGTGATATAACAAAATTACTATACAAAATACTTGTAAAAAAATTAAATGGGTCTCATATAAAACGTCAAGTAAATTTAACATAAATTATTATAAATTTTTAATACTTAAATAATTTTATAATAATCTTTTAATAATTAATTAGAGATGACATGATAAAGTTACGGAGAAAGCAACTGATAAAGCAGGCAAGAGAAGCAGGCATGTTGACGGCGACCTGCCTGCTTCTCCCACAGATTCCCTCTTATTAGAGAGTAATATACTAGTTTAGGTGTACGCGCCTTGCGCGTGTATCTCACTTTAATAAGGTCAAACATTACATTAAATAAGATATTTATTTAAATAATAAAAATAAATATAATAATTAAATTTAATATCTTTTGAGTATGTAAAGATGGAGAATTTATTTATAAAACCTAATTTTTGCCAAAAATATTTTTAAAAGTCAATCGACATTCATATACCATCTGTAAATTGCAACAAAATAATACAATGATAGAGACATAAAAATAATACAATTAAATCTAATCTTTACATGAAATTTTTTTCTCAAAGTCATCCGACACTCATCTACCACGTGTAAATAATAACAAAATAATACGATAATAGAGATATCAAAATAATACAACTAAACCTCACCTTTACATAAAAAAAATTTCAAAGCCGACCAACATTTATCTATCACCTGTAAACTACAATAAAATAATATGATAAAAGTTATATCAAAATAATACAATTAAACTTAAATTTTACACACAAATTTTTTTTAAAGCCGATCGAGATTCATCTACGAACTGTAAACTACCACAAAATAACAAACTAATAGAGATATTACGATAATACAACTAAAACTAACTTTTACCTAAAAAAAAATTCAAAGCCGACCCATATTCATCTAGCATCTGTAAATTAAAATAAAAGAATAAGATAATAAAATATCAAAACAATATAATTAAACCTAATCTTTACACAAGAAATTCTTCAAAGCTAACCGACATTCATCTACAACCTGTAAACTATAAAAAAAATATATAATAGTGATCACAAAGCTTTGATTTTGATCCAACTAATTCTTGTCTGAGCAAAAAAAAAAAGATATATATATACTCGCATGTTGAATTCTATTATACTGACAAAACCGGTGAAGATGTTGAGGGTTAGAAAATCAAACATCCATCAATATAAACATGCAATTGAATCAAGTTAGATGATTATCAATCATATTCTCCCAATAGGCAAACCGGTTTGTTCTCTAGTTTAACATACATCTCAATATTTATAGAAATATTTTTCTAATTGAACAGTAGAAAGAAAAATATAAATTAATTCTCCTACCATATATTTTAGGAGTCTCATATATTTTAGGAGTCTAGCAGAATAAAAATATTAATTAATTCTCCTATCATATATTTTAGGAGTCCCATATATTTTAGGAAGTCTAGTTAATATAATAAAAAATAATTAAATAATAAATTAAAAAATAGTGAAAAGACAGTTTTGTCTAAAGAAGAGTCTTTTAATGAAGGGTAAAAAGTTCAAATCATTTTTCTAAGGATCTTCACACTTTTAATATTACTAGTTTAGTATACGTACGTTGCACGTGTATATAGTATTAATAATAATAAATGCATGAAAAATAAATTGATATGTTTTCGTTATATTATTAAGTATGACACTTTTAAAATATAACGCAAAAGATAATATGAATAAAAAAAAATTATCACCTCTTTGTCAACTAAATATCACAGTTTTTCGAGTACCTTCAGGTTGCTAATGACCTTCATGTTATTTAATACTTCTTTCGTTCCTAAATATTGTCTCCGTTACTAAAAAAGATTATTCATAATATGTATTTCATTTTTTTTTTTAGTTGTCATGTATAATGAAAAAAAAATTGAAGGGCATTATAAGTTCATGCCTTCATGCAAATTCTATAATATCAACCTTCATGTTTCTCTTTTTAAAAAAAATAAAAGAAAATCAAATTAGGTAAAAAATGTCTTGAGGCTTTTGGTTTTCTAACTTTCATTATAAATTGGTAAATCACATTGAGCTTGACAAATATTCATAACATATTTTAAATTTTAAATTAAAATTTTAATTCACATACACTCATGTTTCAATCCACATTTGATTTCATATTTAATTTGAATAATTTAACATAATTATAATTCTTTTGATGTTACTTTTGTGTAATGAAGATATTTAGGACCCGCTCACTTTTGCTAGTTCATTATTTCAAAAATCGATATTTATTTATAACATATATCATCAATAAAAGACAATTATATTTTTCATGTTTTATTCTAATATTAATTATTTATTCTTCAAATTAATTTTTAAAATCTAATAATAAACATCAATTAATGGGGATTCATGTCATCGTTACTTTTTTAATGGGCATACAAAATCTAAATGTGACAAGTAAAAATGAACTGAGGGTACTATTAGTTGAAAGCTACTTAAAAAAATTTCTAAATAAGAAAAGATTAAAAAAAAGTACAGGAAACATGACTAATTACTAATTATTGAAGAACAAAATAATGCATCATATAAATTTTTGAGTTCAAGATTGACATTCTAGATAAAAATAAAATAATGTATTCAAGACAATTCTATAAAGTAGAATTTCGAGATAGTAGACCTTACCCCTATCTCAAAAGGTAGAAAGACTATTTCCGCTAGAACTTCGACTCAAACTATAAAAAGAAACTCATCATCCCCAACTCCTATCTCCTTCAAAATAATAACTTAAAAGACAAACACAAAACATACGAAAATGGCATCCACTCTGCCCTGTTCGAGACCTCTTAATTACATGACAATAACTTTATATGTTTCTCCAAATCTCTCCCTCTTACACCTTTGATAACACTGTTTGATGATGAAAGTATTAATCATTCTAGGTACTTCGTTGAATGAATAGTTTTATTTAATAATTGATCCTTGATCTTAGAAAAGGAAATAAATATGCAGTACATAAATGATTAATAGTTAAATTTTGAATGACAATGATATATAGAGGAAACGTTTCACTTCTCGACTTCTACTACGTACTATTTATTTCATTTACAAAAAACAAAATATTTACTCAGTTAATTTATTTATCATAATGCACGCACAACTAAAATATCTACAATAAAAACAAGCAATCAAGCAAATTTTGAGATTCTCAACTCACCTAATCAATCTTTTAAATAAAAATAAATGACCATAAAAATATAATGAAATATGAATTAATCACAAGAATCCTAAGTACCATCCACAAGAATTTCGTATCCTTACCAATATAAGGATAAAACTATGATATGTGCTGAAGCTCGCTTGATTGAAGATCAAAGTGGAGACGTGTTGTTTGATGCTCTATAGGGCACGTGATATCGATGTAGGGCTTGAAGGGTTTTGTTTCCCCTGTAGACAGTGTCAGAATGTATCCATCAAAATTCTAGTAAAAAATCATCTAAAATCTAGGATGTAAAAGTGAATAATTTAAAAGTAAGGAAAAACACACAAAAAAATTATCTGCTGAGGAGTTCAATCAATTAAATCTATAACCTTGTTGGTTTTCTCTAAAGCCTGCATGCTTTCTCATTATTAGTCTCTCTGAATATGATCATTTTATAACATGCAAGATCGATCTCATGCCACTTCCTTTGCAAAGATGAGCAAATGTCTCTCTATTTTTTTTTAACAGAGAGCTCGTCACATTGCAGAATCAATAGATTATGATTCCATTTAAAGATTTATTAACTCTCTATCTAGTTATAGATTATAGATATATATTATAGATTATAGGTATGAAACAAGTATTTTTAGTTTACAACTACTTTTAACAAAGTAACAACAACAAAAAAGATTATGTTAAGATAGAAGATGACAACCTGAAAATTGTGATGAAAGACAACTGCAAGTCATATATCAATATCCAACATCATCATAGTTTTTTCACAAGATCTATCCCAAAAATAGAAGCTAAATAGTGGAATACATAAATTTCTCAAAACGGCCAAACAAAGCTACACATAGAACACCATAGGAGGATATCAAAAAAATAAAAATAAAATCAAAATCTAACATGTAATATAGATTCTAAAAAGCAATAAAGCAAAGACCATATACCTAACTATCTACTAAAGCTTCAAATTACATTATATCAAGCTAAAAATACTTTTATTATTGCAATATTTATAGAAGACAATAATAGGAGAACTTGAAAAAATATAAAGCTAGAGAAAGATTATGATAAAATTGATGAAGAAGATCCAAAAATAAAACTCTGAAAAAGCTAGGACAAAATTGATGAAAAATAATTTAGAATTATAACTCCTTTTATAGAATTTTATTTTGGACTCGTATTTGATTTCTATTAGAATTGATTAGAAATGAAAGAAAGGACTTTGTTATTATAACCAAAATTGCTCAGTTTCTACAGGAAAAAAAAATTGCTCAATTTTATTTATTTTCCATAAAATTTATATATTGATGTTGACTTTGTTGAAAGTTGGGAGATTTTATAGGAATCCTAGTGGAGTTTGATTTTATTTTTAATCCTCCAAAATTTACGTTTACACTATTATTTGGTAGTTTGAAAGTCCTAAATTACATATATTTTAAATAAGATAAAATTTCTAAGTTACATATATTTTAAATTAGGTAAGAAATAATTTATAGTAAGGTAAAAACTAATTTATAGTTTAGTAGGTTTCAAAGTCTCAAATCAGAAAAAATAATTAATTATTAACTTTTAAATATAAA
Source organism: Capsicum annuum (assembly GCF_002878395.1). NCBI lineage: Eukaryota > Viridiplantae > Streptophyta > Magnoliopsida > Solanales > Solanaceae > Capsicum > Capsicum annuum. The sequence continues at coordinate 83,391,069 of NC_061112.1, forward strand.
AATAGTGAAAAGACGGTTTTATCTAAAGTGAAGACTTTTAATGAAGGGCAAAAAGTTCAAATCATTTTTCTAAGAGTTTT
>NC_061112.1:83391248-83394444 GCF_002878395.1 Capsicum annuum
TATATATATATATATATATATATATATATATATATTAGGAGGCTAAGTAATATATTGATGTGACACCTCTTAGATGAAAGAAAATCTATTTATTTTTTTTCTCAAAATTTTGAGATTTTTCTCTCTTATGTTTTCCTCAAAATGTTTTACTAGAAACTAAAATCACTTTATTAAAATTATATCTTATGAGTTACAAAAATATCCATTCATGTTCATTGCATTTTCTATTATTATGCTCTTAGTAATATTCAGAACTCTTATTTTTTAATGTTCATAATCCCTCAAAAGTTAATTTATAAATTTATGAATATCTATTGGTATTCCTCCACTTTGCCTATATAAATTCATGTTTTGTTTTATGAAAATTCTCATTCAAGGTTATTTTATCTCTTCTTCATTATAATAGCATACATAAGGGTGAGGAAGAACATGTTAATCATCACATCATAGAATTTTTTTCACATGAACAACTATGATTGGTAAAGCCGTAAAGTATCTGTGGGTAGGGATATTTCTTTTGATTTTATAAATTATACTCCTCTTATTTTAATTTTTGTGGTATTTTTTATTTTTCGTGAGTCAATTTTGACTCATCTTTAAAATTAAATTGCATTAAACAAACTCAAGACCAACAAAATTAAAGTACCAAGTTACCAATCAAATTATGATCACTTAAATTGTAAGAATATTCTTTTAATTTCTTTATGTTAATTTTGATTACATAAAAGATACAAAATCTTATTTTAGGTGTTTAAAGTTGAAAATTTTATTTAAGATTTTTAGAGTAACTAACAATTTAGTATAAGTATATTCATAATTTGCTCTTGTAGGGATGATGAAGAAGGTGAACAAGATATAAAAGGAGAGAAAATCAAGCAAATTCAGAAAAAAAATAAAAATGATGTAGAGTCTTATAATAAAATTATTACTGTAGTAATTTCATCTATTTAATTTTTGATCCCTTCTTCTTCTCTACAATTCATGTATGTGCTCTATTGATGTATTTAAAAAATTACTTTTTTCTCTTATTTCTTAAAATTGTATTTTAGAAATGTAATGATGACAAAAATAGGATGATAGATCAGACAAATTGAAATGTTGAGCAAGAGAAATGACCTCCTTTTATTTTTTTTTTCATATGACTATAGTTGTACATACATAATTCATTATGTTAAATTATAATTAGATTTTATAAATTTTTACTGTGATACTTTTTCTGTTATTTCTTAAAATTGTATTTTAGAAACTTAATGACGACAATAATAGGATGATAGATAAGACAAATTAAAATATTGAGAAAGAAAAATGACCTTCTTTTATTTTATCTTTTCATATGACTATAGTTGTACATACATATTTCATTATGTTAAGCTATGATTAGATTTTGTTATTGGGATATTTTTCATAACATTCTAAAATGAACATTATGTGCTTGATATTATTGTTTTTGCAAGTTACTGCATTCCTAATTCCTAAATTCGATAATGAGGTTAAAAGCTATCGTTAGAAGCATTTTGAAGAACGAAAATTTAATAACTTCAAAAACTGAGAGTTTTTGAATAAATTTATTTTATTTATTTTTAGCTTTTAAGCTTCTTTTTTGTTCTTACTTTTTTGGTGTTTGAAGAAAAAAAATATTTTTAAACATTTACTTTAGGCCAAAAAATATAAAAATAAGCTAAAAGTAAAAAAAAAAAAAAGAATATATCTAACTTATAACTTTAACAATTAGCTTATTGGCTATTTTTTTTTTTAAAACAAAATAATTTCAACACCCTCTTTGTTCAAGTAGTAAATTAAAAAAAAATTGATAGAAAAATAGAGTATTTGAGTGAAAAAAAACTAAAAGAAATTAAAATATTATTCACAATTTTTTGTTTTTAAAAGAAAAGAAGAAGGCAAATAGCATATAAGGTCATAAATTTACATTTATGTAATTATATCACCTCTTTAAATTTATCTAAAAAACATCTCTTTTAGTTTCGATAGTTATTATTTATATCTTTTAATACAATACCTAACTTATTTTTCCCTCTGTCTTTTGGCTTTTTCTATTTCTAAGTAATTATTGTAAAAATTAATTCCTTAATTATCACTATTAGTAATTCACTATCCTTTTCCTATTTCCTCATTACAATTATTGGTAGTTATAACTCAACATTAAAAGATGTACTTACAACGAAGTTGATGTATATTGTGATCATGTGGCGTACTCATTCAAATTCTTTATGATAAAGCATTAGTGCAAGCATATATTTTTGTACCCCTTTAAATTCTATTATTAGTTAATTGATGAAGTTTTAAAGTTTTAACTATTTTTTAGTTTTCAAATTAATTAGAAATTAATGCTATCACCTTCTCAAATATCGGTTATGGCAGTTTCATATCCATGCAAAATAATGCAATTCTTGTGATTTTAGTATAATTGTTGAGAAATATAAATGACTAGAGAAAATAGTAATTGACATATTTATTTTTGTAAAATAATAATAATAATAATAATAATAATAATATGTAAATTAAATTTGGAGGAATTATCCAATTTTTTTTATTTGGAACAAATAGAGATGTCACATCACCTTTTTAATGCCTAGATTCATATATGTATTGATGATGAGAATTGAAAGTTTAAGTTTTCAAATATAAATTTAATTATATTTTTTGAAATTCAGAGAATGCGAGTCCTAATAATAACTAAGGATCTTGATAATTTATTTTGTAGTGTCTTTTAAAATTAATTTTTAGATTTTATTACTCTAAAATTTAGATATTATATATACGCAGATACAAAAATCAAAATAATAATTTTAATTTATGAACTTTTGATTACAATTCTTATATTTATTGTGTTTTGATATATTATTTATATATGTTAAATAAAATTTTTAGTAAAAAAATAAATTTGTATTATCTACATAGAGATAGAGAAAATCAAGTATCCCTAAAAGATCATAAATTTTCAAAGAGTGAAAACTTTAAATAAACTACACAACTAATTATAAATAATATTATCAATTTAAAGTATAAACTATAATTTTTTGAACTTGAAAACTAAAATAACTCTTAACTTTGTACTTGGATATTAGTAAAACTTACTTATTTATTTAATAAAATAATTTATCATCAGGCGGATCACGACCTATTTTACTAATTTTAAAATGAAAAGAGACAGAGAGTAGTGAAAACTTTTAGAATA
>NC_061112.1:83394544-83400996 GCF_002878395.1 Capsicum annuum
AATATAATAAATAATTACATACATCAGCCTTTTTTTTTTTTTTTTTTCTTTTTTATTTATTTATCTTTTTTTTTTTAAAACTTTTTTCTTAAATTTTCATTCTTTTTATTTTTTTTAAATTATTTTTAGATTCTTTCTATTCATTTTTCCTCTCTTCTACCTCTAACTTCTATCTCTCTTTTTTTTCTTTTTTTTTCTTTTGAGTTTTTTTCTTTTTCATTTTTTTTGTATTTCTTTTATTTGTCGTTTTTTTCTTTTTAATGTTCTTTACTTTTTTTCTTTTGATTTTTTTCTTCTTTTTCCTATTTTCTTTTTGTTTCCTTTTTTTTTTTTCTTTTTTTTTTTTTTTTTTCTTTTTTTTTGGTATTTTTTTTATTTTTTGCCATTCTCATTTTTTTGTTCTATTTTATATTTTTTTATTTTCAAAAAATATGACTTTGTCGAGTAAAAGCCATGGATGATAATGAAAATATCACAATAGCTTAATGTGTTTGTATTCGCACCAGCTTTTATATTTTTGTATTCGTTGATACAATAATATTTATATTTTATAACTTGTGCTTGTATTTGTATTTGTATTTTATAGTTCACGTTTGTATTTGTATTTTATAGTTCGCACCAACATTTATATTTTATACAATTCGCACTTGTATTTTAAACAACTATTTTGTATTTGTATTTTATAATTACCTGCATATTGTATATATATTTTGTGGTTCAATTTATTTGTATTTGTATTCTATTTTCGTTGATGCACTTGTATTTTTAAAGAACTATTAATGTTACTTATGTCTTAAATTTTTTTCTTGTATATTTCGGGAAAATCATAATACCTATTGATTTTGGAGACCCTTTGTCCTAGTAGATTTGAGAAAAGAAAAATATAGCCATTGTAGGAAAGGGAGAATCTTTTCCTTCTAGGTTTAAAACTATTTTGGGATCAATACGTAGGGTATGTAGTTGAGATTCTAAAGCATTGTACACTTCTCTTTTTTCTTTTATAATGAAAAACTCTTTCTGCTTTTGTTTGGAGGATTAGACCTAGCTGAATCTCACTAAATTCTTGTGTTGTTTTTCTTCTCTATTTTCTTTGTTTAGTTGTGCGCAAGTTAACCCACGATATTTCCGCAACATGTAAGTTGATTGCATATTGTATTTGTCTTTGTAATTTCATTTGTTTATATTTTTGTATTTGAATTTGTAGTTGATAGCATCATTTGTATTTTAAACAGTAGAAAAATAATGTTATTTTTCTTTCAATAAACATTTATATTTATATTCATTGATACAAATTATATTTTATTGATACAAATTGAACAATATAAATACAATTTCTATATTATATAATAAAAATGCTACGTTTGTATCAAATGGTACATATTTATACAACTTGAACCATACACATTCAAATGATACTTGCTTATGTATAAATACAAGTGATAAATTTGACATACAGATACTAACCAGACATTTGTATTGAATGATACATTGCATATTTGTATATTTTAAACTCAAGCATATAATTAATCAATATACTTATTTGTATACAAATACAAATGAGAAATTGTACATATTCATGGCTAAACTATTCAAATATAAGTAATAAATTTATTTGAAATATATAGTATGATACAAATAAATATAAAATATAAAATACAACAACAACAACAACAAAAATGAGAGGAGAAAAAAATATAAAAGGAATAAAAAAAGAGGGAAAAGAAGGCAAAAAAGAAAAAAACAAAACAACAAAAAATATAAAAAAGACTGTAAAGAAAAAAGAATAAAAATAAAAAAGATGAAAAAATGAAAAAAAAAAAAAAGAGAATACAAAAAAGATCAAAAAATAAAAAGGAACAAAAAAGAAAAAGGAGAAAAATCGTAGAAGGAAAAAGGAAAATAGGAGATAGAGAAGCGAGAAAATATATGATAGAGACTAGATTGTATTTAATTAACAAGAGAGGCTATGAATTGTAATTGTAGACACCTAATTTTGTCCCTCCTAAGTTCAATTTATTCATTTTAGCTCACCTTACCACACACCCTCATCCATGTGATTATACCCCACAAAAAATACAAAAAAAATAACAACCCTTAACATAATCCCTAACAAATTCTATCTTGTTTTAATCCTATTCTAACCAACTTTACACCTCATCCTAACAACCTACCCCACCCCCTACTCACCACCACATACCCCCAATTCCCTACCCTTCACGTCTTATTCAAGATGGAAACCAATTCATAAAGACACAAAATAGAAGAGGGCTCCACTTAAAAGACGTTTTTTGATATTTTTTCATTTTTCATAAAGGAGAACAAAAATGCACTAAAAAAGAATCCATTTTATTTTGGGGCCCACATGATTTTCCTTTCTCTTCTTTTCTTTCCAAATTAATAAAGGGCCCACATGGAATATAGACTCCTCCATTTTTCAGTACAAATACTCACCAGCACCACACAATACAAAGGGAAAAAAAGAGAGGAGACCCATCACTCTGAGGAGCTTCTTCTATTTTAATGTACACCACACCATTAACAAAAAATAGAGTATACAAAAGGGGATTTTTTTCATTGATATAGGAGAAGACACTCACCGGAAGGAGGACACCACTTTCTTCTTCTTTATCTTATCATTGACTACTCCCAATACACGAAGAACACATAAAACCCACACACGCATATCGACCTGCACATAGAATCAAAGGAGAGAGAGTGAAATCTAGAGAGTGAGGAACAGAAATGGAGAGGAATTGAAAAAGGGTAAGCAAAGCTCCAGCCGACGTTAATTTTTTCAGCGATTATCTCTCCGGAATCCATGCTACACATCGGAGTAAGCGTCGTAGACTCGAGATCCTCCTTCCTCGCTGCCAAAATATCAAACTAGTAGCTAAAACTAGTCGAGATCGGCCCTTTTGGCAGATTCTGGTGACATTGACTCCAGTGAGACTTTGTGGTTTCGAGAATTGATTTCTCTATCTTTTGTGATTTCAATCTCGGTTTGAGTGTTATTTCTTCTTTCTTCGAGTTTCAAATCTGTCCGAGTTTGCTATATCCCGATATCGAGTTGACAGAGTTCATTAATTCTCGTCGAGAACTCGAGTTGGTCATTGCTATTCATTTTGGGTTGACAAAAATGGAATAAGAGGGCATATCAAGTTGGTGGTTTGAGGTTCGATTCGAGATTTCGTACACAGATTCTAAAGAATTTAATCAGAATAATACATCAATTTTGAAAAGCAGCATTAAGGTCTAATTTCATCTTTTCTCCTTTTAATTTTTACATAATTATGAATGATTCATGTTGTTTGACATGTTTGAATCTTCATTGCGTGTTGGTTGATGTTTGGATTTGGATGTGAAAACTTTGGATGTGAAAACTTGATTAGTGGATTGCATATTGAATTGGTTTAATTATGTTGAGGATGAATTTGGGACGAAATTGAGAAATTGATAAAAATGGTGAATTTAGATTAATGTTGGCTTGTTGTTGTTTTTCTTAATTCGGAATCAATATTAAGTCTGTGAATTTGATAGTATCATGATAGGTCGAATTGAGTAGGCAAAATTTAGGAGTGATGTGTTTGTTGAATGCATTGAATGTTTAAATGTGTGTTGAATGTTTCCTAGTGTATCATATTTAATTCAAGTGTATTCATTTAGCCGGGGGATGCCCCGAAGTATCATGTACTTGAAGACGGCGCACGATCAAAGCCCAAAACATCAGGTGGAGAAAGCAATGAAGTGTAGTTACGATTAGCCTAGAATAGAGTAGGTTCATATGTTTGTATTTTTTATTTTTTTGGGACTGTATAATTGGACTGAACACTAAATTTTGGATTATTTTGTTTGGTTTTGCTTGCTTGATTGTTGTGTGTGCTTTGTGTGGTTTATACAGTCATAGTGTCAAATTAGCCGATATGCTCTACCAAGCGACCATGGTCGAACCACGGAATCAAGGGGTGCCTAACATCTTCCCCTTAGTCAACAGAATTCCTTAGTCGGAATCTCTGTTCGTGGATCCGTTTTATAGAGTCAAAACCATTTTAAAAAAGGATATCCAAGGGTGACTTGGCACACTCGATTTATGCCAAGTGGCGGCTCTGAGTTTTGAATATAAATAATTTTTTTTCAAAATAAATTATCTTCATTTTGTCACTTTAATAATAAAAACCCTTTCGACCCTTAAAATAAATCTTTTTGGAGTAAAAAGGGGGTGTGACAGCCTTAGTGACTCTGCTGGAGATCTTTTGCAGAATTCGAGCTTATCTTTTGGAGTTGTATCTGCTTATTTTGACATTATGGGTGTATAAACATTTGGTTTGTGTTATTGTTATCATTGTTGAGTATTTACTTGCTACGTGTTTATAGTTTTTCCTCCTACGTGTTACCGCTTTATATCTAGCATCATTTGCATAACCCAAGTCAACTCTTTCTTCAACAAGTCTCGGAGTGCACGTCGTGCGCACAAACTCTAGTTGAGTGACCCTTATTTTAGGAGGGGGAGACGTCGGATGTATGAAGTAGGTGGAAAGCAAAATAGCCACTATCGATCATATGCTCCCCCGAGCGACCTTGTTAGTGAACCTCAACGTAGGTTAGCCTTTAGGTCATGCTTATGTGCATCATATTAAGACCTAGCTGGGCCCACTTGGTCCTTTGTAGGAGACTCACCTCTAAAGCATCCCTCTGTGCTAAATGTTGTATCTCTGAAGGTAACGTGGTCATTTGACGGACTGATTTGGGGGAATGCATGTGTTAGAAGTAAAGTGTGTAGGCAATTAAAAATTAAAAAAAAAAGAGAAAAAAAAAGAAAAGTGAGTCAAAAAAGATTTTTGTAGTTTTAAAATTCTTTATGGCTTTTGTTTTCCATAATTCAAAAATTCAAAAAGATTTATTTTATGTTTTGCACTCATTTTTCAAAAAGCAGAAAAAAAGCATCAAAAATATTTTCCTTTTGTTCCTTTACCATGCATTCACAATTCAAAAACTCCAAAAAGATTTTTAATAGCAGCTTTTTATAAAAGAAAAATTCAAAAATATGGTAGAAGTTTTTTACATTTCATGTAATAAAAATACCAAAAAGATTTTTCTTTCATAGTTGGTGTCATTTTTATGTGAAGTGTCAAATTAAAAAATCTCAGAAAGATTTTATCGGCATTTTTCATCGTCTGTCTATGGTCGTATCTCTCAAGTCCAGGTTCAGTTCGTTATTTAATCCTAAATTGTCCAATCTGGATGAACTACGTACCCCTGATTCTCCTCTCTCTGGAGTGAGATACGTAGGCAGCCTATTGTGGATTCGGGGATCTTATTTGCAAAATTCAAAAAAAGATTTGCTTCACTCTTCCTTTAAAGTAGGTGTTTCCTATTAATCTTTAAAAGAAAATCACAAAAAGATTTTTTGTTAATAGCTTCAAGTCTCATTTTCATATGAAATTCAAAAAATTAAAAACCCAAAAAGATTTTTCTTTGGTAATTATAAGTTTCGTTTTTTATAGGGAGTTTAAACCTGAAAAATGCAAAAAGATTTTCGTCAATTCTTTTGACAATTTGTTATTTTTAAAGTTTCTGAAAAAGAAAAAAGAAAGGAAAAAGAATTAATTGGCCATTTTGGCAAGATTTCATGAACTACACACACTTGATTCTCCTCTCTTGGGAGTGAGATACGTAGGCGCGCTTCTTGGGTTCGGTGATCTTTTCAAAGAAAAAGGAAAACGGAAAAAGGTTTTGAAAAAAATATTAAATTCTAACGCATTTGCTATCTCTTGTTCAGTTAGTTTAAGGTGGTTGGTTTGTGGCATTTTGGCTGGTCCTCCATATTGCACCAAGTCACAGAGAAAGTTATGGCCAAAAAGGATATTAAGTTTGTTGTCACTGGTCAGATAGGGAGTTCGGGCAATGAGAATTTAGGAGCAAATGAAGAAATTCGAAAATTAAGGCAACAAATGATAGAAATGCATCGAGCTTGGGCTAATGGGTTGCCACCTCCTCCATTTCCCGCTGATAATTTGAAATATCTTTCTAGCTTGCCTCCAGTGTCACATACACAATTTCCTATTTTTGTTGACACACCACAACATGTATCAGGACCTGCTCCGGGGCACCACTATCCAAAGACTTCTAATATTCATTTCCTCACTACTCAACGCAAAGCTACCACATGCTCGGCTCCACCCACTGTTCATGTTTTTGCAGCACCACCCCCACTCGAAGCTCCTATTTTTGAGATTTATCCATAAATTGTGCCTCTCCACTCTGAGAGAGAGTCTGTATTAAATATTTTTGCTGATCAATATCATGATATTGAGCCCACATTTAAGTCGACTAATCCTTATGGCTATACTCATCTGCCTGAATTTCCTCTTAACCATGAGAAGCCTGTTATAACAGAAGAATAAGATGAAATGACCAAAAAATTGAGAAGTTTAGAACTGGCTATGAAAGACCTC
>NC_061112.1:83403996-83446600 GCF_002878395.1 Capsicum annuum
AGGTCATCCTAACAACCTACCCCACCCCCTACTCACCACCACATACCCCTAATTCCCCTACCCCCCACATCTTATTCAAGATGGAAACCAATTCACATAGATACAAAATAGAAGAGGGCCCCACTTGAAAGACGTTTTTTGATTTTTTTCCATTTTTCATAAAGGAGAACAAAAATGCACTCAAAAAAGACTCCATTTTATTTTGGGGCCCAAGTGATATTACTTTTTCTACTTTTCTTTCCAAATTGATAAATGGCCCAAATGGAATATAAACTCCTCCATTTTTCAATACAAATACTCACCAGCATCACACAATACAGGGGGAAAAAAAGAGGAGACCCATCACTCTGAGAAGCTTCTTCTATTTTAATATACACCACACCATTAACAAAAAAATAGAGTATACACAAAGGGAATTTTTTTCATTGATATAGGAGAAGACACTCACTGGAAGGAGGATGCCACTTTATTTTTCTGTATCTTATCATTGACTACACCCAATACACAAAGAACACACAGAACCCACATACACATACCGACCTATACATAGAATCGAAGGAGAGAGAGTGAAATCTAGAGTGTAAGGAACAGAAATGGAGAAGAATCAAAAAAGGATGAGCAAAGCTCTGGCTGGTGTCGAGTTTTTCAGTGATTATCTCTCCATAATTCGTGCTATACATTGGAGTAAGCATTGCAGACTCGAGATCCTCCTTCCCCGTTGCAAAAATACCAAACCAGTAGCTAAAACTAGTCGAGATCAGCCCTTTTGGCAGATTTCGGTGACATTTGAGCTGACTCCGGCGAGACTTCGTGTTTCGAGTACTGATTTCTCTATTTTTTGTGATTTCACTCTCAGTTTGAGTGCTATTTCTTCTTTCTTTGAGTTTCAAATCTTTTTGAGTTTGCTATATCCTGATATCGAGTTGTCGGGGTTCATTAGTTCTCGTCAAGAACTCGAGTTGGTCACTGCTATTCATTTTGGGTTAATAAAAATGGAATAAGAGGGCATATCAAGTTGGTGGTTTGAGGTTCGATTCGAGGTTTCGGACATGGATTCTACAGAATTTAATCAGAATAATACATCAATTTTAAAAAGCGACATTGAGGTCCAATTCCATCTTTTCTTCTTCTAATTTTTACATAATTATGAATGATTCGTGTTGTCTGACATGTTTGATCTTTGTTGCGTGTTGGTTAATGTTTGAATTTGGATGTGAAAACTTGATTGGTGGATTGCGTATTGAATTGGTTTAATTACGTCGAAGATAGATTTGGGACGGAATTGAGAAATTGATAAAAAGGGTGAATTTAAATTAATATTGGTTTGTTGTTGTTTTGCTTAATTCAGAATCAATATTAAGTCTGTGAATTTGATAGTATCATGATAGGTTGAATTGGGTAGGCAAAAGTGTTCAGGTTCGGGTAGGCAAAATTTAGGAGTGATGTGTTTGTTGAATGCGTCGAATGTTTAAATGTATGTTGAATGTTTTCTAGTTTATCATATTTAATTCAAGTGTATTCATTTGGCCGGAGAATGCCCCGAAGTATCATATACTTGAAGACAGCGCACGATCAAAGCCCAAAACATCGGGTGGCGAAAGCAATGGAATGTAGTTAGGATTAACCTAGAATAGAGTAGGTTTATATTTTCGTATTTTTTATTTTTTCGGGACTGTATAATTGGACTGAACACTAAATTTTGGATTATTTTGTTTGGTTTTGCTTGATTGATTGTTGTGCATGCTTTGTGTGGTTTATACAGTCGTAGTGTCAAATTAGCCGATATGCTCCACCAAGCGACCGTGGTCGAATCACAGGATCAAGGAGTGCCTAACACCTTCCCCTTGTTCAATATAATTCCTTAGTTGGAATCTCTGTTCGTGGATCCGTTTTATAGAGTCAAAATCGTTTTGAAAAATGATATCCAAGGGTGACTTGGCACACCCGATTTATGCCAAGTGACGACTCTGGGTTTTGAATATAAATAATCTTTTTTTTTGAAACAAATTATCTTCATTTTGTCACTTTAATAGTAAAAACCCTTTCGACCCTTAAAATGAATCTTTTTGGAGTGAAAAAGGGGTGTGACAGTAATTAATTAAACTTAGGCTAAATAGAATAATTAAGAGCCTATGTTTATTAAATCATGTGATTTTTCTTAATCTTTGTATAGTATTGTTATGTGTCATAATTAAGAGCTTCGATTTATTGTCTCAATGTAATTTTTTTTCTGAACAGATATCAAGTAATTGCCTTGTTGGACAATCAATAAGATTGGTTAGACTGATAACACTAAGGTAACTGAGACCATATAATGAATATGCATGACTTGTAACATGATTACATAACTAAGTCTGAAGCATTATACATGAACTAAACTGATTTCATAAACGCATGCAATGTCATGAAAATGGTTGCATAGCTGAAACAGAGAATTAAATTGAGTCAACCTAAGGAATGTCATTACCTAAAGTTGATTTTGAGTTTGTGGAGAAAATATGGGGGGGGGGGGGGTACTTGATCCACATATCTTCTTCTACTTCCTAAGTATCTCACTCAAAGGACCGATTCCGCCAAAGAACTTTAACTAAGGTGTAATACCCGTATTTCCTTAGCTTAAGATTAACTCTCAGTCCATGAGTTATTCAATATAAAATTTTTAAATACTCAATATTTTTTAGTTTAGAGTCTGCCATTGCGAAGGAAATTAAATTAGCTTTCCAATGATATGAGATTCGCCTAAATCCGATAACCTGGTAAGAAGTTATGGTTATTTTAAATTTCAGTCGTTAAACACCGTCATTTAGGCTAGTAGCACATTGCAAAGTATTTCAATATGGCAATTGTCAGTTTCTACTGAAGTACGGTGATACCAGCGCATTGCGTCACAACTTATTTCCACATTTGTCAATTTCCAGTGTACCAACACAATCCCACCGCATTGCGGTGAACTTTCAGGTCGCATCCAGCATTGAAATGTGATTCCAGAGTGTCGCTCCACCATTTACATTCCTAATTATCAATTTTTAGTGGCCTAATGCGATAGTGGCACATCGCGCCAATGTACAAAATTGGGATTTTCAGTCAATTTCGAGTTTTAATTTTTGAGGGCACTAACATTTTTTTCCCTCACCCCCAGTTAGCCTAAACGTGTAATTAAGCTCTAGAAGAGCACAAATTTCTCATTATTTCACTATTTTCTCAAGAAACAAACCATTCTCTCTCAGAGGGCTAAATCCTAGCTTCAAGAAACAAGAGAAAAATCAAGAGTCTCTCCAAGAACCTTCAAGAATTAACAATCCAAGGAATGTTAAGTGTTCATCTATGGGTTCCTTTCACCCATAGAGTTCATGAATCCATTTTTAAAACTACAAGATTGTTGATTTATAAATTACATGCTTGAAATTAAATTGAATTCATGTTCATGTTATTATTGGGTTTTGATCCATGATTTAAATTACAAGTTCCAAGAATTGATCCTAGTATGTGTTGATTTACATGATATTCATGATAAACCATTCAATTTGTAAGTTAATTGTTGAAACCATGTCAACCCTAAGTGTTTATGATTTAATGATTTAGTTATGCCTCTCCATGTGTTTGATAAAATGCCTATGTGGATGAAATAGTGCCATTATAACATGATAACATGTATTCCCCATTCATGTACAAGTTAATGCATTACAAGTGTTTGATGAAATACCTCTATGAATAAATTATGATCAAGTGAACATTGTTATGTTATTCAATGTTATGCTATGCCTTTAATTATGATATCAAGTCCTGAGGGTATTTAATACCCAAAAATTTAGCTATTTACCTAGAGTCAGTGTTAGCTACAAAATCTTGATCATGTCATGTTCAGTAGTACTCTCAGCCAGTTATAGAGCTCAGGAAAACTCAGTAAACTCAGTATCAATCCAGTTGAGTTCAGTATACTCAGTTCAGTATCTTTTAGTTGGGAGTAGGATTCAACACCAACTGAACCCAAGGATGAGGGATCACATGCCAGTATAGGGTGTGATCCTTAGAAGCAATCCTTGCATTCCATAACTACGTAGCCAGCGTAGGTTGAGACATTAAACCAGCCAGATGAGGGTTGATGAGGTGTTTTAACCTGCTAGATTAGGGTTTCACCATTCTCATTTAAGTACCTGCCAGATGAGGGTAACTCTTCAGTATCTTTACCCATGGCACGGTACTGACACCCTTCCAATTGGGGTCACAGGTTGGACCCCAACTCAGTTATCTTATCTTATTTGGGGCATGTTGGTTAGATGATTACCTTCCACAGTTTTAGTCTCAGTCTTCAGAATAGAACTCAATTCAGTTCTACAGAATCAGGACTGTCAGATACAGTCATCCTATATCAGTAACTCAGTTTTCAGTAACTTCAGATATCAGTTACTCAGTATCAAAATTCAAGACCTAGCTTCAGATGGGCACTATTATAGTATTCATTTATATGCACAGTAGTGCATACTTAGTTTTTACAGCAATATCAGTTACCTATGTACTCTCACGTTTAGTTACTCTATATCATTTAGTCAGTTATTGTTTATGCATATATACCCCTGTATTCAGCCTTACCTCATATAGCATACCGATACATTCCACATACTGATACATACTCTTTCTTTGTGCTGTGATGTCTCATATCATAGGTTCGTACGCTCAGGTTCCCGATAGTGCATGTACAGATTCAGACTTAGCCAGCAGTGTCAGAGTTAGTTATGAGTCCTCATCTATCAAGGATGTTTTATTAGTTTAGTTTCTCAGTAAATATAGTATTTCAGTAGATGGAGTTAGTTGGGGGATTGTTCCATCAACTCCATATTTAGACAGTTCAGTTTAGAGGCTTTTCAAACTAGACTTTTAAACAGTATTCAGTTTTACAGATTGCTATTATCAGTTGATATTCTTTATTTGTATTTACAGATTTTAAATCTTATGGAATTTTAGACTATTTTTACACATTTATTATAGTATTATTATTTAGTGCTTATAGCAGATATCAGTCATGGGTTAGCTTGTGGCCCTTTGGGGTCGTAAACACCATGTGGCATCTGGGGTACAAACTCAGGACGTTACAAACTTGGTATCAGAGCCTAATGTAGGGTCCTAAGGAGTCTAAAAAGCCACATCAAGTAGAGTCTTGTACATGGGTATATAACATACCACACTTATGGACAGAAGGCTATAAGCTATTTTAGGAAACAGTTTCCCTTCTTTTAGTATTTATGTTGTGCAAGTGAGCATGAGATCAAGTTAAGCTCTCAGTCTAATCCGTTTTCTCTTTTTTATTTATAGAACATGCCTTTCAAAAAGGCTATTGAAAGAAGAAAAAGAAATTAGTCAGTACCTCAACCCGTTCAGGCAGATCCCTTGGACGAGCATGTCTCTCTGCAGAATTTTGAGCTGTATTCACTACTCTAGCTAATTCCATAGCAGTTCAGAATGAACGACCAACTATTGTTCAGGCCAATCTAGTGGCCAATACTATTGTATCCAAGATTCAGGACTTTACCCGAATGAATTCTCCCCCATTCTCAGGATCTAAGTCAGAAGAGGATCTATAGGAGTTCCTCGATCAGGTTCAAAAAGTCAGAGATATCATGGGAGTGAATTCCATTAAGAGTACTGAGTTAGCTACATATCAGCTACAAGATGCAGCTCATACATGGTTTAAGCAGTGGAAGGTAGACAAGGGCACAGATGCAGAGCCCATAGAGTAGGAAGAGTTTGCTACTGCTTTCCTAAAGAGATTCTTTCCCTTAAAGCTGAGAGAAGCCAAGGTGTTAGAGTTCATCAATATCAAGCAGGGCGGTAGGAGTGTGAAAGACTATTCCCTCAAGTTTACTCAGTTATCCAGGTATGCTTCCCATGTAGTAGCAGACAGTAGGTCCAAAACTAGCAAGTTTGTATCTGGGGTATTAGATAGTATGGTTAAGGAGTGCAGAACAACGATGTTGATTAAGGAAATGGACATATCCAGGATCATGGTCCATGCTCAGCAGATAGAAGAGGCTAAGATCAGAGAAATAGAGAGAGGCAGAACAAGAGAGCTAGAATAAGTAGCTTTAATTTTAATTAACCTGAGTCAGAGGGTGGTAACTGTTCCAAGTTTTTCCCAAAATCTTTAGTTCCAGCTCCGTCCTCAGCCAGAGCTCCAGTTCCTAAGTTCAAAAATGGTAACCAAGAATAGGGCGCTAGGCTCTAAATCTCAGGGTAATGTCTGCAGTGCTAAAAAAAATCCTCTTTGTCGAACATGTGGTAGAAACCACAAGGGTGTCTGCAGAACTGGCAGTGATGTTTATTTTGGATGTGGTAACCCAGGACACAGAGTCAAAGATTGTCCTCAGTCAGGTTTTAAGGGTCAGCATAACTGTCCCCCAACTTAGTCTGATCGCTCAAGTCAGCAAGGTGCCGCTTCCATTGCCACCAGTGGGCATCGCCCAAACAGGATTTATGCACTTCAGTCTAGACAAGATCAGAAAAATTCTTCTGATGTGGTCACTGGTATGTTACAGATCTTCCATTTACATATTTATGCCTTATTAGATCCAGGATCTTCTTTATCTTTCATAACACCTTATATAGCTGTTAACTTTGGAGTTAGTCTAGAAATCCTAACAGAGTTTTTCTCAATTTCTACCCAGTGGGTAAATCTATCATAGCCCGATGGGTATACAAGAACTGTCCGGTTATGATATCTCAGAAAGTTACTTCAGTAGACCTTGTAGAGCTAGAGATGGCAGATTTTGATGTCATTCTCATCATAGATTGGATCCTTTCATGTTATGCCTCAGTTGATTATAGAAATAGAATAGTTCATCTTCAGTTTCCAAATGAACTAGTCCTTAAATAGAGGGGTAGTACCACAACTCTTAAGGGTCAGTTGATTTCATACCTTAGAGTGAGAAAAATGATACCAAGGGGTTAAGATTGAGCACCAGAATCATAGTGGGTCTATGCAGGAGTTTAGTATTCCCACATAGAAATAGGAAGAAGTGAATATAAACTTTGTGATGGGTTTGCCTCGTACTCGTCATCAGCAAGATTCTATATGTGTTATTGTAGACAGGATGACCAAATCAGCTCATTTTTTTCCAGTCCATACCTCCTATTCAACCGAGGACTACACCAAACTCTATATCAGAGAGCTGGTTAGGTTACACGGTGTCCTAATATGTATTATCTTAGATAAAGGTTCCCATTATACCTCTTATTTCTGGAAAGAAGCTATCATTCAGACTCTAGAAGATATTCTAAGAGCCTGTGTTGTCAATTTTAAGGGTAGTTGGGATGCCCACTTGCCTTTGATCGAATTCGCATCCAATAATAGCTATCATTCCAATATTCAGATGACTCCATTTGAAGCTCTCTATGGTAGGAAATGCAGATCTCTAATTGGTTGGTTTGAGGTTGGTGAGGCCGCATTAGTAGGTCCTGACTTAGTTTTTGATGCCTTATAGAAGGTTCAGTTGATTAGAGAAAGGCTTAGGGCTGCCTAGAGCTGACAAAAATCATATGCAATTTTTAGGAGAAAGGATCTCGAGTTTGAGATCGGTGATTTTGTGTTCTTGAAAAATCTCTCCTATGAAAGGAGTAAAGAGGTTCGGCAAGAAGGGAAAACTCAGTCCCCGATATGTCGGCCCTTATAGAATTCTTAGTCGTTTTAGAAAGGTAGCTTATGAGCTCGAGTTGCCTTCACATCTAGCTTCAGTACACCCAGTATTCCACGTCTCCTTGCTAAAGAAATGCATTGGTTACCCAGTAGTTATAGTCACCTTAGAGGATGTAAATATTTAGAATGATCTCTCTTTCGAAGAGGTTCCAGTGCAGATCGTCGATCATCAGATTCGTAGACTAAGGAACAAACAAGTTCCCTTGGTCAAAGTTCTTTGGCAGAATCAGTCCATAGAGGGAGCTACTTGGGAAGCAGAAATAGATATGCAGACCAAGTATCCTCACCTCTTCTCTACAACCTTAGATCCAGATTAAGGTAACAGTCTTCCTTAGCTTTACTTAGGTCCATGTTCAGCTATAATTCTAACTTGGTATCTATTGCCGTTGCATATTCAGTCATGCATTCAGAAATCAGTTCAGTCATGTGCTCATGCATCAGATATGCATGTTCAGTATGAAAACCCAGCTTATCAGTAGCTTCAGTCATGTATTCCATGCATCAGATATGCATATTCATTGTAAGATCTCAGTTTGTCAGTAGTTTAGTCGTGTAGTCATGCATCAGATATGCATGTTCAGTATGTAAAATCATTCTATCAGTGTCTTAGCTTAATCAGTCTCATTCGAGGATGAATGTTTCCAATGGGGAGATATTGTAATACCCTGTATTTTCTTAGCTTAAGTTAAATCTTATCCCATGAGTTATCCAATATAAAATTTTTAAATACTTAGTATTTTTTAGTTTATAGCCTTCCACTATGAAGGACATTGAGCTATCTTTCCAATGATATAAGATTCACCTAAATCCAATAACCGGGTAAGAAGTTATGACTATTTTAATTTTCAGTCGTTAAACACCGTCATTCAGGTCAGTAGCGCATCGCGGAGTATGTCAAAATGGAAATTGTCAGTTTCTAGTGAGGTACCACGATAAAGGCGTGTCGCGCCACAACTTATTTTCATATTTATCAATTTCCAGTATACCAACGTGATCCCACCGAGTCACAGTGAACTTTAAGTTTGTATCCAAGATTGTAACCCGATTCCACCGCATTGCACCACCAGCCACATTCTCAATTGTCAGTTTCCAGTGGCCTGGCGTGATAGTGGGCGTCGCGCCAGTGTACAAATCTGTCGCTAACTGTTTTTCCTCGATCCGTTGCAAATATTTTTTCTTTGGCAATGATGAAATTTGTCGCTAAATCTGTCGTCATTAGTTTTCTTGCAAAATCTTTTTAATATTTATTTTAAATACACCCTGTTGAATCATATTAAAAACATATTATAAAATTATTAAAATATCCAATATTCATATAAAAGAACCCACATATATAAATAGAAAAATCTAAACATCCACAATGCTAAACATAGGAAAATCTAAACACATAATTATGTCCAAAACATCCATATTACCAAACATCTACCAACCACATCATCCACAATACTAAATATAGCAAAATCTAAACACATAATTATGTTCAAAACATCCACAATACCAAACATCTACCAATTATTATTAAAAGAACCCACATCCATCAAGTGTATATTGTTGTTGTAATTTTAAGCATTTCAATAAAATAGACCATCAAAAACCAATGCAGTGATCTTCAAAAGTATCACAACTGATCAAGATTGTAATCATCATCTAAAGGATCAAGATCGTCAAAAGTAGTAGCCTGAGGTGTCACAACTGATCGTGAAGAAATCAACTTCTATACCTCCTCAACGACAATAAGAATAAACTGATTTTTAAGTATGAAAATCAATCGCTTCACAAACTCATACAAATCTGCAGTTGGTTTCGATTCATGAGAAGCTGAAGATGAAGTCTTTCCACAAAAAACACAAAGACCTTGCCCATAGTAGCCTTTTTTTCTGATCCAAGTCCAAATATTCTTCGCATCTTCTTCTCTGGCATCTTGGTAATATGCTTCAAATTGATCAATATGAAATTTTGATAATGTTTTTCTCGTAATATTTCTTCATATCTTTCCTATAATAGAGGAATTAAAATTATAGCAGATTGTACTTAAAAATGATTAGATACCAAAAACTACTTTAAACTAAAAAACCAAGAATTAAGTAAACTACTACATTAAGATTTAGTCTTACATGGACGATTCAGGAATGTTCATCAATGAAAGATTTTCCATCATAACCATGTGTGTACACTTGCAAATGTAACTCACTTGGTCTTGGATCTTGACCCATTTCAGCAGCTTGTAAAAAAGAAGTGTTGAGCATTGTACAACAATGAAACTGCTGGACCATTCATTTCACATATCAAAGTGTAACTCACTATTTTAAACTTTCAATACAACAACATCAAAAACTAATATAAGGTAAAGAATCAATACGGTTGCATACAAGGGACAATGTAGGAAATGCACATGCATGGGCAACACAATGTAGGAAATGCATCACTACAATTTTCATAAAAACAGTATGGAAATTTTCATATGGGCAACAAAATATGAGAAATGCATACATACTGTTTTCATAAAAATACTAGGGAAATTTCATCCTAACTCCTGCATACTATTTTCATTTAAAAACTAATACATAGGAATTTTTTTTAAAAGTTGTCACAATATCAGCAGCCACAATGTCAATTTGGATAAATCTACTTCAAATTTAATGTCAATACATGAGAGAAGCAGCCACAAGATTAACACGCAATACATGAGAGAATCAACATCCACCACACAAGGATAAATATACTTCAAACTCAATGTCAATATAATACTAGCACTTGCTGTAATGCTGATCATATTTCCTACCACTATAGAGCTATTAGGGACTATGAAACTAGCTAATAGATTTCTATTGAAAGAAATTAGGGGGTAGTACTTGAAATATATACTTACAAGTCTCTTTAGATACTCTTCAATTGAGATAGATCCTCTCGTGTGAGTTCCAACAGCGATTTCTTTGCCGCTATGACGATTCTGTGCATTTGTTTTTGACTTTTCAACATACTTAGGATCTGCCCAATGTTGCTGCTAGCTTTTCTAGACATCTTAATGTATAAAATCTTGCTGAATCCCCTTCTCTTTTATTTTAGCAATGAAATTTCTATACACAGTTGCTGCCTTAATCTTCCACTGTTTCTTTACTGCAACATCACTAATGGAAGAATCCTAATAAAAGTGTTTCTAAAATAAATTTCCAAAGTAACATATTAATATTGTATTTATAAAAGTGAATACACTTTAAAAACTCAATTATGTTGAAGATGTATAACTTGAATTCCCCAAAATAGCCATCTTTTATATTACATGAGACACCTTTCCAATTGATTTCATTGTGATCAAGTTCACTTTTGAAAGACTCATGTATGCTATTGGAGCATGCTTTAAAAGATTGCAATCTGTATCAATGTGAAAACATTATTTATAGGTCTATCATAAATAAAAAATAATATATAACAATAATATAAAAAATGGACTAACCTTGTAGAAGTTATAGTAACAAGGGTCCGCAAATGGATTCTATTGGAATTACCTTCTCCATTTGTGTTGCGAGGAGATACACCCTCACCTACTTGGTTAGTTTATGAAGAGGTACCTACAACTATTAGGTTGCTCTGATTTGGAGCAGTGGGAGATAATTCAGGTGTTGTAGGGTTACTACCATGATTAGAAGTTGGACCACCTATGCTACCAACTGCTTGAGGACTAACAGTTGGAGTGAGAATAGTAGGCATGTTTACAGTAAGAATAGGAATACTCCTAGCTACTGACTTGCCTACACTCCCCATGCTTACTCTACCTCTACCTCTACCTCGAGTCATATATATTAAAAAATTATACTAGTTAAAGTAGAAATAAGATACAAATTGTGCACAAGAACTCACAGTAACATACAATATTGTAATTCTGGAATCCCCTATAACACTGGAATCCTACAAAATACCTCACAACAACATACAACTTTGTAATTTTGGAATCCCATGTAACACTGGAATCCTTCAAAATACTCACAAAAAGAACCACCAACAGATCAAGAACCACTAATAGAACCACCAAAATACTATAGAATACTCCCATTATAATTCTGTCAACAAGAAATCCTCTCAAATCAAGGACCACCAACAGATCATCAACCAGAAAAAACTAAAACATATATATATATAGAAATAAAAAAGACCACAAGTTGATTTCATTCATTCATTTTCACGGATGAAGTCAACAGAAAGCGACCCGAGATTTTTATAGAAAGCAACCAGAGATACTGCATAATTTGTTTTTTACAGCTTGATTATTATATTCATCCATTTTCAAGGATGAAGTTGATTGGTTAAGACCCTCACCTATTTGGTTCCTTAGAGTAAACATACCTTCAGCTGTTGTGTTGATCTGATTTGGAGCAGTGGGAGATGATTCAGGTGTTGTAGGGTTACTACCATCACCAGAAGTTTAAACCATTGGTGTAATTTGAGGAACCAATGGCTGAACTTGATTTGTATCATCTTGACTATCTATGCCACCAGCTTAAGGACTAACACCAGTTTGAGGACTAACAATAGTAGGAGTGAGAATAGTAGGTATGTTTGCAGTAACATCAGGATTACTCCTAATTAGAGACTTGCCTACACGCCCTGTGCTTCCGTGATCTCGACCTTTACCTTTAGCCATATATATAAAAAACTATATTAGGTAAGTGAAAATAAGATTAAAACTTAATAATACCAAAAGAACTAGACAACAATATATAGATACGGTATCAAAAAATGTAAAAGCACAAATCTGATCCAAAAAAGAAAAGTTCATCTTTCTCTTTTTAGATCAATCAAATCTGTAATAAATATGTACACTAAATCCTATCTAATTACAGGATACTCACAAAAATATGGGGGGGGGGGGGAATCAGAGATGGTAGATAATCTACTTTTTAACATCAATTTTTGTATCTTTACAGAAAACTTGTACAAAAAGCAAAAGAAAAGCACAATTATAGCCTAAAAACATAGATGAGAAATAAAAGAGTCAAAATTGATAAGCAGAGTGTAAAAATAGCTTTAGCAATAAGTTTTGAGTAAACAACGAGCAGAGACAAAGAAAATGATATTAGTTAGACAAAATTACTGCTCACAAAATAAAATTAAGATACAATAGCATTTTTTTTTACCAAGCACTAATCACTATCCGTGTCTTCTTCAAAATCTTCCTCTTTATCATCCTTAATTTCCTCGATTTCATACTCTTTTTCTGTAGCATCATCTTGGATCTCATGATGATCTTGCAATAAACCATTATTAATGAGTTCATCCATTTCAATTAATCCACCATTTGGATCATGTAAGTGTATACTTTCATCTGGGACAACATTCATATTTATCTCATAGACTTGAACTTCTTCAACTTGAAATGGAATATTCAGTTCTGTAACTGTCTTAATTTCCTCATTGGGTAATTCAATAACATTTCAAGGTTTGACCTTCAATATAGATTCCCAATCATCCTTGTCCTTTTTCTTGCTAGGATAAGACACATAACACACTTGAGTTGCTTGAATTGCCAGAATAAAAGGTCCATATTTTTTATATCGCCGACAATGGTTAGTATCAACTAATTTATACTGATTATTCTTTTTAATACCAATATTCATAGTTGGGTCAAACCATTCATATTTTAATAGTACAATTCACTTTACAGGTGCTTCACGATATTCCACTTCTATAATCTCTTTTATTTGCCCATAGAAATCACCAAAATTTTGATTAGAGATACAAACTCCACTGTTCATTATTGATCTTATGCTACCATGAAAATCTGTATAAAACTTGTATCCATTAACAAAATACACTAAATGAGATGTAGCGCATATCAATGGTCCACGAGCAAGACTACGTAGGAATTCATTCTCAATATGATTGAGTCAGATCTATTTAGAAGATTATAAAATTTATTTCAATTTCATAAGTCAATTTAAGTGCATAATTGTATAGAAGATCTTAATTTTTGAATCATTACATATTCCTCAAACCATATAGAAAAAGTTTCTACAAGGCTCTCATTTATTTGATCTTGAGAGACATTTGGAAATTCTTCTTGCAAATGTTGCACAAACCTACTTCATTGAAAGAACATAAGCTCAATTTCAAGTCATGATATATGAATATGATTATAAAATTAATTTGATACAACTAACTTTTGTTACCTCACATATGACTCAACCTCTTCACAATTTAGTAAAATGTAAGTTTGGGCAACCTTGATTTCTCCAAGAGTTAATTTCCTCTTTTTTGATTCACCCCATAATCGATCAAGATGGATGAATATTCATAAATTTCCTTCAAATTTTCCAAAAGAACACCATCATTATTACGATCCACATTATGATTGTGGTTCAAAATAATAATAAAATAATAGTGTTGACTTTGTCATCAAGTATGCTTCACCTATGGAACCCTCAACACTTGCTTTATTCTAAATTATTCTTTTAAGAGTTCCAAGATACCTAAATAGATAAATGGATAAACCATCCTATTTGAAAATTTAATAATAACATAATTGTCATAAGTTCAACATAAAATTTTGCATTACCTTTCAAAAGGATACATCCATCGATATTGTATAGGTCCTATAATCTTTTTTTCATATGGAAGGTGCACAGGAAGATGTTCCATTGAGTCAAAGAACCAAGGAGGAAATATACGTTCTAACTTACACAAGATTTGTGGAATATCTCACAGTAATCTCTCCATGTCATCCACTCAGAGAGTAGTCGATGTAAGATCTTTTAAATAAGCTCAAGTCTGTAAGTGTCTGCCATACATTATTTGAAAGTAGTTCACAAAAAGCAATAGGCATCAATCATTGCATGAACATATGACAATCATAATTTTTTATACCAAATAACCTTTTTGTAGTTGTGTCTGGACATCTACCCAAATCCTAAGCTTAACTCAGTCCGTTAAAGCTTGAAAAGAGGTCCCAGATTTAGAAATTTCAGCTAAGTGTTTACACCTAGAATTATTTTAGCCTTCATAATTTGGCGATCTTATTTTACGACTCTTATGACCTTAAAATATCGATCCTTGGATTGAATCATGATCAGGTATGTCAATAGGTTCCTTTGGGTGAGTTGTAGATTTTTTGGACCTCGTTCGATTCATATTCAAGTGGCCAAATTATGGAACGACGCATCACATCAATGAATAATTTTTCCCCATCTTTCAGTGCAATTTCAGTGAACCAACGCAAACTCGACGTGGCACGATGGTCATCATGTTGATGCCATCGATGCAGTGCGTCGCTCACGCGTCACTGGATACATTTTTAGTCATTAAAACTCCACGTCTAGAGAGATATTTGGGTCATTTTCCCACCCTTAATCATCCCCAAAATACGAGATTAAGCCTCTCTAAAGGTAAAATTCCTCATTCTTTCTCAAAGTTTCTTAAGAATAAACCCTAGGAGAATTCTATTTCAAATTCAAGCTTCAAGAACACACCATCAATCTTCACAAATTTACTTACTAAGGTATGTTGGGTGTTCATCCAAGGGTTTCTTTCCATGAATTGTCATGATTTCAATATTATGCTATGTTTTACAATTTACACAATTGAGTTCTGGGGGTATTTACCGGGGGTCTATCGGAAACAGCCTTTCTACTTCATCAGAGGTAGAGGTATGGACTGCGTACATCTTACCCCCACAGACCCCACTAGGTGGGAATACACTGGGTTTGTTGTTGTTGTTGTTGTTGTTGTTGAGTTCTGGGGGTATTTAATACTCGATAATCTAGCTGTTTTTCTAAATTTACAAAAGTTTCTAAATAGTCTTAGCGATTCACGTACAGTAGTATTTATTCAGTTACAAATCTCAGTGTATTTAGTCAGTTAACAGAATTCAGCATACTCAGTTAGTTGATAGAACTAAGTGAACTTAGTTCGGTTTAGTTAGACAACACAATTAGTAATAGTTCAGTCAACCCTAGTATAGTCTAGAAATTAGTTCAGTGTCTATTTAGGTGGGAGTAGAAAACAACACCGAGTGATCCCAGGGATGGGGGCACTCTTGTCAGTAAAGGGTTTGACCTTTAGTAGTAATCCCTATGTTACAAAACTATGTAGCCAGCGTAGGTTGATATATCTTCCTACCAGTCTAGGGTTGATATATCTCGTATGAGTTTTCCTGCCAGTGAGGGTTAATGAAAGGACTTCCTATCAAAGAGGGTTAACTCATAGCCATTATTAGTATCCATTGGTATAGTTCTAACACCCTTCCAACTGGGGTCTCAGGTTGGACCCCAACTCAGTTCACAATTGGGGTATGTCGGTTAGATGAATACTCGTACAGCTTCAGTTTCAGACTCAGTATAAAAACCTTAGTTTAATTTTAGAATCCAGATTATTAGATACAGTCATCCATCTAAGTATATAACTTAGTTCAGTTCTATAGAATCAGGACTATCAGAAATAGTCACTCAGTCAATAGTAATATAATATCTATAAATTTAGATATCAGTTATTTAGTTTTCAAAACTCATTAACCAGTGTTAGTAAAATCTCAGTTACAGTATACTTAGTTATATGCATAGCATTGCATATCAGTATTTACAGCAGTTTCAGATATACATGTACTCTCATTCAGTTATATTCATGTCATTCAGTTAGTTATTGTTCATGCATATGAACCCATGCATTCATCCTTACCTCACCTAGCATACCATATATTCAAAGTACTGACACATACCTTTCTTTTGCGATATAATGTCTTATATTATAGGTTCAGACGTATGGGCTCCTGACCGTACTTAGCAGCCTAGATTATTAGCAGCAGATTTAGTGGTGAGTCCTTATAGTTTGAGGGCAGAGTATTATTTTATTTTATCAGTACCTTAATAGTCAAAGTTAGTTAGGGGCTTGTCCCATCAACTCCACATTCAGACAAATTAGTTAGAGGCTCTTCAGACTAGATTATTTCAAGCAGTTATTCAGTTTTTCATATATGATTATCAGATGTTCTGTATTTAGTATTTACATATTAGTATTTGATTCAGTTTTAAACCTTATGGTAGTTTTTGCTAAATTTTTGCATTACTAAAGTATTATTATTCAGTGTATGCAGTAGGTACTAGTCATGGATTAGCTTGTGATCTTTCGAGATTATGAGCATCGTGTGACATCTGGGGTGCAGACCCGGGGCATTTGAAACTTAGTATCGGAGCCTAAGGTACAATAGAGTCCTAGGAAGTCTGAAAGCCATGCTAGTAGAGTCCTGTTCATGGGTGTGAAGTGCGCCACACTTATGGACAAGAGGCTATGAGGCATTTTAGGAAAAGTTTCCCTTCTTTTCATATTCATATCGTGCGAGTAAGCATGAGCTCAAGTTACACTCTGAGTCTAATCCTTTTCTTACTTCTATTTACAGAACATGCCTCCTAAATAGAGCAATGAAAGGATAACAGAAAACCAGCCAACACCTCCGCCCATTCAGGTAGATCCCTGGATGAGCATGTCTCACAAACAAAATTTAGAGTATCTTTCACCACTCTAGCTCATTCTGTGGTAGCCCAAAATGAATGCCCAGCTACCGTTCCATCTAACCTAGTGGCCAGTACTATTACATCTAGAATTTGGGACTTCACCCGAATGAACCCTCTGTTCTTTACCTGGTCTAAGTCAGATGAGGACCTATAGGAATTCCTAGATCAGGTGCAAAAACTCACAAATATTATAGGGGTGACTGCGAGTGAGAGTGCTGAGTTGGCTATATATCAGTTGCAGGATGTGGCCCACTCATGGTTCAAGCAGTGGAAGGTAGAGAAGGCCACATATACAGGGCCCGTTGAATGAAAGGAGTTTCCAACTGCTTTTCTGGGTAGGTTCTTCCCACTAAAGTTGAGGAAAGAGAAGGTTCTGGATTTTATTAATCTGAAGTAGGGAACATGGCAGTAAAAAAGAATTCTTTCAAGTTTACTCAGTTAGCTAGATATGCCCCTCATGTGGTAGCAGATAGTAGATAAGATAAGTAAGTTTGTGTCTGGGGTATCTAACAGTGTGGTTAAGGAGTGCAGGACTACAATACTGATTAAGGAAATGGACCTATCCAGACTCATGGTCTATGCTCAGTAGATAGAAGAGGCTAACAATAAGGAGAAAGAAAGGGAGAATAAGAGAGCTAGAATAGGTAGCTTCAATTTCACTTAGCCTAAGTCAGAGGGTGGGAATCATTCTCCATTTCACCCAAAATCTTATACCATCACCATTACAAAACATCTCCATCATTACTAGAAAATATTTTATATTTTAATCAAAAAATTATTTTATTTTATTAAATTAGTATATTTCTATGATTTGATTAATTAAATAAGTTCCATCTCCGTCTTCAGTGAGTGCTCCACTACTGAAATTTAGAGACAGCAATAAAGATAAGGCACCAGGCCCTAAACCTCAGGGTAGTGTTAGCAGTTCCCGAACAAATCCTTTTTGCTAAAAGTGTGGCAGAAACTACTAGGGTGTCTGCAGGGCTGGCAGTGATGTATGTTTCAGATGTAGAGATCCAGACCAAAGGGTCAGAGAGTGTCCTCTGATGGGTTCACAGAGTTCATATAATCATTCTTTAGCTTAATTTGGTCGCCCGAATTAGAAGGGTGCTGCTTTCAGTGCCACTAGTGGCCAACGCCCAAGCAGGTTTTATGCACTCTAATCCCGATAGAATCAGGAAAGTTCTCCTGATGTGGTCATTGGTATGTTACAAGTTTATCATTTACACGTTTATACTTGCTAGATCCAGGAGTTTCCTTGTCCTTTGTAACTCCTTATATAGCTATTGACTTTGGAGTTAGCTCTAAAATCCTAGCAGAGCCCTTCTCTATATCTACCTCAGCGGGTAAATCTATCATAGCTTGAAAGATATACAGGAACTGTCTGGTTATGGTATCTCAGAAAGTCACTTCAACAGACTTAGTATTATTAGAGATGACCGATTTTGATGTCATTATTGGCATGGATTGGCTTCATTCATACTATGCTTCAGTTGACTATAGAAACAAAGTTGCCCATTTTCAATTTCCAAATGAATCTCTCCTTGAGTGGAGGGGTAGAACTTCAGTATTTAGGGGTCAGCTTGTTTCCTACCTTAGGGTGAGGAAAATGATATCTAAGAGGTGTGTTTATTATCTCGTACGAGTTAAATACTCTAGCTCAGAGACCCTTAATCTTGAGTCAGTCATAATAGAATGTAAATTTCCATATGTATTTCCTGAAGATCTTCCTAGAGTCTCTCCCAAACGGGAAATTGACTTTGGAATTGACCTTTTTCCAGATACTCAGCCTATGTATATTCTTCCATATAGAATAGCCCCAATAGAACTCAAAGTGTTAAAGGATCAGTTGAAGGATCTCCTAGATAAGGGATTCATCAGACCCTACATATATCCTTGGGGTGCACCAGTTCTATTCGTGCGTAAGAAAGATGGTTCTCTTAGAATATGTATTGACTACCATCAGTTAAATAAAGTTAGAGTAAAAAACAAGTATCCACTTCCCAGGATCGATGACTTGTTTTACCAACTTTAGGGTGCCAATTACTTTACTAAGATAGACCTTAGATCAGGCTATCATCAGCTTAGAGTCAGAGAATATGATATTCTGAAGATAGCTTTTAAAACTCGATATGGTCACTTTGAATTCCTAGTCATGTCATTTGGTCTTACCAATTCTCTAGAAGCCTTCATGGACATGATGAACCATGTGTTCAAGTAGTACTTGGACATATTCGTTATAGTCTTCACTAATGACATTCTTGTCTACTCTCCCAACGAACATGATCGTGCAGACCATCTTAGAATAGTACTACAAACTCTCAGAGCCCATCAGTTGTTTTCCAAATTTAGTAAGTGTAAATTTTGGCTAAGTTCAGTAGCTTTCCTTGGTCATATAGTTTCCAGTGATGGCATTAGGGTTGATCCTTAAAATACTAAAGCAATGAGAAACTTGCCCAAACCCATCTCTCCATGAGTTTCTTGGGTTTGGCTGGCTATTACCGATGGTTTGTTGAAGGATTTTCTTCTATTACATCCCCCATGTCCAGATTGAATTAGAAGAAGTCAAATTCCAGTGGTCAAATTCTTATGAGAAGAGTTTTCAGGAGTTAAAGACTTGACTTACTACAACCCCAGTTTTAACTCTACCAGATGGTTCAACTGGGTTTATGGTTTATTATGATGCTTCCAGAGTTGGTTTGGGGTGTGTTTTGATATAGTTAGGTAAGGCCATAGCCTATGCCTCTAGACATCTTAATCCCCATGAAAAAAATTACCCCACTCATGATCTTGAATTAGAAGCTGTTGTGTTTGCCTTAATGATTTGGAGGCATTATTTGTATGGGGTACATGTAGATGTGTTCACAAACCACAAGAGCCTGCAGTATGTATTTTCTCAAAAAGATCTAAACCTATGTCAGAGAAGGTGGTTAGAGTTGTTGAAACACTATGACATGAGTGTTTTGTATCATTCGGGAAAGGCCAATATTGTGGCTGATGCTCTTAGTAGGATGTCTATGGGTAGTATTGCCCACATGGAGGATGGTAAGAGGAAATTAGTTTAGGAAGTTCATCAGCTTGCTTGACTAGGTGTTCACTTAGTTGATTCAGCAGAGGGTTGTGGGTTCAGAATAGTTCAAAATCATCTCTAGTTTTTGAAGAGAAGGAAAAGTAGGACAGAGATCCCAATCTAGTCAAGTTGAAAGAGTTAGTTAGAGATAAAAAAAAGTAGAGGTTTTCTTTTAAGGGGAAGATGGTGTGTTGCATTGCCAGGGTCGATTATGTGTACCAGGTGTAGATGACTTGAGGCAATGAATTCCTACAGAAGCGCATGGTGCACATTACACTATTCATCTAGGGGCTACTAAGATGTACTGCGATTTACGGAAGATTTATTGGTGAAGTGGGATGAAGAGGGACATTCCAGAGTTTGTAGCTAAGTGCTCTATGTGTCAGCAGGTTAAGATAGAGCACCAAAGACCTTGTGGTTCCATGTAGGAATCAGTATTTCCACATAAAAATAGGAAGAAGTGAACATGGACTTTCTGACGGGTTTGCCTTGTACTCGTCGTTAGCACGATTCTATTTGGGTCATTATAGAAAGGATGACCAAATCAGGTTACTTCTTTCCAGTTCATACTTCCTATTTAGCGAAGGACTATTCCAAACTCTATATAGGAAGTATGCCAAACTCTATATCAGAGAATTGGTCAGGTTACACGGAGTCCTAATATCCATCATCTTAGATAGAGGTAATCAGTTTACCTCTTACTTTTAGAAAGCATTCTAAAAGGGTCTTGGTACCCATGTTCACCTCAGTATAGTCTTCCACCCTCAGACAGATGGTTAAGCAGAAAGTACCATTCATACTTTGGAAGATATGTTAAGAGCATATGCCATTGACTTTAAGAGTAGTTGGGATGCCCACTTGTCCTTAATTGAGTTCGCATGTAATAAAGTTATTATTCCAGCAACCAGATGGCTCCATTTGAGGCGCTCTATGGGAGGAGATATAGATCTCCCATTGGTTGATTTGAAGTCGGTGAGGCCATAGTGGCAGGGCCTGACTTGGTATTTGATACCTTTGGAAAAGTTTAGTTGATCAGGGAAAGGCTTAAGATAGATCAGATTCGGCATAAATCATTTACCAATGTGTGAAGAGAGGATCTCAAGTTTGAGATTGGTGACTATGTGTATTTGAAAGTCTCTCCGATGAAAGGAGTGAAGAGGTTTGGCAAGAAGGGGAAGCTCAGTCCCCAATATGTTGGTCCTTATCGAATTCTCAGCCGTTTTAGAAAAGTAGCTTACGAGCCTGAGTTGCCTTCAGATTTAGCTTTAGTGCATCCAGTGTTTCATGTCTTCGTGCTAAAGAAGCGTATAGGTGACCCAGCAGTTGTAGTCCCGATAGAGGATATTGATGTCCAGAACAACCTCTCTTATGAGAAACCCAGTCGAAATTCTTAATTTTCAGGTCCCAGACTAAGGAACAAAGAATTTCGTCTAGTTAAAGTTCTTTGGCAGAATCAATCCGTTGAGGGAGCTACTTGGGAAGTAGAAGCAGATATGCGGACCAAGTATCCTCACTCTTCTCCACAAACTCAGACTCAGCTCAAGGTAACAGTTTTCCTTGAATTTACTCAGTTCCATGCTCTGATTACCGTTACAACTCTGTATCGGTTTAGTTGCACAACATTCTCATATCATGCATACCTTCAAGAAACAACTCAGTCATATGTTATGTCTTCAGAACTCAGTCATTCTTCAATTATGCATGTCAGTATGATAGTTCAGTATATCAGTAGATTCAGTCATGAAATCATACTTCAGTTATGCATGATCAGTATGTAAATTTAGTCTATTAGTATTCTCAGCTTAGTCAGTCTCATTCGAGGATGAATATTCCCAAGGAGGAGATATTATAAGACCCCACAAAATCCTAAGCTTAACTTAGTTCGTTAAAGCTTGAAAATAGGTCCTAGACTTAAAAATTTCAGCTAAGTGTTTACACCTAGAATTATTTTAGCCTTCATAATTTGGCGATCTTATTTTAAGACCCTTATGACCTTAAAATATCGATCCTTGGATTGAATCATGACCAGGCATGTCAATAGTTTACTTTGGGTGAGTTTCAGACTTTTTGGACCTCGTTTGAATCATATTCAAGTGGCCAAAATAGTGGGTCGACGTTATTTTGATGCATCGCATCTCCCATCGCATCGATGGATAATTTTTCCCCTACTTTTAGTGCAATTCCACTGAACAAATGCAAACTCGACGTACTGCAATGGTCATCGTGTTGATGCCATCGACGCGGTGCATCACTCACTGCGTCACTGGGGACATTTTCAGTCATTAAAACTTTGCATCCAGAGGGGTATTTGGGTCATTTTACCACCCTTAATCATCCCTAAAAACACGAGATTAAGCCTCTCTAAATGAAAAATCCCTCATTTTTTCTCAAAGCTTCTCAAGAACAAACCGTAGGGGAATTCTATTTCAAATTCAAGCTTCAAGAACACACCATCAATCTTCATGAATTTACTTACCAAGGTATATTATGTGTTCATCCAAGGGTTTTATTCTATCCTTGGAGTTCAAGAATCTCTTTCAAACAACAAGTTGATTTTTATCATGAATTTTATATTAAATTTGGTTGTATTCATTATTATGCTGTTACTTGGGTTTCTAATCCATGATCTAATTCAAGTTTCATGTGAATTAATTAATGATGTATTGGTATGTGGACTCATGTCAAAACCCCACGAATTTGTAAGTTGAGATTGGTAATCATGATGCCTACATGTTGTTCATCACTATATACATAGATTGTGCTCCCCAAGTGTTTGATAAAATATTCTTGTTAGTTGAATAGTAAAATCACAACATGCTAGTATGTATACAAGTTTATACCATGCAAGTGTTTGATAAAATGCCTAAATGGATACATTATTACAAAGTGTCTAGTTGTCATGCTTTCAAGATTGTGCTATATTTTACAATTTATGCAATTGAGTCCTGGCGGAATCTAATACCCGATAATCTAGCTATTTTCCCAGATGTATAGTTGTTTCAGAATAGTCTCAGTGATGTCATTTATAGTAGTGTTCAGTCAGTTAATAGAATTCAGCGTACTCAGTCTGTTGATATAACTCAGTGAGCTCAGTTCAGTTCAGTTAGACAATACGATCAGTAACAGTTTAGTCAAGCCTAGTACAGTATAGAAATCAGTTCAGTGTCTATTTAGTTAGGAGTAGGAATTAGCACTGAGTGAACCCAGGGATGGGGGCACTCTTGTCAGTAAAGGGTTTGACCCTTAGTAGCAATCCCCGCGTTACAGAACTACGTAGCCTGCGTAGGTTAAGATGTCTTCCTGCCAGTCTAGGGTTGATACATCTCGTAGGAGTTTTCATGACAGCGAGGGTTAATGAAAGGGCTTCTTGTTAGAGAGGGTTAACTCATAGCCATTGTTAGTATACCTTGGCAAGGTGCTAACAGCCTTCCAACTGGGGTCAAAGGTTGGACCCCAACTCAGTTAACAATCGGGGTATGTCGGTTAGATGAACACTCCTACAGCTTCAGTTTCAGACTCAGTATAAAAACCTTGGTTTAGTTTCAAAATCAGGACTGTCAGATACAGTCATCTAGCTAAGTATAGAACTCAGTTCAGTTCTACAGAATCAGGACTGTCAAAATCAGTCACTCAGTTAATAGTAATACAGTATCAGTAAACTTAGATATTAGTCATTTAGTTTTTAAAACTCATTAACCAGTGTTAATTAAATCTTAGTTACAGTATACTTAGTAATGTACATAGCATTGCATGTTAGTATTTACAGCAGTTTTAGATATATATGTACTCTCATTCAGTTATATTCATGTCTTTCAGTCAGTTATTGTTCATGCATATGAACCCATGCATTCAGCCTTAAATCACCTAGCATACCAGTACATTCAAAGTACTAACACATAAGTTTCTTTTGCACTATGATGTCTTATATTATAGGTTCAGACGTACGGGCTCCTGCATGTACTTAGCAACCCAGATTATCAGCAACAGATTTAGTGGTGAGTCCTCATAGTTTGAGGAAAGAGTATTATTTTAGTTTATTAGTACCTCAGTTGTCGTAGTTAGTTGGGGGCTTGTCCTATCAACTCCACATTCAGACAGTTCAAGTAAAGGCTCTTCAGACTAGATTATTTCAGGTAGTTATTCAGTTTTTCATATATGATTGTCAAATATTCAGTATTCAGTATTTACATATTAGTATTTGATTCAGTTTTAAACCTTATGGTAGTTTTCTCCAAATTTCCCCATTATTACAGTATTATTATTCCGTGATTACAATAGGTACCAGTCATGGGTTAGCTTGTGGTTCTTCGAGATTATGAGCAATGTGTGACATCCAGGGTGCAGACCGAGGCATTACAATCATCTTTGGTTTTCTTATCAATATTGAGGACTGTATTAAATACATTATCAGAGAAGTTTTTCTCAAAATGCATGACATAGAGGTTATGTCGAATCATGTTAGAACTCCAATAAGGAAAATCCCAAAAGATGCTTCAGTTTTTTAATCCACAAGAACTACATATTCTCTGATTAACTTTGTCTGGATCTAACTCTATTACTCTTCTTTTCCCCAAATCACAAATTTGATTTAATATTTCTTCTCCAGTTCTGTAGGGTGGTGGTGATCTTTTGACAGTCCGACCTTTAAAAAAGTTTTTTTACAATCTCTCCTAAATGGATGATGTTGGTCAAGAAACATTCTGTGACAGTCAAACCATGATGTTTTTTTGACCATGTTGTAATCTAAAGGATTATGTTTCCTCTATACAATAAGTATAAGCAAACTTACCTGCAGTACTACATCCTGATAACATAGATATGATGAAAAGCCACTGATTATCCACATCAAAGTTGCCCTCAATTAAAAAGTTAATTTTTTTGGAGATATCAAATGTTTCTACACGTGTCTCCCATAACAAGGTCAATTCCTTTATTAGAGGTTACAGATAAACATCAATTTTATGTTTGGGATTGTTTGGCCCTGGAACAATGACGGTTAAGAAAATATAAGCCTCTTTTATGCACATCCCTGAAGGTAAATTATATGGAGCGAAAATTACTGGCCATGAAGAATATTTTCTCCCAAACTGACTGAATGGCTGGAAATCATCAGTAAATAACCCCAACATTACATTTCTTGGTTAATCGGCATGAGTTTTAATGAATTTCTTCCAAGCTTCAGAGTCTGATGGATGATGCATTACACCATCCTCTTTTATATGTTCATGATTCCATCTTATGTCAGCAGCTGTAGTATGGGATGCATATAATCTCTTCAATCTAGGAATCAAAGGAAAATAATACATCCTTTTATAAGGGACCATTTTCTCTTATGAGAGCCAACTCAATTCTTATACCTCTTTTTGCCACAAAATTTACAAGAGGTAAGATGTTCATCGTCTTCCCAATACAACATACATCCCGATTCACAACAGTCAATATTTTCAACCGGTAAACCTAAGCTACGTTCTAGCTCCTTAGTCTGATAATAATGATCAAATAGTAGGTTATCTTCCCATAAAGCCTCTTTAAACAAATGCATCATTTGGTTACAACCCCTTTGTGACATAACATTCTCCATCTTAATATTTAACATTTGAGAGATTACTGCAAGTTGAGAGAAGGGAAGAATCAGGATATAATTTTACATCAGCAGTGTGCAACAAATCATAAAATTTTTGGGACTCTAAATTATGCTCCTCGTCCATCAAAGTTTCATGTTCCTCCTCAATTGAAGGTTAATACGGATGAGATGACCTTGGTTCAGTATTGTTGTAAGGTTGCCAACTCGAATTATGTTTAGAGTTGGGACCAGCAGCATCCAAAATCATTTGTCGATATGGAATATCATATACCAATTCAAGTTGAGAACCATTGTTCAAATCATTATCAAAGAAATCTCACCGATCACATCTTTTTCTCCTTGATGTTTCCAAACAAAATAGTCCTTATCAAATCCATCATGAAGAAAGTGATATCTAACAATTCCAACATCCTTGTATTTAATGTTGTGACATTTTTTACATGGGCATCAAATGTTGTTACCACTCATGTACTTTTATTTAGAACATCCAACCTATCATACATCCATCCACGCTGTAGATTATTCATATTCCTATAAAATTCGTCATAAACAACACCGTTAGAGTTTTATTTTTCAATAATTCATACATCTAGTATTATAAATAAAATGAAGAAAAAAATAAAATATCTTAACAAACTAGAATATGTCATTCTATTTTTACAAGAAAATAGAATATATCAGTCACTTTTTGCTAAATAAACAAGAAATCACAAACTGAATATATCATTCATTGTCCTTCTTAATAAGGGTTGGAAAAATTTTTAATTACTAACAAAACTGAAACTTCTAACTTTACAATCATAAGGCATGAGGCAAAAGCTCCCAACAACAAGAATAGAACATCAAATTTCAGCAAATTACATACCCAAAATCTGAACATTAAACAAAACCAAAAAATAAGTTGCAACTTTATTGGCAAAGAAAAAAAAATAAAGTTTACAACTTTAACACATAATTACATCACAAAAGTTAAGAATAAATGAATTGATTTTATTTGAATGGTGAATCAGATTAAAAATAAATCCTCAACTGTATGTAGACTATTAAGGCATCAGAATGTTCATGGTTGCTCCTTTTCAAGCAATCAATAAGTAAAAGAAAATTGAGACGGTTTCATGAATACTCAAAAACACAAATGACAACAGAGAAACATATTAAAAATGAATTCAAAATCATTTAAAAGGGAAAATGTGATAGTACCAGATAGCTGCTAGCTCACTTTCTGGCACTTGCTGGTATCCTTCGTGGGTCTCTCTAAAAATTCAAAGCACAAAAACACCATCAGATTAAGAAAAACAACAACAACATATACCAAGTGTTATCCCACAAATGGCATCTGTGGAAGAATAAAGTGTATGTAAACCTTACCAGGCTATTTCCGATAGACAGTATATCATAGTAATTAAGAAATCATGGCAAAATACTATAGAAAACTCAATTGACAATTTCTCAAGGCATTACTACAATCTTCTAGAAACATGAAAACTCTACATAACTTTTATAGTCTGCACAACTATCTACACAATTGACAATTTCTCAAGGCATTACTACAATCCTCTAGAAACATGAAATAATACTTTACAAACATGAAACAGTCTACTCAACAATAGAGAAAATGATTATGACAATTACACAATTGTAGAGGAAAATGAAATATAGTATATTTTGCTGTTTACAAAGAATTAGATTAACAATAAATAAAAATGACCCAAATGACTCTATGTTTTCTACTTTTTTGAACATGTAACACACTAAGTACAACCTCACATAATCAGTATACACAAAAAGGTGAAAATTAAACCATACAAATAGAAAATTTGTTGAAGAAATTTGAGATTGATGAACATGCAATAGAAAATACCAAAAACCCCACAAATAGAAATTTTGAGAAAAAATACGGTTCCCATTTTGATTAAATAACCATTAATCGAACTTTTTAATACAATAATAGAACAACCCTAAGTGAGAGCGCTCAAACAACCCACAAATAGAACCTAACATAATCAGTGTACACAAAAAAGTAAAAATTATACCACACAAATAGAAATTCTTTTAAAGAAATTTGAGATTAATGAACATGCAACAGAAAATATCAAAAACCCCACAAACAGAAATTCTAAGGAAAAATCCAGTTCCCATTTCGAGTAAATAACCATTTATCAAACTTTTTAACACAATAATCGAACAAACCTAAGTTAAAGAGCTCAAACAACCCTAAATCTATCATTTACAAGTGACTTTTAACTTAGAAATTAAGAAATTGAAAGAGGAAAAACAATTCACATTACAAGATTTAGAATCGTACCTCTAATTTAGATTTAAAATTGAGAGTTTAATAGCCTTGTTGATTGAGATTGAGCGATTCCCTTTTCTCAATTGAGAGAAAAAGGAAAGGAGAGTCTGTTTTGAAAAGAGGTGGAGGATGCCTACGTGTTGGAACAAAGTGAAATAAAAAAGTTTGCCCTAATATTTAATTGGTGGGGTGACGGATTCAACAACAGATATTATATATGTTGCTAATTATTTATTAAAACTTTAAGAACAAATACCTCAAAATACCTTTTTCCATTAGAATAATTTCTAATATATTTTTTAAAATGGTAAAATAATTCTAGTGACAGTATTTTCATTGCTATTTCTGTCTCCACCATGTCAAAAATTTTTTTCTCCCTTTTATGTCGCTAATTTTGTTACCAAAATAAAGGCACCAATATTTACCACCAAAATATAGCAACATATTTTACTTTCTATCGCTAATCCGTCACTAATTCGGCTGCTAATTTTATTTTAATTAGCGACAAAAGTTCTATTTTGTTGCCAATGCATCGTTAATTAGCGACGGACAAGGACTTTTGCCACCAATCTATTTCTAAATTTTGTTTTATTGTAGCGACATTGAACACAGAACCTGCCTTGACAACGAAGCACACCATATCCCCCTTGGGAGAAAACCTTCACCTTTTGGTCTTTAACTGCCTCTTTCAACTTAACTAAACTAGGATCTCTATCTTATTTTTCTTTTACTTCGGCAACCAAATAATGAAGATTCCAAACTATTCTAACCCATATACTACCCTTAGCTTAATCAATCAACCGAGCACCTAATCTAGCAAGCTAATGAACCTCGTTAACTAACTTCTTCTTCTCTCCCTCAACATGAGCAATACTACCCATGGATAATCTAATAAGGGCATCTGCCACTACATTGGCCTTGCCCAAGTGATACAAACATACCTATATCATAATCTTTCAATAACTCAAGCCACCTTCTCTCACGAAGATTTAGATCTTCCTACGTGAACACGTACTGTAAACTCATATGGTTAGTGATCACATCAACATGAGCCCCATAAAGATAGTGCCTCCAAATATTCAAGACAAAAACAATAGCTGCTAAATAAAGATCATGGGTAGGATAGTTCTTTTCAGAGAGTTTAAGCTATCTAAAGGCGCAGGCTTTGACCTTACCTTTTTGAATCAATACACAACCAAGACCAACTTTAGAAGCATCATAGTATACAACGAACCCATTTGTGCCATCTAGTAGTGTCAAAATTGGAGCAAAAGTGAGTCGAGTCTTTAACTATTGAAACTTTTCTCGCAAGAATCTGACCACTAAAATTTGACTTTCTACGGAGTCAATCGATACATAGGAGATGCAATAGAGGAAAACCCTTCAAAAAATCATCGTAATATCTAGCCAAACCCACTAAACTCTTGATATCTAATAGGGAGATGGGTCTAGGACAGTTTCTCACTGCTTCGGTCTTTTAAAGGTCAACCCAGATGTCATCACCGAAAATAATATAGCCAAGAAAATCTACTGATCTCAGCCAAAATTCACACTTACTAAATTTAAAAAACAATTGATGAGCTCTGAGGGTCTGTAATACAATTCTCAGATCATTTGCATGATCATTCTCACTACCGAATAGACAAGGCTATCATCAGTGAAGACTATGACGAACATGCCCAAGTACTGTTTGAACACCCTATTCATCAAGTCCATGAAAGCTGCAGGAGTATTCTTTAGTCTGAAAGACATAACTAGAAATTTAAAGTGACCATACCGAGTTTTGAAAGCTATCTTCAGAATGTCACATTCTTTGACTCTAAGCTGATGATAGCTGGACCTGAGGTCTATCTTAGAGAAATAACTGGCACCCTAAATTTGGTTGAACAAGTCATCAATTTTAGGGAGTGGATATTTATTCTTGAGGGTAAATTTGTTCAACTGACGATAATCGATGCATATTCTGAGAGAACCATCTTTCTTACGCACGAATAGGACTGTAGCGCCCAAAAGAGAAATACTAGGCCTGATAAAACCCTTATCTAAGAGATCTATTAATTGATCGTTCAATTCCTTAAGCTCAGCTGGAGACATTCTGTCGGGTGGAATAGATATAGGCTGGGTATTTGGAAGGAGATCTATTCCAAAGTTGATTTTCCTCTCAGGAGGAACCCCGAGAAGAGCTTCAGGGAACATATCTAAAAATCTACTAACTATTAGAATTGATTCAAGAATAGGGGTCTCAGTATTTGAGTCTTTAACTCAGAAAAGATGGTAAACACACCCTTTAGATATTATCTTTCTTTCTCTAAGAAAGGAAATAATCTAAGCCTTAAACACTAAAGTACTACCCCTCCATTTAATGACTGGTTATTAGGCAATTAAAATTGAATGACTCTTTTTCTATAGTTAAATGAGGCATAGCATAAGTGGAGCCAATCCATTCTGATAATGACATCAAAATCAGTCATCTCTAACTCCACAAGACCAGCTGAAGTGATTTTCTGAGATACTATGATCGGGAGTTTTCTGTACACCCATTTAGCTATAATAAATTTACCGACTAGGGTAGACACTGAGTAAGGCTATGCTAACATTTCGAGATTGACACCAAAATTGATGGCTATATAAGGGGTCACAAAAGAAAGTGAAGCTTTGAGGTCTAACAATGTATAAACATAAAGATGGAAAACCTGTAACGTATTTGTAACCACATTAGGAGAGTTTTCCTGATCATGCCAAGTCTGGAGAGCATACAACCTATTTTGGTTCTACCCACTAGTTACACTAGAGGCGACACCCTGCTGAGTCGGGCGATCGATTAGAGCTAAAGGATGGTTGAACTGACCCTGCTGCTCAGCCCCTGGGAAATCCCTGACTCTGTGGCCTGGCTTGACATATCCAAAGAATATATCACCACCAGCCTTACACTCACCCTAATGATTTTAACCATATTTTTGACAAAGAGGATTAGTACGACCACTATTCATACTACTCTAGGACTTAGAGCCTAGCGCTCTATCCTGACTGTCTTTTCTAAACTTAGGCATTGGTACACTAGCTGAAGATGGAGCTGGGGCTGACAATTTTTAAAAAAATTGAGAATAATTATAGCCCTCTGACCTTGGATAAGAAAAGTTAAAAATACTTAGTCTGTCCTTCTTATTCTCTCTCTCCTTCTCCTGATGTTTCTCCTTCTCAATCTACTGAGAATGAACCATGAGTCTAGATTGGTCTATCTCCTTAATCAACATTGCGGTCCTATACTACTTGACCACACTATCAGATACACTAGACACAAATTCATTCTAGACCTATTATCCACCACTATATTAGGAGCATAACTTTCTAACTGAGTGAACTTAAGAGAGTACTCCTTCACGTTCATATTAACCTACTTCAAATTAATGAACTCCTAAACCTTAGCTTTCCTTAACTCTAGGGGAAGAACCTGTCTAAGAAAGTTGTAGAGAACTCTTCCCACTCCATAGGTCTTGCATCAATACCTTAGTCCCCCTTTCATTACTTAAACTAGGTATGAGCTACATCCTGCAACTGATATACAACCAACTCTGCACTCTCACCCAAAGTGAAACCCATGATATCTATCACTATCTGCACTATGTATAGAATTTCCTGTGGATCCTCCTTAGACTTGGATCCTAAAAATAGAGGGGGATTCATCCATGTGAAATCTCAAATCCTAACTGCAATTGTATTTGCCACTAGATTAGTTGGAGCAATAGCCTTCTGGTTGTTCGGAGTAGCTACTGAATGGGATAAAGTCATGAAAGCAGCCCTAAACTTGGCGTGAGAGACATGTTCATTCAAGCAATCTTCATGAGTAGGTTATGGTGTGGGCTGATCCCTGTTCCTTTTTTTGGGAGGTATTGTCTTTAGATGAAATGAAGGTTAAATTAGAAAAAGGAATTAAATAGAGCTCGTGCCCTTTCGTATGGCATGAACACTGAAGGAAGGGAAATTTTTCCTAAAACATCTTCTATCCTCCTATCCATAAGTGTGGTGCACTTCACACCCATGCATAAGACTCTACTCAACATACCTTTTAGACTCCCTAGGGTACTTTAAAACCTTAGGCTCTGATACCAAGTTTTGTCATAGCCCGAGGCTACCTCTAGTCATGACAACGGTGCTTATGGCCATAAGTGACCATAATCTAACCCATGAGCTAGTACCTATTACGAGCACTAAGTAATATAGTAATATAACACATGAGAAGAAGGTAAACTAATAAGGTACCATAGATCTGAATACTGAAATACGTGTCATCAACATGTCTAAAGTATTTGATAAAATACTGAAAACCAGATTGTATATTTGAAGCAACTGATAATACTGAAAAAAATGACTGATTGTCTAACTGATTATCTAAAAGCCTCTAAATATCATGAGCAGTTGATGGGACAAGCCCCCAAATAACTTTGATTGACTAAATATAAGAAAATACTGAAATAACTAGGAAAAATAAATAATGTCCTCAATGGATGAAGACTCACCACTATTGCTATAGAGTAACATTGAGTTGTTTAACAATGGTTAGAAAACTAAGTATCCAAACTTATGTTATAAGACAACATAGCGCAAAGAAAAATATGCGGTCAGTACTTTGAATATACTGGTATATGAGATGAGGACTAGCTGAAATGCATGAGATAACTGAGCATGAATTCACGAACATGTAATATCTGAGAATGGAAGACCAAAAATAAATATAATACTGGAGTAATCTGTAAGCTGAAAGACTGAAATCTATATAATTAAGTAACTGACAATCTGTATGCTTGATCAAGCAAACCTGAGCTGAGATACTTTAAGATACTGACTAAAACTATGGGAGGTATCATAGAACTGACATGCCCCAACCTGAGCTAATCGGGGTCCAACCTGTAACCCCAGATAAAAGGGTATCAGTACCGTGCCATGGGTACTAACGCTAACGGTATGGATCTACTAAACTAGTGTCCTGAAGGACTAGGGAGTCACCCTCTACTAGCAGGTGCTCTCATGAGATATACGTCAAACCTCAAATGGATGGTAGACATCTTAAACCTACATTGGCTAAGTAGTTCTATAATTCAGGGATTTCTACTAAGGGTCACACCTTCTACTGGTAGGTGAGCCCCCATCCCTGGGTTCGCTCGATGCTAAATCCTACTCCCAATTGAACTGACACTGGTACTGAACTAAACTAGACTCAACTTAATATAACAACTGACATTGCTCATATGATCACAATAACTGAATAAATGGTAATATTCATAGTTTAACTGAAATCATTACTTGAAGGATCTGAAATGAAAGTAAACACGTAGGTATCAGGTGCTTATAACCCAGCAACACTGAATAATCATAAAACATAATATTAAAGATTAAAAATATAGTAGGGAGACATGG
The DNA here is from genome assembly GCF_002878395.1 of Capsicum annuum. Taxonomy (NCBI): domain Eukaryota; kingdom Viridiplantae; phylum Streptophyta; class Magnoliopsida; order Solanales; family Solanaceae; genus Capsicum; species Capsicum annuum. The sequence continues at coordinate 83,437,543 of NC_061112.1, forward strand.
TTCAAAAATCCAAAATATAAAATTTCACCAATTAAGTGAGAAACATGAACTTGAACATCGGATTGTCTTAAAACGTGAGAAAATAACATAACTTCATGGCTAAATTTACGATTCGATATTATGACATGAAATTCAATTGAATATGACATGGAAAATTAAAACTTAAAATATGAAATAACCTAACTTTCCATGGAATCATATTAGGACATGAATTGAGTCAAACTACTAAGGAAACACATAAATTTAAACTCATCTTGAACATATGTATCTTCATAATATATAAAAACTTATATATTTAATCAAAGAAAAGTTTTTGGGCTCCATGAGTGAAAAGGACCCCTGGATGAACACCCCATATATCTTAATAACTGAATTCTTAAAGATTTATTTTATTGGAATATTGAACTCAAGATTTGTTGGGAAAAAAACTTGAATTTGTTCTTGGGGAAAAGGAGGGTTTCCTGAGAGCAATTTGGAGTGAAAGGAAAAAATAATACCCTTTTAGAAGTCCCAGATTGTGTTAAATATGAGTTGGGTTGAGGGATAAGGACCAAACTACCCCTTGGCCCCTTAAATAATGAAGCTAAAAATGTATACCATCGTGATGCAGGCCTTGTCCTAGTGGAATAGATCTCACAATATGTTCCCTATATCGACAAATTAACCCTCGCAGCACGGGCCTTATCCCAACGGACTAGCCTTATTGGCGCAGGCCTATCTTGGTGGGTGCACTATTGTTATTTTCCAAAATACGCCCTTACATCCGTCTGAAAATCTCAAAACTCCCCTGGGACATATATTTAACAACCCTAAATATAAATTAACTCTAAAACCAATATGTCGAGGTTGGGAAGACCAAAATAAAAATCCATAAAGTCTAGGGGTCTTGAAAAATGACTAAGTCCTTAATACTTCATGAAAATTTCAAGTCTTGGACCCTTTAAGCATGCAACTACAACTGAATCGAGCTTAGGATATCATGGGGTATTATAGTTGAGGACTTCTTAATTTGCGTTATGTATTCTTATGATTGTTAGACTTTATTATTCAGTTAGAGTAGGATGGTTTTCCTGGGTGCAAGATGTACAGTTATTTTACATGGTTGACGTGGTGTTACTCGTCACCACTTTGAATTAGGATGGGTTGATGATACTTGCTAAGTGCACGTGGTTTTATTCACCCTTTGTTTTTCTGCACCTTACATTCAGTACCGATCCGATGACTTTTGGACAATGATTTCTATTGTTCCTTAAATTTTAGCATCTTTTGGAGATTCGAGGTAGTTGTTATTGGTTTCAAAGACTACTGAAATCTCGTATAGTCTTATGTTTATGCATTTTCTACATTTGAGATACTTAAACCTTTTCTTCATTTAAGTATTTATTGGCTTGTATTAGTGACTATCGGACTTGAGATTATCTAAGTTTAACTATACTAGTCTATTAATCTATGTCTGGGATTATTATGTTCTAATTTCCTTATGCTTTTATTCGTTGGGAATATTGCATTTAGAATTGGGTTCTTCGCACACCTATCTGGAGAGTTGAGTGGTTTCCATCATGGTCCCAAACGTAGATTGTGATAGATGGTATCAGAGCCTTAGGTTTATTGGTCTTATAACTACAAGTCTAGTCTAGTATAGTATAGTCTCACGGATCGATACAGAGATGTTACCTATATCTGGGAGGCTATAGGACTTTAGAAAATTTTTAATTTCTTTTCTCTCTCTCTTATTGTGCAACATTGATCCTTTAACTTGAAATATTAAATTTGTTATCTTATTCTTTCACAGATGGTGAGGACTCATACATCTTAGGATGGTGGTCAGAAGCCCCTATCATCCCCCAAGTTAATCGCCCATGATAGGATACACAGACGGGGTATGAAATATTGTAGAAGAAGAGGTCGTTGTAGAGAAAAAACTTAAGGAGCCACTCAGATTACTAATAGGGAGAGGTCTATCAAGAATGAGTTTGAGGTAGGTGATGATGATATTAAGGTTCAAGCTAATGATGTAGGACCAAGTCAAGCACCACCAAGTTTTTTTGCTACACCACTTCTTCAGGATACCTTGATTAAAGTTTTGGGTATTTTGGAGGCTATCACTCAAGAAGGAGGATCATTTGGTATTCCACATGGTTCACATGTCAAGGTGGGGCGTAGACCTTAGATCAACAACCCATTCTAATTTATCAGGGTCCAGTGGTTCAACCAACACCGAGGTATGATAGTAAGACTTTACCAGGAGTTGGTGGGGTTAGGGCAGCTATGTTTGATAAGGGTAGTGGTGATTTGATAAGTTTAGGAAGATGGATCAATCACAGTTTTAAGGTGATCAGCATGAAGATGTCTATGAGTTTTTGGTCAGTTGCTATAAGAGACTTTAGAGTATATGGGATTGGTAGACTACCATGATATTGATTGTACTGCCTTAGAGATGCGTAGTCCTTCCAAGCAGTGGTGGTGCTCCTATATTAATTCCAGGGTAGTAGGTTCTCCACTAATGACTTGGGTTATGTTTGCACAAGCTTTCCTTGACAAATTTGTCCTTTGTAGTTTGACGGAGAAGCGTAGAAACCAGTTTGAGAATTTTACACAGGAGCATATTTTTGCGAATGAGTACGAGATTTGATTTTATGTTTTGTATTGTTATTCAATGGTGATCTTGCAAGACAAAGGTTGACATGATCAGAAGTTTTATGATAGGTTCCACACTTAGGATCAGAGAGGTCGTGTTTGTTATAACCTAATCTGGGGCTTGTCTTCAGAGGGTAGTTGAATCAGTAAATGAGCTTGGGTTAATACATCCTGAGGAGTATGGGGATATAAGGGAAAAAAGGTCCTATATTTTTAGTTCAATTCTATAGTATCTCATCTAGATGTAGGGATTCTTTTAGAAGATATTTTTGCCCTTAGTATGGTTGGCCAGTTCAGGCAACGATGTAGATATCAGAGGGTGGACATTCAGGTCAAGTTTTTTATGTTTTGGATTAGGTTCCATAGGGTTTTTCTCCATAATTTTTAGGTCGTGTAGCTATAGTGGATAGTTAGGTCATTCTCAATAGTTTATTACTCCTAGGTCCTGTTATGAGTGTTATAGTCTAGATTATCTTTGACAAGATTGTCCAGTATACAGATAGAGGGGTTTATAGTGGGGTTATTAGGCTCTTAATAGAGTATTAGCACCCCAGTTAGGGGTCGAGACAAGTCTCAGGGAGGTTGAGGTAAACCACGAGTTGTTAGGGAAGGTGGTAGAGGATTAACTCAGGCGATAGATGATCGAGCTCACTATTACCCCTTTCTAGAGAAGCCTAAGGTAGAGTCTTCTAATACAGTCATTATAGGTATCATCTCAGTTTTTCATCGACCTTCTTTGATGTTATTTAATCTTGTTCTAGTTTTTCCTATGTGTCTTCATATTTTTCTTCCAGCCCTGATATGATGTGTGAGTGTATAGTTGTACTTATTCATGTTTCTACCCAGTAGGTGATTCCTTAGTGGTAGATTGGGTGTACCAATCTTATGTTATTTTTATTCTGGGGTATGATACCTAGGTATATTTGATTATCCTAGATATAGTCGGTTTTGCCATAATTTTAAGCATGGATTAGCTTTCTCCCTATTGTGATATCTTGGACTATCATGCCTAGATAATTAATTTAGCCATGCTTAATCATTCGAGGTTAGAGTGGATCAGTGTCCAAAGTTCGTATCCTAAGACGGTGGTTTCATTCATTTAAGCCCAATAGTCAATAAAGGTGGTTAGAGAGTTCATGGATGTATTTCCAGCTGATCTTCAAGGTCTTCCTCCTGATAGAGACATTAATTTTGGTATTAATTTGGAGCCGATCATGAATCTCATTTCTTTTTTTATTATAGGATAACACTAGCTAAGATAAAAGAATTAAAAGACCAGCTCTGGGATCTATGAAGTAAAGGATTTATTCAACAAAGTGTAACACATTGGGGTGCTCCAGTGTTGTTTGTGAATAAGAAAGATGGGTCTATGAGGATGCGCATTGATTATCAATAGTTGAACAAGGTGCAATAAAGAATAAGTATCCTCTAACCACGTATTGATGACTTATTTGATCAGGTTTAGGGAGATTCATTATTTCCAAAGATTGACTTGATATCGGGGTATCATCAATTGAAGATTTGAGCTTTAGACATCCCTAAGACTTCTTTTCAGACTAGATATGGCCACTATTAGTTCTTAGTTATGTACTTTGGGTTAGTTAATGCCCCAACAACATTCATGGAGTTGATGAATAAGGTGTTTCATCCATAACTTGATTCTTTTGTGATTATGCTCATTGATGACATTTTGGTGTACTCTAAAAGCGAGGTGGATTATGCAAAACATCTGAGTATCTTACTTCAAAGGTTGAGGGACAAGAAGTTATATGCCAATTTTTCAAAGTGTGAATTTTATGTCAGTTTTGTGGCATTCTTGGGACACGTGGTGTCCAAGGATAGTATTATGGTTGATCCAGCTACGGTTGAGGTAGTTAGAAATTGGTCATGACCTATTTCAGCTTTAGATATTTGGAGTTTAATTGGGTTGGCAGGCTGCTACAGGTTGTTTATTCAAGATTTATCTTTCATTACAACTCCTATGACTTGATTGACTCAAAAGAATATAGCTTTTCAGTGGTTGGATTAGTGTGAGGAGAGCTTTCAATAGCTCAAGACTCTGTTAACTTTAGCCCCTATCTTGACCCTACCTATAGAAGGTAAGGACTTTACTATATTTTGTGATGCTTTCAGTATTGGTTTGAGTGGTGTATTAATGTAAAAAAAATAAGGTGATAGTGTATATGTTGAGGTGGTTAAAACCATATGAGAGAAACTATGCTACACATGATTTAGAGTTACTGGTAGTTGGGTTCAGATTGAAGTACTGGTGGCACTAATTGTATGGAGTTCATTATTAAGTGTACCCTGATCATTACAACCTTCAGTATATCTTCAAGAAAAAAGAGTTGAATTTGAGACAACATAGATGGAGGGAGTTGTTGAAAGATCATGATATGACTATCCTATATCATCCAGGCATGTCCAATATAGTAACAGATGTCTTGAGTAGAAAGGTAGTTAGTATGGGCAATCTTGAATTATTGAATATAGAGGAATGACCATTTGCCAGGGAGGTTCAATCTAGCTAATAGTTTCATACGTCTTGATATCTTTAAGTTAGGTAGAGGTCTTGCATATATAGAGGTGAGGTCCTTGTTGAGGATGAAACATTGTGTATTATCAGAGATACGGTGATGTGAGGTGAGTCTAAGGAGGAAATACTGGACTAGGGAGGTATTTTAAAGATAAACATGCGGATTTGTGTTCCTAGAGTGGGAGATTTGACTAGATCTATTATGAAAGAGGCCTATTGTTAGCAGTATTCTATCCATTCAAGTGTAGCAAAGATATATCATGACCTTAAACAACATTACTGGTGGTGTAGAATGAAGAGAGATATTGCAGAGTTTGTGGCTTAGTGTTTGAATTGACAGTAGGTGAAATATGAGCACCAAAGACCAGGTGGTTTGCTTCAGAGAATGACAACTCCTACATGGAAATGGGGGCGTACCACTATGGATTTTGTTGTTAGGGTGCGTTAGACCTTTGGAAGTTTGATTTTGTTTAGATGATTATGGACAGATTAACCAAATCAACCTATTTTGTTCCTCTAAAGATGAGCTATAATGCAGAAAAATTAGCCAAGATCTACATTTGTGAGATAGTTCGATTACATGGAGTGCCTATTTCCATCATTTCAGATAGAGGTACTTAGTTCACTTTAAACTTTCGACATACTTTGTAGTAGGAGTTAGGTACTCAGCTGGATATGAGTATAACATTTCATCAACAAATAAATGGCCAGTCAGAGCGGATTATTCAGGTACTGAAGGAAATATTGCAAGTTGTGTAATGGATTTTAGAGGTCATTGGGATCAATTTTTACCCTTGGTAGAGTTTTCCAATAATAATAGCTACCATTCTAGTATTCAAATTGCTCCGTTCGAGGCTTTGTATGGTAGGAAGTGTAGGTCCCCATCCAGGTGGTTTGATTCTTTTGAGCTTTGACCTTGGGGCACTAATTTGTATAGAGATTCGATGGACCTATTGATATTAATCTAGGATCAACTTTTGGCATCTTAGAGTAGACAGAAGAGTTATGCCGACAGGAGGGTTCATGACTTGGAGTTCATGTATGGTGAGTTAGTCTTGTTAAAGGTATCATCCATGAAGGGTGTGATGAGGCTTGGGAAGAAAGAAAAACTCAGTCTCGGGTCTATTGACCCTTTTGAGATTCTACAACGTGTTGATCCAATTGCCTATTAACTGGATTTACCATCGAGTCTATCAGTTGTGCACCCAATTTTTCATGTTTCTATGTTGAAAAGGTACCATGCAGATGATTCATATGTGATTCAATGGGAGTCAGTGAGTTTGGATTGGAATTAGTATTTGAGGAAGAACCTATAGCTTTTATTTATAGACAAATTAGGAAGTTGATGTCAAAGGAGACAACATCGGTAAAGGTATAGTGGAGGCATTGTCCTGTGGATGAATCCACTTAGGAGGTCAAGTATGACATGCAGAGTAGATATCCTCATCTCTTTGATAGCCCAGGTACCTTCTTTCTCTTTACGTTCGAGGACGAACCTTTGTTTTAGAGTTGGATAATGTAACGACCCTCTAAGTCATTTTGTGAATCTTCTTATTATTTTAACCCTCGGCATAGTGTTTAGACGCGATTTATGACTTATAGGAATGGGTAATGTCGATTCTTGAGGTGTTCAAAGGTGATTTAAGTCATTAATTGAGTTTATGAGTTTTAATAGAGTAAGCTTGACATGATCAATCTTTGATCGAGACAATCTCAGATTAGTGTCATGATATTTTCAATAGGTACAAAAGGTACTTTTTAGTAAGTTTACATATTTGTTTAGTGATTATAGGATTCCGAATAAGTTTTGAGGGTTTATTTAAAGTTTTGGGTTATTTTAGATAATTAATTAATTGATGGGTAATTAGACTAAATCCACAAACTCATAAATTACCCTATAACTCATCACTTGCATTAAATCAATTAAAACAAGTATAACTCCTCCAAATCACAGCAACGACAAAAGCAAAAGAGGATTCATCAAAGACTTTGAGTTGTACGAAGTCCACGTCTTAACAACAATTGAGAGTTGCAAGTGAGTTCGCTGGTTCATACATAGTTGATCCTTAAAAATTGCTATAGCCGTAGGACTAGATCCAATGCATTGATAACTTGATAACAAAAAATATGAATAAGATTATGGTATCACGAAAAATAATGATTGACTAGAAATAAGGGTCGCAATCATTGCTCAGTAATTGATAGTTGCTGTAATGATTAGTAAGTTGTGAATTTGTTACCAAATGTTTCAATTACCACTTTCGTCTCTCAATTCTTAACTTTCATGCACAAATTTAGAGAAAAAAATGTCAACTGTTAGGACCATATCGAACATCAATGTTGCTATTGTTATTTTATAATCAGTTCATGCGTGAAACTCTTTTTACCTTTAAATTCAAGCTTCAAGAATTTTTAAATGATTTTCAATTACAGTTTAGATAGATTTAGATTTTAAGTCAAGGGTTTTGGAGTCAAAATTCTTGTTTTGGAGGTTGAATGATGATTCGTTTTAGTTTAAATTCGACGTACTTTTTTGTACACTTATGGAGATTATATATTTGATTAGATTCTAATCATTTGGAAGGTTTACGTAAGGACAAGTTTGTTGATTAACGTTTGGCTTCGGTTTGAGATAAGTTGAGACTTTCTTAGACTCTTTTCAAAGTGTTTATTTGTTAGTTATGTGTAATGGGAGTAATAGATAATGAGAGTCTTGTATAGGTAAAGTGACGAGCATCTATGTGGGTACCAGTGTTATTTGAGGGGTTAAAAAAAGTTAATTGTATGTTTTGAATTGTTTCTCCTATTTGCTAGCCCGAAGGGTTGACTTGATGGCAAATGAATTATTGAAAAAGCAAGCTAATGAGAATACTCTCACTTATTAAGTTGAGTTGGTTTTGAGATTGATGTTTATTCGGCATAAGACATAAAATGCTTTGTTTGACTTTATTATTGATCTGGGATGGAAATTGCATGCCTACACATCATGCATTGCATTTCAAATGGGGTCGAAGTAGGCGCCTGCACAATATTATTTATTTATTGGGATTGAAGTACACGCATGCACAACATATTTATTAGGATCGAAGTGTACACCTGCACAGTACATGAACCTTGTGAGTTTCCCTATGGATCCTGACCTTGAAGACATTGCTCAGTAGGTGTGTATGCAGCACATGCTTTGCATTGCATTTATTCATTCCTGGTTCAGATTAAGTAAGGTGTAATTATCAAATTATATTATTTATGAAGTATTTAACTATTTATTACTAACTTTTCCTATGTTGAGGACTTTTTAGACTGTGTTATGATATTCATATGACTGTTAGACTTGACTATTCAGTTAGAATATGATTACTTTCCTGAGTGCAAGATGTATGATTGTGTTATATATTTGAAGTGGTGCTACTCGTCACTACTTTGAATTAAGATCGATCAACGATGCTTGTTGAGTACACGTGGTTCTGTACCCACCCTTGCTTTTTTTTGTACCTTACGTCCAGGTACCAATCCGACGACTTCTTGACATTGATTTCTGTGGTTCCTCCAGTGTTAGCATCCTTAGAGATTCGAGGTAGTTGTTATTTCTTTTAGAGACTACTGGAATATCCTCTAGTCTTATACTTATGCATTTGTTGTATTTTAGATACTTAAATATTTTATTGATTTTGGTATTTAGTGGCTTGTATATGTTAAATATACACGTCTATAAAAAATATATACACACATATACTCACCATTCAATGTATATGTACTACTTTAAATAAAATATACTACAATATATACACATTACAATATATATATATATATATATATATATATATATAGTTATAGACTAATTTATAAAATATATACACATGTATACGTTAAATATACACGTCTATA
>NC_061112.1:83449600-83689773 GCF_002878395.1 Capsicum annuum
TTTTTTTAATTTAATGGGCCCAAACTAGCCGTTTGGACCCCAAAACGGCTATATAGCCATTGGGCCAACGGTTGGTTTGGCCCAAATTCCAAATTAAAAAAAAAAATTAAAATCGGGTCGGACCGATTAACCGGCAGACCCCAACCGGGTTAATCGGGCCCAAAACAAAAAAAAATCAGCTCGGTACTCGGTATCCTAAAGCCCTTAGGCTTACCAGGCCGGATCAAACTAGCCGATTTCATTAAATGGGCCAGTTCGGGCTGCGTTGGGCCGGATCAACCCAACCCGTTTGACAGATTTAGAGCAAAATAAGATATCTCGACTGCGATTTTGCTTGCCAATAATTGATTGTGATAACATTCCAAATGACCCAACTTTCTTTGATATATATAATAATATGCATATTGAAAAAAATGGTTCCACATGACTAAAAATAAGGAGACTTACTACATTACCATGTGAAGAAGAATTGTCACGTAGTTGCAAGAGCCTAAAATACATTGTTAAAATAATATTTTTAGTTACTTTGATTCGGTCACGATTTGATGCTTTAGGAAATTTATTCTCTAAAAAAATTAATATATGGCCCTTTGTCATACACGAGGAAGAAAAAATAGATAGTGTTAATCTACCTACAGACACGCTACAGACAAGATCAATAAGTGTAGTAAATAGAGATGTTATACGGTCATTTTTACTCAAATATTATTCCTTCTATGAAGCAAAAATGTCCAAGTGACAACACTATTAATCTAATATATTCAACAAGATAATGCACGAACTGACATCAATATAAACGATGCAGAATTTCAGCAAGTGGCATCGCAAAATGAATTTGACATTCGCTAAAGTGCTAACGGCCGAATTCTCCTAATTTGAATGTCTTGAATTAAAATTTTTCAGTGGTACTCAGGACTTACAACACAAAGAGGCTTCAAGAAAATGTTGATGAGTTTGTTAATGTCGTTCTAGTGCTTATAATTTTTTATCCGACAGAGATATCCAATCACATTTTTCTAACACTATAATCGTCCATGAAATAAATTATGTGATTGAAGGTTCCAACAAGTACAATATTCCCCATATTATGAAAAAAATATTAGAGAGAACTGGGCAACTACGTATTAGTCTAAAGTGTGATCCTAAATTAGAAAATGTTGTAATGAATCGACTTGCTGATTCGTTACATTAAAGCTACAGTTCAATTTGATCAGGAGGTATAAAAAAATTCTTGCTTAAACACTTTGTCATTTAAGCTTGGTATGATTGATTGTCAATTGCTATGTCTATTGTTTGCTTCTGTATTTGTTTATCATGGAGAAGTTGCAATAAACATGTCTGTCTAGCGCAATATTTGCGTGAAATTGTTCTTCTTTTTCAGTTTGATAAATATTGGGTACATTTTATGGTGTTAAAATGAAATATTTTCTTGAGATATTAGTGTTTGATTAGTCGTGTTTATTTTTATATTAATGTGGCTCAGTTAAGTGCTTGATTTTATCGTTAAGATTAATCTTCACTTCAAGTAGTGTCATATTTCATTGCTCTTTTATTTGAAATTTCTTGTTTAAAATACTAAAGTGAAAAATGCTTTTGTGAAATTTGGGCAATTGAGTGGGGATTTCTGTAGAGATAAAATCTAAGTTGCTTGAATTCTCCAAAAATATTGCCGCACTTGTGTTGAATCCTCCAAATGCACTATTTTTGAATGATCCGACAAGCACCCGATGACATTTTAAAGAGTCCAAGCAACATAGAATAAAATCAAGTTTTATTAATTGAGAGTCATAAGTACTGGAGAAAAAGATAAGAAGTTTCATATTTTTGTCCCATACTAGGAAAGAAACTGTCTGGATACTATGAGTTTTAGAATAGATTTTCATAATTGAAAATTTGACTGAAAAGCCTTACTAATTGATAAGTTTGAAGGAATCAGTATATCTACCTTTAGTGGATGAAGGATTATGCTAGAAAGCAAGCAAAGACGAAAAATTTATGGTTAAGTCCTGTTACAACAATGATGAATGAGGCAAAGACGATTAAGTCCTCAATGAAGAGTGAAGTTAAAAAGAAATGAAGTTTTGTGCATATCCATCTCATACTTTGTTTATTTCCTCATTCTTAGTTATGAAGCTTATTAATGGTAGCTTTTCTTGTGGAGTTTTCATATGATTGATTTGAATTAATAAAAAAACTTATTTAAATAAATTAGCAATAATTAGATTAACTAATTAATGACAATATTATATCATGTTACCCAAGAAATCTGTAGATGACTATACTTTGTAAATTACAACATCATTGTTTATTTTCATACTTCGTTGTAGCATTTTTCTAATTCTTTATCCTCACTTGTACCAATTTTTTCTGAAAATATAAAGTAAATTAGATTATGTTCTCCTTTGTGTTTTATCATTATAGTTGTTTACCATCTTATATAAAATAATTTTGAGCAATCTTAGTGTACTGTTCTACTTTCAAAAAGTAGCACCTTGTATAGGTGTGTCTCTTACTTTAAAATCGGTTGGTGCAAGATAAGGTCTACCTTGATCTTGATTACTTAACATGACATACGAAATTCACTTCTCTTAAGACACGACACTTTCAAGAAAGTATTTGACCTATAAGTATTTCAAAATGTAAATTACTTGACGTGCTCTGTATACAAGCAAATATGCATGAGAAGTGGATGATTTTTCTCAATGAAGGAGGAAGAAGAATTTACTGACTACCAACAATCACTAATTGAACAACGTTGACAAATATGATACAAATGAAATGAAACTCATTTTCTCTTAGTGAAATTTTGAAAGTAATATTTCAACAAATGTTTTTTGTAGTCCTGGATCGTCAAATGTCTCTTCTCCTTCGTCAAAAAATTTATCTAAATTAATTAGGCCTTCTGCAACAGGCTTAACTTTTATCTTTGAATCCTCGTTTGCTTCTATTTGATCTTCGTCTCTCCTTTTTTAATATTTGATTTCAATAATTTTTGAATCTTCAACAAATTTAAGTGAATCCTCTCCTTTGATATTTGTTGAAACTTCAAATATTTTCATCAATATTTTCTTTATATCTTTATTCATTTCTTAGAGAATAAAAGATGTTCATAAACTTTATAATAATAATATTTCAAATCAAAATACTCCATCTATGTTTTATGAATTAATGAATAATTTAAATACTTTATCAATTTCCACATGGTTAATTTGACTTTTAGAGACTTCAAAAAGTCTTGAAATATTTTACAACGTTAATTAATTTAGCTCTACTAAGTAATCAATTAAGGGTATATTTGTTGGAATTAACCCTCATTCCTTTTATCGTTTTTTTATTGAAGATGATCGAGCACGAAAGAGAATAAGAAAGAAAGATGTCAACAAACAAAGAGGAACTTAATTGAACTTATGTCTGAAGACAGTTATAGAGAACATAAATCAGCTGAGAAATATGGCAAGATTAGGAGAACACAAATAAAACATAATGGATATGGACCGTCAGATGCATACAAGGACGGTTGTGCATATTCTAGATAATTCTATTAAAAAATATATAGTTAGTTATAAAAGCTATTTACTTAGACAAATAGGAATTAGATAAGTGTACAATATTAGTTTTTATTTAATTTTTTAAACATGAAATACTTATATATATATATATATATATATATATATATATATATATATAAATATATACATACAACTTTGTATACATCAATGATCATTAAGAAATCATAAATTTTCTCCTAAATTCATCTTCTAATATCTTTATGGTATCAAAGCAATGAGGTTTTCTTGCTCAGTTTCTTCTTCAAATTTAGTTACTCTCTTTCTTTTTCATCATCATGCCTAACAATGAAGAAGTAGCGCCTAGGGTTTCTAATCATTCTCAAAGGAGTTATCTTTCGACACTCTTGATGTCCCTCATCTCTATTTCTTTCATACTTCTGATGCATCAGGAATGGTGTTGGTGAACTGTCTCTTTGATGACAAGGTATATCCTGAATGGAGGATAGATATATTCTTATCTCTTTATTTGTCAAAAATAAGTCGAGGTTCATTGATGGAACCTTACCAGCCCTAGCTACCTTTGATGCTGATTGGAAATTATGGAATCGATATAATGACATAGTTACATAATGGTTGTTGAATCTTTCTCAAAGAGCATAACTGACAATGTTCTTTATTTAAAAATAACACAAGATTTGTGGTGTGACATTGAGCATAAGTTTGTACAATCAAATGGTGTCAAACTTCATTACCTGCAGAAGGAATTGACAGATTTAGTTTAAGGAAATAATGATATTTTTAGTTATTTTACTAAGATTAAGAAGATCTAGGATGATCTTGATGCTCTTAATGCTATATGCTTTGTAATTGTGATTGTAGTTGTGTAGGAAAGAAGAAGGTCATGCAGTATAAAGAAGATCAGAGACTCATTCAATTCCTTATGAAACTGATTAATACTTTTGCTCCTACAAGGAGCAATATACTTATGATTAATCCTTTGCCCTCTGTCAACTATGCATATACTATGCTCATGCAAGATAAAAATCAAATAAAATCTCCTTTTGACTTTCAATTTCCTAGAAATGATTCTTCTTTCACGGTAGGAAGCCAAAGCATATCATAACTAGGAAACACTTAACAACAGAGAAGTAGTAGTAATAATAATAGGGGAAACTCTATTGTAAAAGGAAATAAATCTGGATAATTTTGCTCTTACTACAAAATGACTAATTACACTATGGAAAATTGCTATAGGCTCATAGGATTTCTAGCTGATTATAAATTTATAAAAGGAAGAAAAGTCCAAGAACCTATTAAGGAAAACTCAGTAGTTGTTGCTCATGTGACAAAGGAGGGGGAAATTAGCAATGTAAATGAGAAGTAATTTGCAAAATAATTTTCTCTTGAATAGTTCAATCTACTTGTCACTCTTCTGAACCAAAATAAAGCAGCCTAGGGTATTGTTCCAGAGGTAAATGCAAACAATGTATCTGTTACTCTAAGCTATTCTTATGCTTCTTTTAAATCTAATTTCATCTCTGGAATCATAGATTTAAGAGCTTTTGCTCACATGTGCTTTAATTAATTATTCTTATACTTATTTTCTTTACCTATTCTAATTATGGTTAAGTTGCTTGATTCTTCTATTTTGAAAGTAGCACATGCAGGTAGAATTAACCATTTTTTATGATCTCATTTTAGAACGTTTCCTACATGTTTCAAGGTTCAGATATAATATACTTTTTGTTCATAAACTATGTATTCAGTTTTAGAGTTTCATTTTATTCACTCCTTTTGATGCATTTTTCAGGCCCTCTTATGAAGACGCCTTAAGTCATTGTTGAAGAAAAGGGGAGACTCTATCTGTTGCAACTTAGTGAAAGCCTAGCTAGAAATTCATCTTCTAATTCTTCGTTTTCTTTTTCTAAAAATGTCAAGTCTAGTTCTGTTTTAGCTACATCTTTTTCTATTTTTCCAAAATCAAAATCTAATGTGAATCTATGATATATAAGATTTGGGCATTTTCCCTTTAAAGTAATGAAACATATCAAATCATTTTCTTTTCCTACTTTGTCTCATTGTCCTTATGCTATATGTTCTTTGGCTAGGAAATCTAGGAATTCTTTTCCTATCAATCATATTAAATCAAAATAAGTGTTTTATCTTATTGATGTTAGTACATGGGGTTCATTTAAAATCCCACCTATAATGGATTTAGATATTTTCTCACTATTGTAGATGATTATAGTATAAGTACTTGAACTTTTTTTCTTAGTACTAACTTGGACTTTTCTTCTTAGTACTAAAGGAAATGCTTTTACCAATTTAAAATTTAATGTCAAAATTAAGATTATCAGATTAGATAATGCAATTGAGATAGAAAAAAGGATAGTGTCTTCTATGTCTCTTAATACCCAAGGAATTTGGCATCAAACATCTTGTATTTCTATCCCTCGACAATATGGTATTGTTGAGAGGAAGAATAAATATTTATTAAAAATACCAAGAGATTTACTATTTCACTCCAAGGTGTCAATGTCCTATTGGGGTTAATGCATTCTCACAACTACCATTCTTATTAATAGATTCCCCTCAAGGGTACTTTATGAAAAAACACCTCATGAGATTCTTTTTGTTCAGGTTTCTAATTATCATTCTTTAAAGTGTTTTGGCTACCCATGTTATGCTTTTACTCTTTCTCATCAAAGGATCAAATTTCAACCTAGGGAAAGAAAATGTGTTTTTCTTAGATATCCATCTGAGCAAAAGGGGTATAATTTAATGGATTTGTGGAGTCGAAAAAGATTTTTATTTCTAGAGATGTTTATTTCCATGAGAACATCTCCCCCTTTGTTACTAATGCAGATCCCTCCTATCCTATTTTTATTTTTCTTATTGAATCCTCTATTTTTGATCCTATATTCATTTCTTATCCTTTTCCAACCACCTCATCATCATTCCACTCCCAACCTCCTACTTGTTCTACTCCACCTTCACCAATATCTCAAACTTTTTCTTGTTGTACTGGTTATCTTTCACCTCTTGATAATACTTCTTCTCTTATTCATTTTACTTTTTGTAACACCCCGATTCGCTGAACCGGAATGCTACACAGTGCTCATAACCCCGAGGGATCACAAGCTAATCCATGACTAATATATGTACCTGTATACTGCAAATCATGATATAATAATACGGAATACATAAAACTGTAAGGCCATAAAGTTAAACTGAATAAAATTATGTGGGTGAAAATACCCAAAACAACTCAATCTGAAAGCTAAGTCTGAACGTAAATCTGACGTAAATCTGAACGTAAATCTGAACGTAAATCTGAAAGCCTCAAAACTATCTGAACAAGGAGTTGAAGAAACATGTCTCCAACTAACTCCGTAAAACTAAATTGAAGAAATAAATAAATGAATCAAATCATATTGTCCTCGAATAATGAGAAATCACTGTGTCTCTGTGACTGGAATGCTACCGCTACTGCTGGGATGGAGCTCGTGTCTTGGAACCTATGGTGTAACATGAAAAGAAAGCGCCATAGCGCAAATACGTCAGTACAACTGGAGTACTGAGTATACGAGAAAGGTAGGCTGAACATAAAAGATTTCATGCATGAACAAAACTGACTGACTAATATGAACATGGGAGTGCAAACACACATATATAGAAACTGGGACCGTGAATACGTGATAGCATGACCTGTAATCTAATACATGGTTTACTGATAACTGTCATGACTGATACTAAACCTGATAACATGGACGACCGTATCTGATAGTCCTATATATACTAAAATCTGAAGAACGCCCTGAGTTCTTTTACTGAGACTGATACTGAAACTGTGGGAAGTAGTGTTTAACCGACATGCCCCATGTATCCAATATCTGCCCCAACTGGAGGGGTGTCAATACCGTGCCACGGGTAAGGACAGCCTGTGAGTGACCTTTATCTGGCGGGTACTCAATGAGAATGGTGGGAACCCTAAGCTGATGGGTTAAGCCACCTCATCAACCCTAATCTGACGGGTTAAGATGTCTCAACCTACGCAGGATAAGTAGTTTTGGAACACAAGGATGACTACTAAGAATCACACCCTGAACTGGCGGGTGAGTTCCCATCCTTGGGTTCACTCGGTGCTAACCTCTACTCCCATCTGGAGGGACTGGACATGAATAACTGACTGTGCATGACTTAATCTTACTAAATTTCGTTGACTGGCAGAACGTTACTGATATCGTAAAACTGACTAAGATTATGAGGTTTTCCTGAGTCACATGACTGACTGAAGTCCATGGAATCATAGCTTGAGTTTGGATATCATGAAACATGACATGAAACTAGGCACACAACTATAATTTTCGGGTACAAGTACCCCCAGGACTCGATGGAAGGAAACTGACATACATGACTGACTTGATCATAAGAGTAGAGTCCATAATTTATAATATCATAAGTAGGGATCTCATACTAAGCATGGTTATCAACTATGTATTGCATGGAAAGGATTTCATATTACATGGAAGTACTTGCATAATCTTAATATCATGTTTATTTCATAATCATATTGGCAACACATACCAATAGCATGGAAGTTCATGTGGATTGCATGGTTATCATACATCTTGTTCATAAGTAGGATTTACAAGTAAACATAGCATAATCTCATAAGAATAGTTCCTGAGTATTCCAACAACATTTACAAGGCACATTATCAACATAGAAGTCATTGGAACGTAAGGGCATATCATGAATCCTTCACTTAGTCACAATTTAGCTGTATTACATGATTTCTAGTTTCTTAGGCATTTTATCAACCTTACATGCACATCTTAAGCATAGGTGAAATCATCAAATTATACATCATGAACAACCAAATTTACATGTTTCCAACTCATATGATATCATGAATTCATAAAAACATATAAAGATTCCATCTTGGTAATCACCCAATATCAACTACATGATCATCAACACCCAACAATATAGAAATCATACTTTATAATGAAAAAGAGGGTTTTTGAGATTTATGGATGAAAGGGGTCCATAAATGAACACAACGCATACATTAGAAGGAAGATTTTTGATGATTGACGGAGGAATTTCCTTGAAATTGGATCTTCAAGCTTAGTTACGCACCCTAGTTGTTTTTCTCTTTTAGTGCTCTTGGATGATGATCTTTGAGATGATAATAGGGTTGTAATATGTTTAGAAGCTATATATTTCATAGGGTTAAGTTTAGGGACGTGTAAGGAGTGTTAAAAGACTTAATTACCCTTAAAATAACTCAAAACAGAGTGTTTTTGGCACCTGGAACTGACTTAGGCGGCGCCCAAGTGATTACCTAAGCTAGGTTGGGCGGCTCCTAACCAATCGCCTATGTTTGGTTGGGTGGCGCCTAACCAATCACCTATCCTTACTGTCTCTCACAAAAATGGGCATAACTTTTCGCTCGGGTATTGGATTAAGGAGAAATTGGTATTGTTGGAAAGCTAATTTGATTATCTATAATTTTTTGGGTCTAAATCAGCCAAAAAACATATTAACATCAAGTTATACTCTTTCAAAGATGACCTTTGCAAAATCAAACACTAAAACTTGATGGATTCAAAAACTCTTAGCTTGTATTACCTTAAGTGACTCATATGAACATGCTTAATGCATCATAAGCTATCATATCACTAGGATATTAATTGTAATTCATGTACTCAAGTATGAATCACAGGATAGGAGATTTCATACGTAGGAATACTTATTCACTTCCTATCTCAGAAACATGCGGGGTATTACACTTTTACTTCTTTCTTAACATACCCTATTATCTTTTATGGGTAATCTACCAAGATCACCAAAGGAAAATTATCTAGTTATATAGGATATTATTTTTGTGAGAACATATATACCACTGATCTTATTTCTACTTGTTTTTATTTTTCTATTTCTCCTTCTGCATTTTCTTTTGTTTCTTTATCATCTTAAAATCAATAATCTTATCACAACTCTTGATACCTTGGTTAAGCCAACTAGCTATTCCCAAGCTTCTCAACATCAAGAATGGAGAAATATCATGAATTCTAAAATCCAAACTTTACTTGACAACAATACTTAGGAAGTTGTTTATTTTCCTAAAGGAGTGAAAGCCTTACCATATAAGTGGTATATAAAACTAATAACAAACCGATGGTACAATTGAAAGATTAAAGGCAAGATTATTTATCCGGGGAGATACTTAGAGAAAATGTATTAGATTAAATCCCATGCTTGAATGTATTAAAATAATGAGAAAAAAACAATTTAACCCTAGACGACATTTTTAATTTTCATCAAAGTTTTTTGAACTGGGTCTCTGGAAAATGACAACTGAGAAAATGCATGGTCGCGCGACGTGGTGGTATCACGTTGCCACACTGGTTGCGACCTGGAAGTTCACCACGACGTGGTGATATCGCGTACCTTTACTGGAAAATGGAAAATTATGAATATAAGCCTTGGCGTGATGCGTCATGATAGCATCGGGCTACTGGTTTTTCACAATTCCCATGTGGTCATGCTCTGTGATGCACTGAAGTGCTAGTTGGCACACTGCTTTACAAAAATGGCTCTAACTCTTCTCTCGGGTATCGGATTTGGACGAATTTTATATCGTAGGAAAGCTAACTGAATTTTCTATGCATTGGTAATCTCTAAATTGATAAATACTGAGTATTTAGAAAAATTTATATTGACTAACTCATGCAGTGAAAGTTAAAAAGAGCTATGGAAATACGGGGTATTACATTAAGTATGTGATTACAATGTTTAAGGTGTCTTTTAAACATGTTTGTACTTAATTTGTTCACATAGAGTTCAAACGAGAAAACTATTGTCACTAGCTTGAGCTAGTTTTTGTTCTAGTTGATCGCGAAGGATTTGAAAGTGTGTAATGAGTTCCTAAGGTTTGAATGTGTAATTATGTGTGGAAAAACTTGTTTGTAGTATTCAAGATTTAATTGAATCAATCCTAGAGTCAAAACGCTAAGCTAAAGATTAATAAGACGACACTAATTCTTTTCTTGAGTTTCTAGTTCATTGTTCTTGATATTGTGTTGTTTTGAGCTCTAATCCATGGTTTTTTATGCTATAGGATGCTTTGAACTGAAATAGAACATCTGAAAGCCCCATAAACTATCCACTGCTGATCAAAAGTTGTATCATGTTCTATCTTTTTTTAACTATTTTATGGCTTTGTGACCCTTTGATTATATCAATTGTCGACTTTGTAAGCCTGGAAGAGGGAATAAGAAGATAGAACGTGGGATATATAGAGTAAGGTTCTTATTCCTTTATAAAATATGGAATTGGAATTAGCATCTAGGATAGAGATATACCTAGAAGCCTTTATTGGTTCATATGTAGGATGACATATTAATGCATCTAAATGGATTATTACATCCCCGCTCAAACGATGTAGTTATAATGTCCAGTTAGGTAGAATATTAAGGTGGGGAGGCCATGATCATATGATAAATCTTGCGAATCAACAACCAAGATAAGTAGTCTAATCAATGAAGTTCAATAACTTTGTATGATTGTTCATAGTGCTTTAACCCTAGGTTTTCATCCATTGATTGTTTAAAGACTTTACTTTTCTGCATTATTTTAGTTTACTTTTAGTTATAACTTTCTCAAACTCTTTTGGTTACATTTACACCAATTTCATCTTAATAGTTAAACTACAATTTGATAGTTTCCAACACAAGTCTCTGAGGTATCGTTATTCAGCTTTATTTAAGGCCACTGTATTACTTGGTGAGACCATGTACACTTGCGTATGTGCTTAGGTGTAATAAGTTTTTGGCGCCGTTGCTGGGGACTTATAAATTGGGAACTACTTGAGTTTTAGATTTAATTTTTAGATTTCTTTGGTGCTTTACACTTGGTCTTGGTATTGAATTTGCAAGAAACAGGTGTATAGACTTATAAGCTAGCAAAGGATAGGGAATTGGTTAAACCAAGTACCGAACCCAAGCAACACTTTTATCAATTGAGGAGAGAAGTAACCCTTCTCCATCTGATACCTCAAATTCAAGAGGAACAAGACAATCCTGCTTTCATGGTTGAAGATCAACCAGCCCACAGGACAGTTCGCAAAGTGGCAATCCTATTTTCAATAAATTTAACCTCTCCTTTTCAGAAACTGGCTACTGGAGGTTACTTTGAATTGAAATAGAACATGATGCAACTTTTGATCAGCAGTGGATAGTTTATGGGGCTTTCACATGAAAATTCAAAAGTTCACCTTCTGAACTTCCTTGAGATCAATGACACATTGATCACACTGGTATATCAAATGATTATGTTAGGCTGACACTATTTAGTTTTTACTATTGGTGGAACCAAATAAGTTGTTGAACATTGACCCAACAAGTTCAATCAAAACTTGGGATGACTTAGTTCAAAAATTCCTCATCCGATTCTTTTCATCTAGCAAGACTGCGAGATTGTATAATGATATTGTGAGCTTCAGATAGAAGCTAGATGAGAACTTATATCATGCATGGGAGAGGTTCAAAGATCTTTTTCAGGACTGTCCACATTATCAACAGTCCAATGAGGTACTAGCTAATACTTTTGTTGAAGTACTTGATCATGACATGAAAATTTTTCTAGATTCAGTTGCAGGAGGTCAAGTATTGGAATTAACGTATGATGAGCTATACACCTTGTTAAACCAAATAGCATAATGGAATCCTAAGTTGTATTCTAACTCAAGAAGTTCTACAAAGAAGGTTACGGTGTGTTGGAGGTGGACCAGGTTACTGCTATATTCGCTCAGATTGCTGCACTGCAAAATTAGTTAACTATGCAGCTCAGCAATATGAAATTAGGGGTTACACAACCCACAACAATAGTTAATGCAATTCATCAGATGAGTACTTGGTGCGAGATTTGTGGCAGCTGTGGTCATTCTGCATCCACGTGTGGTGCAAATCCTCAATTAGTGATGTTTGTGGGTAATGCTCGAAGGCCAAATTATGGGATCGCCTCTAATCTAAAGTGGCAGACTCAGCAACCAAATCCATCATGGAACAACCAACAACAACATTTTCAGCAGCAATAAGTTTAAGAGAATAGGCCACTAGCAATATGGAAGAGATACTGAAACAAATTTTAGCCCCCTAAAAATAATTGGTAGCAGATATAAAGAGCTAGCAAGCAGACATTAGGAACCAACAAATGGCTACAAATAACTTAGAGATACTGGTTGGGCAAATGAAGCAAGCACCAAATGCCAGGAATCAAGGTGGTGTGCCAAGTAACACTGAACTTCCTAAATAAGTAATGGCAATCACTGGTAAAAAGATGAACAAAGAACCTCCAAACACAACTAACGAGGTATATACAGAGATATTTCCCCAACCATTAGATGACAAGGTTGTTGAAAATTCGAGGAAGTTTAAGTACTCGAAAACTAAAGTTGCTGAACAGGTGAAGGAGAGACCACCACCGCCATTCCCACAGAGGCTTAGAAATGTAAATAAGGATGCGTGCTTTAAGAAGTTATTTGACACATTTAGAGAGATTCACATTAACCTTCCTCTTAGATATTTTACAAGGAATACCCAAGTACGTTAAGTACTTGAAGGATGTGGTCACTAATAAAGTTAAGTTACAGGATGTTGAGACAGTAACGCTTATTGAGGAGTGTAGTTTTGTGGTTATGCAGAAGATGCCCAAAAAGTTCACAGACACTAGGAGTTTCACTCTCCCCATTCAAATTGGAAATAGTGAAGTGATCTACGCACTTAGTAATTTGGAGGCAAGTATTAACTTGATGCCCCTTTCCTTGTTCAATACTTTAGGCTTGGGAAAGCCGAGATCAAGCTCTATGTTACATAAACTGGCAGACCAGACCACAATCCTAAAGGTATCATAGAGGATGTTCTTATCAAGGTTGGTAAGTTTATTATTCTAGATGACTTTATTGTTTTAGATTTCTTGGCAGATGAAAGAGTGCCAGTTATCTTGGGATGTCCATTTTTAGTGATGGGATGAGCATTGATAGATGTGAAAGAGGGAACACTCTCAATGAGGTTGGATGATGAAGAGGCAATTTTTAAAGTGTACAAACTGCTGAAAACACAATCCTACTACAAAGATTTGTGCATGGTTACACTGATTAAAGGGGATAAGTGTGGGGTGGTGGACTCCTCAAATACCTCTTCAAACTTCGTCATTAAGTGGACCAAGCCACAAATACCATATCCCAAACTAATGTAGATTGATGATCCTGAAAAGGCTATTATTAAGAAATATGTTGACCTTGAGAGTTTACACTTAACAGGTAAGAAACGAATAAAAAAATGGCCTTCTAGCAGGAGGAAGAGGATAAAGGAAAATAGACGAGTCAAAGATTAAGTCATGCCACAATACTAAATTGGGAGCTGTTTGGGAGGCAACTCAAGTTAAGGTAGATTTTATTTTTAGTATTTTTAGTTTTTAATTCACTAGTTTTTTTTTAAGAGTCACAGGTTGATGAGAAGTCTGAGTGCTGTAAAACCTAAGATAAGGAGCATGACGAAGACTAAGTGTGGGGTCCCCGGACCCCCTTGATGTATAAATATGATACTAGTTAGGCCTAGAGTTCTCATGGAGTATTTCTATCTCTACTTTTATGTATACTTTGGGGACAAAGTAGATTTTTAAGTGGGGGTGGAGAAATTTCCAATTTAGGAGTAATTTTAAAATTTTTCTATTAGGAATAAGTGGGATATTCTTGTTGGTGCATTATTTTATAGCATGTTGCAAGTGTTTTGGTTGAAAAAAGCATGTTAATTGTGTGAATTGCTACTTTTGAGACTTCTAGGCTCATAATTATGACTCTTGTACTTGTTGGCTTATTGTTGAATTCATGTGATTGTTTGGTTGAGAGTCTATGATGATCCTACTTGAGTTGAGCATTTTCCATGTGTGTGTGTGAGTTTTTTGTATATTTCATATTTCACTTGTTGTCTAGAACTTGCCTGGTGTGTGTGCAAAGCGAAATAAAGAGTGTGGGCTTAGGAGATGATATAGGAAATTCTTTGATAGCCCTGTTTCATACTGTCTTTTACCTACCCTTGTGCATAATGCTAGTTAACCTCATTGAGCCTTTAGTTTTTTCTTTGGCAACCTTAATTGTAGCTTAATCCCTTCTTTGATAGACCTTAATTTGATCCAAAGCTCCTAAGTGCTTCAGTGTTAAATTAATTAAGATAAGGAGTTGGCAATTCAAGTAGGAGAAAGGTGAACTTGTATCCCTAAAGTGATAGTTATTAGTGTGTACAATTGTTATGTGTTGTGGTTAGGAATTGTGTAATGTAAAGAAAAAAATTTGTTCAGATTGAGTAAGTTATGAATAGACAATACTCACACCATAGTGTATGTGAATGAACTTAATGAGATGGGGCATACCAAAAGACAAGGGTAGACAAAAGTGATGTAAATAGGTTGTTAAAGGTGAATTGATGAAAAAGTGTGATGTATTAAAGAGCTTAGGGAAGATAGTCACTATCCTTGGCCAAAATAGTTTCTACCCGTCCCTTAGCCTATATTACAACCATTAAAGACATATTTGATCCTAAGCTTCAACATTCTGATATTAGTTAAGTACTACACTAAGGGCAAGAATATGGTTCATCTTCTGTAACTTGTGAATTCCTTGTGAGGGTAAGCACAACTTGATTCTCGTACGTATTTTATTATAAATTGCATTTATGTGAGTAGTTATGGGTAGTTACTCTCTTGTGGGGAGGGCACATGTTTGATGATAGTTAGGTGATTTATATGATGTCTATGATTGAACAATATATATGATTTTGTCAACTAGGTGAGTCAATTCTTGAGGCTAGGATGTTTTGGAGTAGTATTCTTGAACTGTCAATTATGTTTGTAACATGCTTAGTGTAGAAACTTGTATTCTACGTAGTCATTGTAGTCCTATCTTGAGTGTCCTGCTTGTAGTAGAAGTGTAGATTCTCCTCATCTTATGATTCTTAGAGTAAAGAGTTTTTCGAGGATGGACAAGGCTTTAAGTGTGGGGTGGTGATCTGAGGTGGTTTTATGTACCTTAGTGTTATTATCCTAGATTATTTAGCTTTTTTTTGAGGATTTCTTATGTGCTTAATGTGTTAACGATGTTATAATTGAGCATCTAAGTGTTTAAGTATGTGATTATAATTTTTAAGGTGTCTTTCAAACAAGTTTGTACTTAATTTGGCCACTTAGAGTTCAAACGAGAAAACTAGTGTTACTAGCTTGAGCTAGGTGTTGTTCTAGTTGATTGCGGTGGATTCTAATGTCTGTAATGAGTTCCTAAGGTTTGAATGTGTAGTTATGTGTGGAAAAACTTTTTTTGTGTTTTCAAGGTTCAATTGAATCAAGTTTAGAGTCAAAACACTAAGCTAAAGATTAATAGGACGACACTAGGCCTTATCTTGAGTTTCTAGTTCATCGTTCTTGATATTGTGTTATTTTGAGATCTAATCCATGGTGTTTTATTATATAGAATGATTGGTGAGTTACTTTTTATGATATATAGAGGATATACAATCTATAAATCAAGTGGAAGCAACACCAAAAGGCTTGGGATGGAAGACAAATGCACAAGGCAAAGTGTAGGCGTCAAATGCAATTTTCAGTGAAGCCTTGCGATAGAGGGGAAACACACCCCTTATTCCAGTGGATCAAGAAAAGTTCCATGCACCTTATTCCATGGGATCAAGCAATATGTCGCGGACCACACTCGAAATGCGCAGTGGATCTCATTCCTACATTGGCTAAATCTTCCTCCTATAAATAGGACACTTGTACACATTGTTAAACTCCTTGGACGTATTTGAAGCTTGGAGAGAGGATGATAAACACTTCCAATATGGTTTTTAATTCTATAATTTAGTTTTTTTTAGGTATTATATTATGTATTCATTGATCTTGATTACGATTATGTCCATCAGCAGCTAAAAGCCTCCTTTCCGGGGTTAAGGCCAATAACATGTTTACTTTTTCTTTGAATTGAGTTTGTTTGGATTGATTATCATATTTGGTTGTTTATTTATCCATTTTTTTATAACTATTTTAAGGATTCTTGACCCTTATAATATATCAATTGTCGACATCGTGAGTCCGGGAGGAGAAATAAGATGATAGAAAGTGGAGATAAGTAGCGTAAGGTTCTTATTCTTTTGTAAAATAAGGAATTTGAATTAGCATCTAGGATAGGGATATACCTATAAGTCTCTCTTGGTTTTCTTTTAGGATGACATCTTAATGCATCTAAATGGATTATTACATCCCCGCTCAACGATGTAGTTATAATGTCTAGTTAGGTAGAGGATTAGAGATCGGGAGATCATGATCATATGATAAACCCTGCGAATCAACAACCAAGATAAGTAGTCTAATTAGTGAACTTCAATAGCTTAGTATGATTGTTCATAGTTCTTTAACCCTGGTTTTTCAACAATTGATTATCCAAAGTCTTTACTTTTCTGCATTATTTTAGTTTACTTTTAGTTATAACTTTCTCAAACTCTTTTGGTTACGTTTGCACCAATTTCGTATCAATAGTTAAACTAGACTTGGATAGTTATCAACACAAGTCTTTGAGAGATTGATATTCGGCTTTATTTAAAGCCACTGTATTACTTGGTGAGACCATATAAACTTGTTGTGCACTTGGGCGCAACAAGTATTTATAACAAAACAAAGTCATAACAAATAGAGCTCCAAATGAATTTCATTAACGAAGACCATAGTTGTTGCTTAGTTCTTGGCAGTGCTAAACTACTAACAAGATTTTTGGTAATTATGAATATTTTGTGATACAAGTCACATTGAGCAAGAAGGGATTCTTTTATGGTGGATGTGTTAGGATCCGAACCAGGGCCTGGCCATAACGTGTATCTCATGTCCACCGAGGATCAGAGACCACCCCATTTTCCTAGTCAAACAGAAGGCAACACACCTAGTAGCGGATAAATTCTTAACATATAACAAAAAAGGCAACTCAAAAAGGAATTTAAGAATCTCAACAATATCCTAATCCACAGTAATCCACAAAACCTCTAACAAAACCAATATCCACCTAAGTTGGGACATGCCCCTGATGATAGACAAAATAGAAATAACTGAATAGTCTAAGACATTAATTAAACCACGAAGTAATGACCTTTCTAAAAAAAGAGGTTCACCACTTCAGAGGATCACCTAAAACTGCCAAAAAATAGCAGGAGTGTCTCCATTCCATGCATCGTGTGAGGATATAGCGTCCGGAGATGGTTAGTGAGATGAGGATTTGCATGTAAATCAGGGGTAAGGGGTTAAAATAATGACTTTTCAAAACAATCCAAAACAATATCAATGCTCATTCCAGATACATACATATACATACATACATATATAATATCTGTGTGTGTGTGTGTATATATATATATCGAGATAAAAAATAAGGTTTGATATGAGTTTAAAATATTAGCCTGGGCTGTGTAGCATAACCGTCATAATAATACCCAAGGGCTATATGGGCCCTGACTGTCACCCCCGGTTGGGCTCCAGTGCGTGTAGCTGCACAAATAGAAGAATAATCATCACATGTATGCTTAGGAGACTAGAACCTCCTGGTCATGTATAAAGGGTGACTCGAACACCCGGTCCTTTAGACCCCCACACTAGAAAATGTGGTTTTCAGTAGTAGTCCTCTTGAGACCTCCACTTTCATGGTGAACTACACAACCCCCTTGAAGCCTAATTAAAACATTTAGCACATAAACCATTCATTAAATCAAGGAGTCATTCTTTTTGGCAATATCAAGTGGTATCATCATACCAACTATAGCTTGCAGGCACATGTCATTATGCCTAATCAAATAATTTTCCAATTAGGACTCTAACCCACTAGCCAACAAGACTCCAACATTCTAAGTAGAAACCATACCATTTACCATTTAGCCAATTGAGATTCTAACCCCTCGGCCAATACGAATCCAAAGGTCCAAGTCGGAACAAAATCATCTAGCCAAGTGGGACTCTAACCCCTCGACCAATAGGACTATGAACTTCTAAGTTAAAACCATTCCATGGCCCTCAATACCTTTTCAAAACCATTTTAGCCATTTATTCTAGGCACTAGTTTAAATTAGTAAGAAAAGCCAAATGACTATCTACATTCTAAAACCAATCATGCAAGTAGGTTGAGGTTCTCATCAATTTCTAATACCCAAATTCAACTATTTGGGGGAATCCACATTCCCCTTTCCATCACCATTCCCATACACCCCAATGGGTTTACAAACAATTAATTCAAAGAATAATTATTCCATGAAAATCATGAGAAAAATATTTAAACAATCATTAGTCAAAACCCTCAATCCATCATTCAAGACCCACATAAAAATCATGTGAATACCAAAAAAATCATGCCATAATTTAAAATACAAGTTTAGGGAGAGAGATACATGTCTTAATCACCAAGAAATTTAAAGAGGAGACCACCCTTGAGCCGTAAAAGACCAACTCTTAAAACCCTAGCTTTGTCTTTGAATGGGGAATTTGAAAGAAAAGAGATGTGTATTTGATTGCTAAAGTGTTGAATATAGGGTCCCCAATGTTCTTTAAGTCATGGGTCTTAAGTGGGGAGAGAGAAAAATTTTGAATTGCCCTTAATAAGAACATGAAAATTATCGTCAGTGACAACAAGTGACCTTACGACTTGTAGAGTCTCCTTAAGAGTCATCACCATGACTTGTAATCAGAGTAGTACCTTAGGGACATCCTCACTGGTCAGGTCATGAGTCTCACCCTACGACTTGTGACCAAACTATACGAATTATATGGTCGTAATTGTGGTCAATACAGAAAGTATAGGAATCACACTAATGAGACTACGAGTCACACTTTATGACTCTTAATGTATCACCATGACTCGTCAAGTCTCAACCATAGTCAGGACAGAAACTTAGGAAAATATTGGACAACTTACTAGTCAGGTTATGATTGTACCCTACGACTCGTATGGAGTCATCACGACTCGTTAGGTCCATTCATTATCCGCAAGTAAGCTCATAATCAAGGATTTTTTCAAGGACCGAAATTTAATGTGTTACAGGATGCCTTAGCAAGTTGATAGAAGAAGACTTGACAAGGATGACTAGATATATTCATACCTTTAAAATTTTCAGTAAATTTTATTTAGACACTAAAATTACGGCGTGCTTCAATTGCGATCTTAACTTATGATAAAATGTTCCTATTAAATATTTTTGTCTAAAATTTTGAAAAACTTTTGGGCGTTTTCTCATGCATCCATTACATTGTCATTAAAATATTTCATATTCTTAATTATACATATTAGTGTCAATTGGAACATGCCTGAGATTTTATGGCTTATTGAGGTTCTAACTTTTAATGTGAATATAAAGGATGTGATATATATTTTAAGTGGTTAAATTATATACGTAATGCATACTTGAAAACCCATGCAAAAGCTTTTTTTTTTCAAAATCATAAATGTGTCTAATTAATAGAAACACTTTATCATGTGTTTAGATGTTTAATTGAAAGAATTCATAATTTAAGTAAAATTTTATTGATAAAGTTAACAGACTATATATTTATATGACTAATAACAATATTCATATACATCAATGAAGCTATCTCTTTGTCCGAAATAATTAAAGATTTATTGATGAATGATAAAATGTGACGCCCAGAGTTAAAGTACATTTACTTGATATAATATGATGTTTGTGAGATTAAACTAAGGGTGGATGATTATTATAGTAATAAATAGGTATAAAATATTTCTAGATAATTTAGCTTCTTTAGTAGTAGCAATATTTGTTGGATTCGAAATCGAGAGGGTGTCATGTGGAAGTTAATAGTTTGCAAACCATGAGATGATAAATCAGACGATGAAGAAAACTAAACTAAAAACATAATATTATTGATATATTTTGGTCAAGAGACCTACATATTGAAAATCTAATATCGAAAAACATCAAACCTATTGGAAGAAATCTCCCCCTAAATAAAAACTCTTTAAAGACTACATTGTGGATGCTATTGTGTTATGGTATGAGAAGAGGGATTTTTTATATATGGAGTTCCAAAACCTTTCCTCTAAGAAAGAGGTTAGCCAAATATAGAAAAGTTTTATATTTTCGATTTAGGAAAAGTCAAAGTAATTATGGTATTATTTTTATTTTTCTTCTAAGAAAAGTAAAACTTGAATTTGGTAAGAAAATCAAGGCAAAAGCCCTAACAATATAAAGTGGGTGCAGTAAGCTATCAATTCTTATTTATAAAATTATAATATAATTGGATCACTTAATAGAATATTAATTTTGTTTTAAGAGTTACACCATTATCGGCTAATCTTGGCACCACCACCTACCTCCTTTCATTTATACACGTTTTCATATGAGTTCTTTGTCCCCAAAAACTAAAATTAAGGATTAAAATTTCTCCCTACCTTCTCCAGCAGCTATGGTAAGCCTCCTCCCATATATTGCTTCCATCTTTGTTAGTCGTGGACATAGTTAATTCCTATTGTATTAAGAAGCTAAGTGTAAGTAGATTGAAATTTTTTTAAAAAACCTTCAGTAGTTCATCTCAAGGAAAAATTCCATTCCATCAATTCTTATGTTATATGTTCTAGTATTAGAAATCTATTCTATATTAGTCCAGATATAATTTTGGGTTTGAACCCTAAACCTATATCACATAAAAATATTTCCCATTAGCACACAATTATGCCCAAAATATATGCATGAATGTGTCACAAACCAAACCGAGGCCCTGGCCGTGACGGGCATCCCAAATCGGTCAAGGTTTGAGATGACCCCTTAGCACCTCAAGGGAACAAAAGTAATAATAATAAACTACGGAAGCTAACCAATATAATAAGAGAAATATGAAAAACAAGAAGTAAGCTAGAGAGTTAAAACCAAATCCACAATAATATCCAAACACTGTACATAAAGCCTATATCCAAAGAATACTAACCAAGTTAGAACACGACCCCGACTATGCCAAAAGAAAAGCCAAAAGTACTGGATTAGTAATAAAGACTAGAATAAATCAAGCCTTCCGAAAGATAAGGGCTCGCCACTTCAACAACTATTTCACCGGATTACCAAACCACCTAACATTGCACGAGGTCATAAGAAAATTCATCGAAACCTACATCATAAAATGATGTAGCATCAGAGGACGTTTAGTACGATGAGTACTGACATGCAACCCAAGAAAGGGATATAATATGTATGCATTTACCAAAGCCAGTCATTAATCACATGCACATCAATTATATATATAATAGGATGCCGAGGTAGGGGAGAGGGACATAAAACATGACTTGAGAAGTTCAAGCCATCTCCTCTACCTGAGATTTAGCTCTCTCTGAGTGAACACATACTGTAGACTCTGATGATCAGAAAAGATATCCATGTGCACACCATACAAATAATGCCGCCATATTTTCAAAGCAAACACAACTGCAAATAGCTCCAAATCATAAGTAGGATAATTCCTCTGGTGCACTTTCAGCTGCCTGGAAGCATAGACAATCACCTTCCCATGCTGCATTAACACACAACCAAGCCCTACCCGAGATGCATCACAATAAATAACGAACCCATTATTGCCTTCCGGCAAGGTTAGAATTAGAGATGAAGTTAACTTATCTTTCAACTTCTAGATACTCCCTTCATAAGCATCCGATCAAGAAAACTTGACCTTCTTCTAAGTTAACTTTGTCAAAGGAGAAGCTATCGATGAAAAGCTTTCCACAAACCGCCTATAATACCCGACTAAATCTGAGAAGCTTCGAATGTCGGATGGATTCATGGGTCTAGGCTACCTCTTCACTACAACAACCTTTTGCTGATCCACCATGATCCCCTCACTAGAAATAATATGACCCAAAAAAGTAACAGCATTCAACCAAAACTTACACTTGGAGAACTTGGCATACAACTGTTGTTCCTTCAAGGCATGCAACACTATACAGAGGTGATTCGCATGATCCACCTCTCTCTTCAAATAAACTAGAATGTTATCAATAAATACAATAACAAAAAGATCCAAATACTGACGAAAAACCCTATTCATTAGATTCATAAATGTTGTTGGAGCATTAGTCAATCCAAATGACATTACCAAAAACTCAAAGTGCCCATATTGAGTACGAAAAGCAGTCTTAGGGATATCCACCTCCCTAATCTTTAGCTGATGGTACCTATATCAAAAATCTATCTTAGAAAAGAACTTGACACCTTACAACTATCAAACAGATCATCTATCCTTGGAAGAAGATACTTGTTCTTAATATTCACCTTGTTCAACTGTCTGTATTCAATGCATATTGAGTGGAACCATTTTTCTTGCGCACAAACAACACCGGTGCACCCCACGGAGATACACTAGGATGAATAAACCCCTTATCCATAAGATCCTTAAGTTTCTCCTTGATTTTTCTCAACTTAGCTGGAGCCATTCTATGTGGAGGAATAAAAATTAGAACAGTGTCCGAAACCAAGTCAATACCAAACTCCATTTCCCTATCTGAAGGAACACTAGAAAGATCATATAGAAAGACCTCTGTAAACTCATTAACCACTAGAACTGACTGGAAAAAGGACCTTCTGAGTTAGAATCTTTAACCCAGACCAAATGATAAATACAACCTTTAGAGATTAACCTTCGAGCTCTAAGATAAGAAATAAATCTCCCCTAAAGATAACCCTATGATTCCGACAATCCAAGGTTGCATAACAAGAGTGCAACAAATATGCACCCAGATTGACATCGAAATTCTCCATACCCAAGTCAAACAGATCCACCAAGGTCTGCTTGCCACCAACAGATACCATACACTCTTATAGACTCTCTTAGCAATAACTGAGTCACCTACTGGGGTAGAAATAGAAAAAAAATTCAAAATAACTTCTGGATTAAAACCAAAAGATACAACCACACAAAGGGTCACATAAGAGAGAGTGGACCTCGAATCAAGTAAATAATATACGTCATGATACAAGAGCTGTAACATACCAGTAACTACATCCGATGATGCCTTAGATTCCTGTCAGGATACCAAAGCATACAACCTATTCTGGTCACTACTAGAACCAGGAACATTAACAGAAGTAGATGCAACACCTCCAGGTGTAAGATTAGAAGATGAAGCCATATGAATTTTATTTGCCCCCGTAGAAACCTTATTAACCAAACAATCCCTGAGTTAATGGCCTGCTTGGCCATACTTGAAGCATTTGTACCTTTCTTCATCAGAATAACCCCGATGAGGATGACCACAAAACTGACAAAGATAGGATGAAGAAATTGACTGACCTCCACTTTCCTAAGATTGGGTACCCTGTGCCCAAAAATTATCATCACCTTGGTAACACCTGTCGCTCGCCTGGTAAGGAGCACTAGCAAAAGAGTTAGAATCAGAACTCCCCTACTTCTTTTTCTTCCATTTACCACCATACCAACCACCTTGAGACTGAGAACCTCCCTGGTCAGAAAAACTGCTCCTTTTATCTTATCTATCCCCAAACTCCGTCTGCTTCCTCTTTTCATCCTCCACTTGATGCATATGAACAATCAACGTAGAGATGTCTATATCTTTAATCAAAAAGGTAGTCTTTCTCTCCAAAATTAGATCCTGATTCAAACTAGAAGTGAACTTTCTTATTCTTGCCTGTAGATAAACAACTAAAGCTAGAGCGTACCTTGACAATTGGTGAAGCTTCAAGGCATATTCCTTGATAGATATCCTCACTTGTTTGAGGTTCACAAACTCCTCCATCTTTTCTTCTCTCATCTTTTGGGGAAAGAAACAATCAAAGAAGGCCTTAGAAAAATTACCCTACAAGACTGATTCTTCCACATCACCCATATCTCTGTCCCACTCTTCATACCACTAATATGCAACATCTTTGAGTTGATAAGCTGAAAAGTTTACCCCCTCCACATTGGTAGCCTACATCATCGAAAATATCTTTTTCATTTCATCCAAGAAGCCTTGTGGATCCCCTTCCATATTCACTCCAGAAAAAGTGGGAGGACCTGTCTTTATAAATTGGCCAACCCTTATTACCATAGACAAAGCACCAGTTGCACCTCACTTAACTTGAGTAGCGACTATCTGAGAAATAACATGAACAGACTGACAAAATTATGCATTAGTCACCTTACCTTGAGTAGGACTAGTAGCAACTGGTGGAACTCCAAAACTATCAGGGATAGGACCATGAGATTAAAGATGAACCCCAGAAGTAGGATGCACCCCTTCAGCATTACCCCCAGATGGGATAAAAGATTTTTCTTGTGAGATCTACAAGGCATGATCTGAAAGACCAACAAAAAGGGATTAGAGAAGATTCCAGGACTGAGACTCTAAGCTTAAAAATAGTATACCAAGAAAGTGAGAAATTCCTAAATGCCTTGTTGCCTCTCCTTTATTAGTGTGGTACGTGACACACCCTTAAAAGAGACTCTACTCGACACGACTTTATGGACTACCAATTAACAATAAACCTAACTCTAATACCAACTTGACGCGAACCGACCGGAGGACGTGTCGTAATGAATGTCCCTAGTCCATCCAGGAACGGAGACCACCCCATTACCCAACATAACCTCCAGCCGCCTGCCCTGAGTTTGCTGAATTTTGAGCATGTAACAAGATAGTGTAACAGCTCACATGAGGACTTTAAAATAGGATCGCCATTGTGACTGACCCAACTGAGTCCAACCATCTCATACCAATAATCCAACCATTCAAAAATAATACCAAAACAAGTCCATAAACTAGGATATAACCCAAGATATTACAAATTATAGTATAATTAATCCCAAAATAAAATATGATAGAGCCGTGAGAAATTATGGCCGGTGATGCCAGCCTCAATACTAATACCAATGCTAAGGCTGACATCTATTCCGATCCCGCCCATTCCAACCTATAGTAGTACCACAAAGTCTCTAACCAAAAGAGTAATAAAATACGATTGAGACATAGCCCCAACCATGGCAAAAACCATTATCCAAAATAAAATCAAAGTGTCTAGAAATATTCATAACATGAAATGGAGCCTTCCAAAATAATGAAGCTCACCACTTCAGTCCAAATGTTGATCCTTGAGTCAATCACTATGTAGGAGGAGTAGAATGACTAGTTTCTACATAGCATGAGTATACAATCGCCAGTAGATAGGTTAGCGGGTGAATGCTAATATGATATCAGGATAAGGATTAAATAATATCATTTATAAAACCAAATAAAACCATCCATAAGCACATAACCATTCACATACACAGATATATAGCATGCCGAAAAAAGAAAACCGGGTTTAGCATTCCTTTAAAACCTTTACCTGGGTTGTGTAGCTTTATCATCCTAAACCACCCATATATATATATATATATATATATATATATATATATATAACCACATTGGAAAAAGGAAATCGGGTTTAGCATACCTTTAAAATATTTACCTGGGGTGTGCAGCTTTACTGTCCTAAACCACCCATGGGCTTTATGGGTTCAGCTCTCCCTGTTGAAAGGGCCCTAGTGCGTGAAGCCGCACGACCTGGGAAGAAAAACCTGGGATGACTAGTACATCCCCTAAAATATAGTATGACATCATGCACACAGTCACCAAGACCAACCTCACATCAACAAATATGAGTTTCAAGTTTTGGTATGCCCGGGACCTCCACCTTCCACGAATTTGCTACACATCCTGTCATTATTGCCCAATTAAAACCATTAACAAACAACCAATTAATCTATTTACCATTTATTAATGAAGCCATTTAGCGGTGGCATCGTCTTACCGACCATACCTGCAAGTACTATCCATAACCAATCATATATATGTTTAAGGGGACTTCCAAATGCCTTTTCATTTACCATATTAAACTACATAGGGGATTCCATTTACCCCACAAGCATAAACATTAACCAGTTTATCTTTCCAAGCCATTGAAATCATGCATAATAGCTTTACCAAGTTTTAAAACAAGTAAGAGTTCCATTAAAATACTCAATCCAATGAAAACATTATTATAGGCATTTTGTCAAACACATTGAGGGCATAACATAGCCAAAACCAATTTCAATTACCATTAAACCATTCTTATGCAATCCAATTATCCAAAACCACCATTAATGCACATAAATCATAATTAAACCATGAAAAACTATAACCAACCATTTAATATCAAAACCCCCCAATTCATATTTGAAAACCAAAATCATACAATCAATGAAGTCATGAAAACATTTAATAAAATTATGCTTCTATTTAGAATTAACAATGAGGAAAGAGAATATGCCTTAAACTAAGATAATGATGGAAGTAAATCACCAAGACAAACCCCAAATTAATCCTATAGTTGAAACCCTAGCTTCCCTTGCCCAAAAGATTTTGAGAGAATTATAGAGTATTTTAGAAGAGTTTCTAAGTGTTAATGAATAAAATAATAGAGTAAATAACCTCTCAAGTAGGTTAGAAGTCATGGTACCTTATTAGGATAAGTGGAGAAATATCCAGAATACCCTCACTTAAGTTGCACAAAATCCCGTCCCAGGGGTACGACTGGCCCTCATGAGTCGTACCCTCCAATACGAGTGGTACCCTCCACTCGTATCCTAGCCTCAACCTTTGGATCCAACACTGTACAACATACAAATAATACAACAAATTTGTATCCAAACATAATAACCATACCCCTGGCAGATTTAATCCTAAGGAAGATTTAGACACTGTCCACCATACTAGTCTTGGGTATGTTTCATACCTTAGATTGCGGCTTATGGTGAGCCACTCGTACTCAGATCCAACCTAAGTAACCAAGTCTAAGATTAATTTAAGTAACCAAATGATCCATAACCACCAATACGACCCGTGCCCCTAAGTCGTATCCATTCTAGTAACCAAAATCCACCCCACCAACATACTAGTCAGCATACGATTGGATCATACCATCCGTACCCCAACATATGGATCATACCCTCGAGTCTTATTGATTCCAGAGATCAGAATTTCAAAAAATTTTCTAAGGTCCAGAAACCAGGGTGTTTCACCAATATATCATTGGTCGTTTTCCAACTCACTCTTCTATATATTTTCATTAGAAAATACTGAGTACTTTTAAATTTTTTTCTCCATTTTATTTTTATATCGCTTTAGCTCAAAAAAAATTATCACTTTAGAAATTCAAGACTAAAGTTGATAATCGTTTTCAACTTTACTCTTAACATTAAAGAATATTTCTTTTAAATAATTCTATGTCCTAAAAAAATATCTAATAAATAGGAGTAACTTAATAAACTATACTTTGTATATGTTATTTTGCTTAATGGACATGTAAAAAATTAAAACAATAGTTGAAGTGGGACAGAGAAAGTAAAAAATAACAAATATTTCAATATGATAATTTTTTTTAATATTTTCAAAATTCATATATTGCTTATAGAATTCCTACAACAATTAACTCACTTGAAGAATTCTTTTAAAATTAAAATTAATAAAATTTTACTCAAGATTAACAATATCTCAGGAGAAATTGAATAATTTAGGTATACTATTAATTCAAAAAGAATTATTGAAGAAATTATGAACAATTTTATTCATAATTATGCATCTAAAAAAAGTATAGAAATAATCTTTAAATTAAAAAAATGTATAGTAAAATTTTTTTGTCAAGAACTCATGTTGAAGTTTCGCTTTAGGCCACCAACTATATTGAGTTGTCCCTGCCTAAATCTATTGAGTCTTTTTGATGTAGTTGAACCTCATGTCTTTCTGTTTTGCCATTGGTTTTCATCCATATGATCGAGGTAAACATCATATGATTTGGTTCGTAAGTCAAATAGTGTGCTGAATATCCATCACGTAAATTTAACTCTTAACAAAACAAGTCAAAGTTCCTATGAAGCTCAATCAACCGATTAACTAATAGACTTTTTGAATTGGTCTCAATTAGCTATTGAATTCTTTAGGTGAAAAGGGTGCGATGGAGAAGAGAAGAAAGGAGAATAAAGAAGGGAGATAAGGGCCACTCAATTTTTTGTTCTGTGAAAAAGATATGTACAAGTTAGGGTAAATTCTAAAGAAATGTACAAGTTAGGCTAAATTCTTATTTGTCTTTAAGTGAAATGTGAATGAAAAATGGAGGAAAAAAAATGGACAGCATGTGAAAATATGAGTTCACTTTATAAAAAAGTATTTCTTTCATATTGGTGGGAGAAAGGAATATTTTTGTGCTTAAATATAGAAGTACTCCTTCATGTGGATAGTGAGGCAAGAAAAATATAAACATCGCGCCATTGTTGTTGGCTCGGCTCGGCTTTGGCCTCAGTTGTGGATTTGGATATGGATTTGACAATTGATCGATCGAGAGATTATCTTGTTAGACAAAATTAATTTGAAACTTGAGAGTTAATGACTTTTTAATCCAAAAATTTGATACAAAATTTTTCTCCATTTGAAAACACACACGAGCATATGTAGATGCATGTCACAATGCAACTTGCAGGGACACGGCCTTTCAAGACACTATTTGAAAATGAAAATGGACCAGCGGATTCACTCAACCCTTTGCCTATAAATACTTGATTTTTCCTCAGGTAAAGCAAAAAATTTTGAAGTAAAAATACTCTCTTCTTCTTGAAAAAAACTTAAGCGTGATTTATAAATCATTGAGTGAGTCTGGAGATCGATAAAATTTGACGTACCGCTATTATGTTGATGTGAGTTATTTTATTTTGGAGGATATCTATATTCCATAACCTCGAGTACTTGAAGGGAATAATTTTCTTAAGATGTTATTTTTCAGATACACTAAACAAAATCTATATTTTTTCAACAAAAACTTCAGTCACAAGTTCAAACAACTTATAAAAATCTCAAGAAGTTCAAACTATTTTCTAAAAAATAGCAAGACCATATTTAGACTATGACAATGCCAACCCTTGTGGATTTCTATGAATTCTTATCCCTACGATCATATCACCAACTCCAAGGTATTTCATATCAAATTTATTTTCTAGCATTTGATTCTTAGAATTTATATAAAAAATGCCTCTACTAATGATCTACGTATCATCCACACATAAACAAACAGATATTTTGTGATTTACAATGTATTCAAAGTAAAAACACTTGTCACATTTATTAATCTTAAATTCATCTGCCAACATGGTTTAGTCAAATTTTGCATGTTATTGTTTGGGTGCTTGTTGTAGTCCATAGAGTGACTTAACCAGTTTGAACATTTTTTTCTTTACTTGGAACCAGAAAACTCTCAGGTTGTTCTATGTAAATTTCTTTCTCCAATTCTCTATTTAAGAAAGTTATTTTCACATTCACTTAATGGATTTCAAGACCATATACCGTCGCTATTGCAGCCAACAATCGAATAGATGTAATCCTTGTTATTGAGGAGTATGTATCAAAATAATCAAAACCTTCTTCTTATCTAAAGACTTTAACGACAAGTCTTGTCTTGTATTTTTCAATAGTTCCATCAACTTTCACTTTCCTTTTACCAACTCTCAAGTATAGTTTCTAAAGATTGAATCAATCCACCATTAACAATCTCTTTCCAAAAGAATGAGTCAGAAGAAGACATGGATTCTTTAAATATTTAAGGATCATTTTCTAGAAGAAATTTTATAAAATCCGATTTGAAGGAAGTAGATATATTTTGAAGTTTACTACAACTTGAATTCTTTTCATTAAATAGATTCTCTTTTGGTTCTTTCGAAAGTCGTTTAGACCCTTCACTAGACAAATCATATCTAGTTTCATAGGGATAAATATGTTCAAAGAACTCAATATTATCTGATTCATTTATCATGTTGTCATGACTATCCATATGTTCCGATTTGTGAATCAAAAATGACATTCTTTCATCCTATTTTGACTCTATTTGGTATATGAACTTGGACTTAGGATATACACCTCCACACTTTAAAATATTTCAAGTTGGTTTTACTTTCTTTTCATTTATAATATGAAATTGATTATGTCTTGCTATGGGGCGCTCTATTGAGTATTCAGTTTGCTGTAAGGATAGCTTCCTCCCACAAGTTGGTAAACTAAAACTTATAAACAAGGCATTCATCATCTCCTTTAACATTTTATTCTTTCGTTCGCAATTCCATTAGTTTGTGGAGTATATGGGGTAGTAGTTTGATAAATAATGTCATATATCAAGCATATTTCTTCACAAGGAGATCCATATTCGCCACCCCTATCACTTCTAATTATTTTGATTTTATTATTAAGTATTATTTCAACTTTATCTTTGTCTTATTTGAATATGTTAATTGTCTCATCTTTTCTATTAAGAAGATAAATATAACAATATCGAGTACTATCATCTATGAAAGTTATAAAATATATTTTCCTATAGCAAGATGGTATTGACTACATGTCACAAATATCTATATAGATTAAGTATAGAGGATTTGAATTCCTTTCTATTGACGAATAATGATGCTTAGCATACTAAGATTCCACATGCTGACACTTCATATTATTACTTTCAAATTTAGATAATATTTTCAAGTTTATCATTTTACACAAAGTTTAATAAATGATATGTCCTAAATGTGCATGCCATAAATCATTCGTCTCAAGCAAGTAAGAAGAAACAGAACTTTTATTCATATCAACTGCAATATATTTAGTTTGAAAAGACCCTCAGTGAGATAGCTTTTTCCAACATATATATCGTTCTTGTTGATTACAATTTTATTAGATACAAATATATGTTTAAAATTATTCTTGACTAGAAGTGATGTTGAGATCAAATATTTTCGCATTGGGAAATATGAAGGACATGGTTAAGAGTAACCATCTTATCTTTAGTCATCTTCATGACTATCTTGTTATTTTCTTTTATCTTCGTCATTGTAGAATTTATCATAAAAATGATCTCATCGTGTTAGGACACAAAATTTGTCCTGTGATGTACAAGTAGCCTTACCCAACTTGAAATCACAATTATAGAAAGATAGAAGTGGAGGAAGAGAGAATAAATCCAAAATATATATAGAGAGAGAACACATTATCCAACATACATCCCAGGTCTTGTTGGCACTAGTACAAAATTCTAATATAAATTCAACTAATTATAACCATCTAAATGTCTTAGATGCAAAATAAAACATAAGACATCAATAGAGAGAGATTCAGATAAGCTTGAAGTCCATCAACCACTACCTTGATCTCCACAATGCTAATATTGGAAATAACCAATTTATAAGCTGCTACTCAAATCAATACATGCACGGGGTGTAGACAAATAAGAAAAAAGGAAAAAAAAAGGAAGATTAAGTACGAAATCACATATACTTAGCAAGCATCATCGATAATCGATCCTAATCCAAAGTGATGACTAGAACCACCACCTCGATTGCCCAAGGTTCCCCAATAATCTATATCCCATGATTTCATCATTATTTCCTATCAATATAACCCAACTCAATGGTCAACAAGTACAAGGCAAGCATATTAACTAGATGAGTCAACACTATTCAATCAATAATATCTAAAATAAGGTAAGTCATTATAAAGAAGACTCACAAGCATGATAATAGCCTTAATTATAATCATTCAAATAATATGATATAAAAATAGAGAGAGAGAGAGAGTGTGTATATATATGAGTGTATTTCATACAACCAACAAGGGTACACATCTATTTCTCCTGTCAAGCCTTAATTATACCTTATTTCTCATAATGTTTCGACCTTCAAATTAGTATATGCTGATATAAGAAAATGTAATGGAATGATATGAATGCTCAAATACAATATCACAAATAAGATTCTATGACGATAATACAATACAAAAATAAATATGAATATAGTATTAAACCAAACCTAAGAATGTAATACAATGCAAATGATGCAATGCGATGGGGTGATGATAATAGAAATAATGATGAATGATGAAAGTCATTGCCTAACTTTTAGTATAAACTCATTGAGATCTCAGCTATCAAGTAGGACCTATGATGATGATGACTGATGGGATGATGAGGAATTGTAAAATTCATCAATCTCAATATTATTTTTCTTTTAAAAATAATATTTCTAGTGGTACCAATGTCTCATGAATATGCATGCATGGTATGAAGATGTAATTCTCACAACCAATCAATACAAAGATCGAAAATCCATTTTGATTCATGTATAAGTGAGCTCAGAATCAAATAAGTGTATCAATAATACATGATTTCAGTTTTCATTTTTCACCACTAGAATAAATAGCCATGTAGTTATAATATATGATTTCCAACCCCTAACTCAGACATCACTATAACTAACGCCTATTATAATAAGTCAAGTCCCCATTCAGATGACATAATAATAAATAAGACATTTAATGCATATATGTGATCATTAACATCAATTCAAGCCCCCGCTCGGGTATCACAAAAATATATCCTCTTAAATCACCAAACAATATGCATATAAGCCCCCATTTGAGCATACAATCATAATTAAATACTCAATTCCATAAATATTTTCACATAAGCCCTACATTGGCAACATGAAATAAACAACAATTCAAATAACAGTATATTACGGAACTACCTAAATCTAGTTTGTTCTATACGCTAAGTCTCATCACACTAACACAAGTATGTTTATTACCTAAGTTTTTACTAAACCTCAACCATTTGAATACAAGTTAAGAATAACCTAACTAACGTCTAGAAAGTAATCAAGTCTAATACAAGCTCATAAGATAGGTAATCCCTATCAATTATTCAAGAACACCAAGTTATCCATTTACAATCCATTCTAGAGGTACTTACAAGTAGCAAAACTAAAAATAATAGACATTTATTTAAATACAATTCATCAAAGACTTTGGTATACGTGAAGATGCTCACCATATCACCTAAAAAGGATCCACAATCCTAAATAAAATATTAAAATACATAAAAAAAAGCATACAACACATAAACACTTGGGAAGAAGTCAAGGTGCATATTTACTTTCCTTAAATGAAGATCTGCAAGCCCAAACATCATCCAAAGCCCCAACTGAAGCTTGACTCCTTGACTTGACACCAAACACGTCCAATCTACTCAAAAATGACATCTACAAGTGTAATACCCGACGAAATCATAGCTAAGTTTCTAACCATTTGTCACATATTTAAAGGCTCAAAAGTGATTATTTTAAACCATAGATAAGTTTCATGATCATTTACCGAGTTTGTAAAGTTCTTTTAATGCGAATCATGGTTATAGAATATATTTAGAGCAAAGTTGAGTTGAGAGTATTTATTATCGATTATGTTTTAGCATTCTTTCCTATACAAGTGAAATTTAAATGAGTATAACATCTATAATATATAGAATTTTGGAGTTGTATACCTACAAAATTAAAGAACTTCGAGTCTTCTTTTCTAAGCATTTGATTTTACCTTAATCCGATATTGGAGTCAAAAGTTATGCTCATTTTAACTAGAGATTTACGATCTGAGATGAGGAGCCATCAACCGAAGTCGTCAACCTTAACCAGTAAAGCTCAAAATCAACTAGATATTGATGACCTGAGTTGACAAGATATTAGTGGGTTGACGGGTTGTCAACCAAGGTGTCAGACAAAAAATTTCTGCAATATTCATTAGTTTCCTTAGGGGTTGTTTGGTCTTTTCCTTACCTCAAAATCTTTTCCCACAACTTAAATCACTCAATAAATATTATTTACTCAACATTTAGTGAGTTTTATTTCTCTTTATCTACTCCACTCTCAAGAGAAATGAAATTAGAGTTTCCCACAAATTTCCACCTAAAGGGCTCCAAACTCAAAGTTTCCTTTAAGACATCGAGAAGTTCAGGTATGTGAGGTTTGAATAAGGATTTTCTTCCATTCTTGCTCCCAAAAAATTAGTTTTCATATGAATTTACAAATTTGATGAATAGGGTTCATCCCACTTTACATGATTTTGAAACTATGATGCTCTCTTACAAATTAAATTGTAATTATTATAAAAATTCATGGCTTACTCATGTTTTTACTCGTATAGTTGGTATCATAAAGTAAATTTTAGTGTTACTGACATGAATTACCAAAGTTTGATAAATATATATGAATTTAGCATGATACATTCAGTTTACA
The DNA here is from genome assembly GCF_002878395.1 of Capsicum annuum. Taxonomy (NCBI): domain Eukaryota; kingdom Viridiplantae; phylum Streptophyta; class Magnoliopsida; order Solanales; family Solanaceae; genus Capsicum; species Capsicum annuum. The sequence continues at coordinate 83,484,301 of NC_061112.1, forward strand.
AGCAATTCAGACTTACTATTTCAGATTACAAACCATTACAACATAATTACGATTTCAGTTTTGATCTTTTGATCTCATGTATGATGCAAAATTCACAAATTTACTTATAAACATTATTTAACAAAAAAAGCATGATTGAATTTTAGACTTAAAAATCTATATGCTTACTTTATGGTGAATTTCATATATTATGAGCACTAATACATTTTGGGAGTAGTATTTAGCACTGAGAAAAGACGGGTTCAGCACACCCAAATTTTCAAAAATTATGTGCCACCATAGGTAAAGTAATCCTCGATAGAGAGTCTCCCTTGCCCAAATGGGCTCAGCTTAGTGATCACTCAGTTATGGTCCTATACCAAAGTCAAGGTATATAGCAACCCTTCTCAATGTAGTTCAGATGTTGAACTCCATGTTGCTTGCATGATTTATATCAATTATAAGAATCTCCCATAAAAAAATGATTTTAGAAATTAAGTGTAACGGCTCGCTGACGTTACGAGATTAGGCTTTACTACTTATGCCTTATGATATTTCAAATATCAACTTTATTCATGAACATGGTAGTCTATATACACTTAACATAGATGTTTTAAGCTTTAAATTTATACCAGTTTTTACTTATTGCATTCACCACCAAATAATCTGTACATTCTAGAAGTACGAACCACATATACATCTATGTGGATACATTATTTCATAATGTAGGTAGTTGTAGTTTACAAAATTATGATTAGACAGTTTTAAATTCCAGCCAGCAGGTGATGAGTTCTTTTCACTTGAGGACTTGGGTTAGTTATATTTCTAGTATGTTATTTTGATTCCTTTGTATTAATTAGGGATAGCTAGTGGTTATGTCCAACTACCTATAGTCGTATTAGTAGAGTCTTCATAGACAGTCAATTAGAGTTGATGTATTCGATTGTAAATTTTCTTTTGTATAATCAGTGATGTAAACTTTTAATAGAAATTTATTGAAATAGATTATCTCATGATTATGATTTCACTCAGAAATTTTAGCTCTTATACATGTTTAATCAGTTGCTCATTTATTAGGATAGTACCATGGATTAGCTTGGGATTACTTGTAGTCCTAAGAACCGTGTGACATCCAAAAGATAGTATCTGGGTGTTACAAACTTGGTATCATAGCACAATGTTCAAGTGTCCTAGGGTGTCTAGGAAGCTATGTCAAGTAGAGTCTTTTAGAATAGTGTGGAGACATCTGTACTTTTCTTTGAGAGGCTATAAGGAGGGTATTTAGAAAATATTTCCCTTCTTTCATACTTCAGATCGTACAGTAAAGTTGTCCTCTTAGAAACTTATGTCGATTTGTGTGTTACTCTAAAATCCTCCAAATATGACTTATCTTTGAGTTAATGTAAGCAGTATATTTCAAATTCTCCTGATATGATACTCTCATATTAACTATCAAAAATTTAGAAATCTCACAAAGGGCTTGAGAGGATCCCACTAGTGTATTTTTAGTCCTTTAATTTAAAAGCTACTCATGTCCTTATCTATATGAGTTGTACAGTTAAGACATAATATGATATGTATTAAGATTCCTCTTTAACCCTTCATTACAGGTAGCACCAATGATAAGAGAGAGTATGTACCTAGATTATTCAATAGAGTTTTCATTTGAGGGATAGTGTAACTACCTAGATTATTGAATAGAGTTTTCATTTGAGGGATAGTGTAACTTAGGGTGTTACGATCCATAGTAGTAAAACAACCTCAGAGTTGGGAGTATGAATTTAGAAGTGTAGTGACAAGAAAGTTAGGAATAATAAATGTTTAAAAGCATATAAATGGATCTATGTATGCTATTAAGATAGGATTGAGGTGATATATCTTTGGGTGTTAACTAAGGGGTAGTAAGTGTGGAATAGATTTCATGGTTGAAGATAGAGAAGGAGTTGTTAGTTACAGTAACTTAGAGTCACTACAAGAAAATTGCTTATTACCTGGGGATTTTCATAGGGATAATGTGGTACAATCCCCAAGTAATTTGATTATCTGCGGATTTTCTTACCAATTAGAATCCAAAGGATATACCTTCATAGATAATTATTACTTGTGGATTTATAAAATCCCTAGGTAATTTAGCTGCAAAAATAAATCCACATGTATGTTATTTATGGATTTATTTGCGATTAACTATCAAAATTTTGCATGAATTATTTGGTAAAATTTCATAAAAAAAGAATTTTACATAAGGATTTTCATGAAAAAAATCACAAATTATTCCCCACGAAGATTTCTAAGTAAATCCCTAGGTAATTTAGCTGCGGAAATAAATCCGCAGGTACGTTATTTGCGATTAACTATCAAAATTTTTCATGAATTATTTGGTAAAATTTTATAAAAAGGATTTTACCTACGGATTTCTACGAAAAAAATCACAAATTATCCCCCACGAAGATTCCTAAGTAAATTCTTAGGTAATTTAGCTGCGGAGATAAATCTGCAGGTACTTTATTTGCAGATTTATTTGCGATTAACTACCAAAATTTTAAATAAATTATTTGGTAAAATTTCATAAAAAAGGATTTTACCTGCGGATTTTCACGAAAATTTTCAAGTAGTAATTCACACATAAATTACTAGAAATATTTCACAATTAATCAAAAACTATTCAAAACCTTCAATATTTCTCAAAAACATCATTCGATACAAGTTTAATGTAAACCATTACAGCTAATAAAAAAATATAATTCAAAACATCTACATCAATAATGTGTAGGGCTGGCAATTTCAACCCATATTTATTAACAGAGTTCATTTAACCCATATTTATTGAATTAGATCACTCATATTTCAAATGGGTAACTATGAACTTCAACTCATTTTAAAAGCTCATACAAATATGGACAAAATACGTAAAATATGGGTACCCATTTAAACACAGAGATCACCCACCTATGCTTAAAATTTCAATTTTCTTTTCTAGTTTCTTTTTTTTTTCTTTCTTTTTTCCTTTAATTTACCTTTTTGCTTTTTCATTTTTTACTCATTTCTTATAATTTCTTTTTTTCTTTCTCATTTTTTCATCTATTTTTTTCTTTTTTCTTTGTATTTTTTTTTCATTTCCCCTTTCTCATTCTTATTTGATCATTCATATTCGCTTGAGACCTACATGGGTTAATATATTTAAGCTTCTAATTATTCCATTTAGACTATACAATTTATAGCATCTCTTATCAATTAAATATAATCAATAGTCTCACTCATTTATTATTATTTTTTTCAATCTTTTATTTCTTTTTATTTTTTTTTCTTTTCCAATTTTTTTTTGTTTTTTTCTTTCTTTTTCCTTTAATTTACTATTTTTCTTTCTTTTTTCCTTTAATTTAATTTTTTTTCTTTTTCATTTTTTTATTTTTACACTTCTTTTTTACTCGTTTCTTACACTTTTTTTCTTTTTTCTATTTCATCAATTTTTTTATTTTTCAATTTTATTTCTTTTTTCTTCGCATTCTTTTTTTTTTTTTTTGTATTTTCATTTTTTCCTTTTTCATTCTTGGTTAGTCATTTTTGTAATTTTTCTTCTTTTTTTTATATATTTTTTTCCTCATCTTTTTTCATTGCATTTTATATTTTTAAAAAAATTACTTTAAATTTATTTGTATCGTACTATATATTTCAAATAATTTTATTATTTGTTTACTTCTTGCGAATGCTAAAGATATTTGGTTTGACAAATGTAATTCTAAGATCTTTCAGGATACTATCTCTGTATCTGTCCATTAGGTGGAGTCTACTTGAGTGTATTTACACAAATTATAAATGTTGGACGAATATAAATCAATATGCGCTTAGGGTAATTTCGTTATCATAAAAAAATTAAAAAAAATATAAAAAATAAAAAAAAGAAAAGAAAGAGAGGTAGAAGTTAGAGATAAAAGATAGAAAAAAAGTGTAAAGAAAGAATTAAAGAAAAAATACAAAAAAGAAAAAAAAAAGAAAGAGAGGTAGAAGTTAGAGATAGAAGATAGAAAAAAAGCGTAAAGAAAGAATTAAAGAAAAAAATACAAAAAAATCAAAAATAAAAAAATAATGAAAAAGAAGAAAAGAAAAAAGAAAAAAGAAAAAATGATGGTAAATATAAATATACTGAGTGATTATGATATTTCAGTCATCATCCAGAATTTGTACTCGACTTAACCATGTTCTTCGAAAATAAAAAAAATATAAAACATAAAATACAATCAAAAAAGAAAAAAATGAGAAAGAAGTAAAAACAAAACAAAATAAAAAATAGAAAAACAAGAGACTGAAAAGGAAAAGAAAAAAAAAAGTAAAAAGAAAGAGAACCAAAGAGTAGAGATAGAAGAAAGAAAAAAATGAAAAAATAAAAAAATAAAACTAGAGGCTATACATAGAAGAGAGGGAGAGAGAGAAAAAAACTAAAAAAAAAACAACCAGAAAAAAAGTCAAGTTGATATGATATAAAAGTTTTAAGTTTTTGACTTTAGGAGTTAAAGTGGGTTGAAACCATTTTTACCCAATCAATATTTGACCAAATCCATATTTACCCATATTTATATGGACGGATTGCAATTCAAACTATTTTTGCTCGATCCATATTTAACCCATCCAAATCCAATTCAATCCACCCGTTTACCACCCCTAATAATGTATGATTCTTAAATGATCCGAAACAAAATATTTTAAACTTGAATCTTCAATAAAACTACCAATTATCAGGGTCAGAATCACTTTCATTCACGATATCAGGATTATCACTTTCATTCATGTCATCAGAGTCATCATCACTTTCATCCTCATAAGCTTGGTTTTCTTCTTGAGATAGGAGTTCATCATTTGAAGATGATTTGTTGTATACATGCTTCATCAACAAGTGTAATTCCTTTCTCATCCTCTTATTTTTCTTTTGCTCATTCTGCAACTGAGCATACAAATCAACATTTGAAGTATCAACCTGAGATTTAATCATCTCACCAATTTCTTTTGGCAAAGTTGATGTTGAATTGTTAGTTTTATTTACACTTCGACCCAGGGAGCCAAGACCTTTGACTCTTCCTTTTTTCTTTCCACCAACAGATTGCACCCAGATATCTATTTCACTTAACTGGGCCGACTAACTAGCTGAATTAGTCTCTCCATCCACAGCTGATGCACTTTGAGAAACTAATATGTCTTGTTTCTTTCTTTCAAATTCATTCTGCATAAGGATATGTTAAGCCAGACCATAAAAAGTGGTAACAAAATATATTATTAGCATAAATTATATTAGATTATAGACTAACTGCTGCTATGTTATTAATAGATTAACTTCTCATTTTCATAGTACTTAAGCAACAATAAATTATTGAACCAGATGACAGCAATAGAGATTTGTATATTTTTAAATATGTTCCAGATGACAACAACAAAGATTAGTCTATATATGTTGAAAACAACAGAGACCAATAGCCCAGTTTAAAAACATTGTTGACCTTGATATCTTGAATACTCGTACAAACATTGTTGACCTTGATATCTAGAATACTCGTACAACATTGATTGGAATACTCGTACAAGCATTCACTACTATCAAGTTCTACATTATTGGCCTTGATATCTGGTAGCTTATACAGATTTGATAAATAGATAAACAAGTGGGACACTGAATACATTATAGGCGGAGAACTCTTATATAACTTATACTTATTGACTCATATCATGATCTATCTATAATATCTAATCATCCACTAAATATTAATAATTGAAGACCAGCAATGCTTGATGAAACTGCTGTGATAGCCTAAAAAGTAAGGGTAATCCGACCATTTTCTTCTTATTCAGTGTTTGATCTCTAATCTATTCATCAAGTAAATGCAAACAGGTTTCTATCCCTTCTTTAGGGAAGAAATCCTATAAACTTCATCGATATCTAAGTAGCTAGTTAGATCACAGATACATCTAGTGAACGAGTACAATTATGCAAAAATTATGTGGAAAAAATAATATTTACATCTTTTGACCTCTTTAATCTGCTATTACAAAATTTACATCCCTGATATATTCTTATCTACTGATGCAGCTGCATTCTTAAGAACTACACTAGATCAATGTATCCCTACATAAAGGGTCATCTAATTGCTCTGCCAACTCTATCTTTGTATAGAAAGATTACTAGAACTCTAACTGATATTTAGGCACAACCCACTCTGAGGGGCTTTTCATTTTGACTAAGAATGCTGATAGGATAACACCATTTGGAGATATTGATACAAGCATTCTGAGGGTAGAGCTACTTCTATGGCAGGTAGTAAGGGGGTTGTAGGTATTTCAACCCCAGCTTTAACTTCTATAGTTCCCCTTCAGCCGTTGGTTTTTGGAATGGTTAGTATATCTCAGGAGTTCTTAAAATAGTATATGGACCAGTAGCAGGAGTTATATGATTACTAGACACATGTTGAGACCTAGTTAGCCATATTATTTGGTCAAATCTAGCCATGGGTCTGGATTATACTATAGGAGTCTGTGGCGAGAATAGAGGCTAGGAAGTATTGAATATCTTCCATAGTCATAGATCCTACCAGTATGTGAGGGATTATTCAGAAAAGCTTTCAGACTTGGAAGTCGACCTTTTTTTGAAATTTGTATTAGAGGGTGCAGATTCTCATGCCTGTAGACAAACATAATTAACTGAATAATCATATAATTAATCACCCTTGGTCCTACTTTGAAAAGGTGTGGGGTAACACAATATGTTGTTGAAGAACATTTTCGCGAATGGGAAAACTATGGGTTAAACATATATCAGTGTTAGAATTATTGCTAATAAATGCATTTATGACATTATCAATTCATATACGATCAAGTCTGTTACATCAATACACAATATATATGCTATTTATATCAAAATGTTAGAATATTGTAAAATTTTGGAAAAGGTGGTACACTTTGAAGATAATTTGTATATTTTTTATCAGAGTAGATTAGGCACTATTATACAACGCATATGGATTGAAGTTGCAAGGCTGATACGAAGGAGTTAGTATCGTTGTAGGACATTTTCCTATTTTTTTACCAGATGCTCAATTGTACTTTGAATTAGAATCAACTATGAAAGAAACTAATTCTTTATTATCTGTTAGCCTTGTGGATCATTTTACTGCATTTATGCTTCTAGTATGGACTATCAAATAGTTGCAAATACTGTTTGGCTTTCCAATAACTTTTTCACTGATAGAGGATGAAATTGGTGAAGCGCAGTATTAGATAGAGGGTATTGAATGGATGTATAAATTTTTCTATGGTTTGCTAGAAAAAATAGAGTTTTCTTTATAGATTTTGGAAGACCGGTGGGGTTTGAAAAAAAGGAGGAGAAGACAGACAAGCTATACAGATCTGGTGGTCTTTGTATCTTAAAATACTGAAGGAGTTAAATAGTATATCAAAATTGTATACCGGCCTGGAGAAATCAAATTCACGCCTGCTATGGGGAACAACATATCAAGGCATACCTAAGAACTTATTGGGATTGTAAAAAGTCCTAATGATAGCCAAAAATCCAACAATTGAGGGAACGCTACTATCAATACTCACTTCCTGGGGTCACACCCTTTGGTTGCCCATAAATGATAATTACATAGATAATTGCATTTTTGTTAATATACTGCAAAATTGTAATTAAGTTAGTAAGAAGGAAAGAATGTTTTGAGAAGGAAATCACTAGTGGGTGTTCGTCTTAGCTCTCTATGCTAATGTGCACCAACACCATTCTGATGGCAAAGCGAGGAAGAGGCAGACCTAGAAAGAAGGTCCACTCGACAATTAAGACCTCCCCAGTGATAGAGAATTTGGTTGGAAAATGTTTGGTAAGGGTAATATCACAGGTGGAAACGAATCGAAGTGGAATGACAACTAGTATAAATAATGGAGTACAAGGAAATTTGACTAAAATTACCATAGCTCCACCTATCCCTAACTTGACTGTTGATGCTATTACTACTGGCAATGCAGGATCTATGAAATTGACAAGGAAAATTGGTTCTACTAGCTAAGTGATAGAAGAAAATGTGAATCAAGATAAATCGAAAGTGCATACAACACTGGACAGACGGCTATGAATCAGAACATTGCGGTGACAGACCAAGGAATTCATGGAGTGGCTCAAAAACTCAATTTGGAGGAAGGTTCTTCCAAGGAGGAGGGGAATGCTTAGTCCAAATTATTCACCTTTAACCGTATAACATCTACTAGTATGACTCTTAATTTTAAACCCCAACTGTTATTGATGGCAGACCTGTGGTAATACTAGAAGCAACTAAAATTGAAAAGAAAAAACATAAATGGAATAATGCCCTTGTAGTATCCACACTTGGAGAGGCTCATGCTTTCTTGTATATGCAGAACTATATAGCTCGCTATTGGAATTTTGTTGAGGAACCTGAGTTGTACTATCATAATGATGGCTTTTACAAATATAGAGAAAATATTCTCTTCTCTAGTCCATATTATATCAATAACCCTATGGATGAGGCTACAAAACCTAACCCTTAATTATTGGGGAGCGAAGGCTCTTAGAAAATTACTAGCCGATTAGGGAGACCACTATTTGCTGATGCTTGTACTACAAAACAAAGTAGAGTGTCCTATGCTATAGTCTTAGTGGAGATGAACGTGACTCAAGATCTACCAGATGTGGTTGATAATTCTGATCCCAGTGGAAAGATTAAAAATTACCAGGTGGCTTATGACTGGAAACCTCTATTTTGAAAAAAATGTACAAGGTTTGGCCATGTATGTCGACATGAAGAACCAAGGGATAATCAACCTCCAATGAGAAAAAACTAGGTTATAGAGGGTGCTCATAGACAAGGCAGAGAGGTAAAACAATGGATGCCTAAACTTGTTACTGAAGAAATGGATAAACAGCCCCAACATACTATTGCTGCTAATATACCACATCCACAAACCATGGGATTTAGAATTAAAGATAATTAAGCATTGGTTCAAAAAGATGATCAACTCAAGAGTAATTGTGATGTATAAATGTGGAATGATACCCCAGAAAGAGTGATTACGTCCCTACAAATAGGTGAAGATCATCGACAAAGTGGATCTTATGCTGCTTTAGTTCAATTAGGCACAACTCAGCCAAGGCTCCAGACAGGATCGTCCATAAATCTTACAAATATTTATTTTTCACTGTCAGAAGATAAAAATGGTATGCAGATGATAGGGATGCCTCCAGAAGGGAGGAATATAACCTGATTATGAATAGGTTATTTTGGAACGTGATCGGCATGAACAAGCCCTTCAAACAAAAGGAGTTACGGATATATATAGCAAGGAATAAAATTAATTTGGCTGGTCTACTAAAAATTATAGTTAAGGAGTAAAAATTCAATAAGTGCATCAATAAAATTGCTAGAGGCTGGGATTTTGCTCATAATTACTCAAAGGTTTATGAATGGTAGAATTTGGGTTTTGTGGAAATCGATAGAGATCAATTTGATGATTCGGGAAGTGCATAGCCAGTATATACACGTTAGAGTAGATGATAAATGCTCTAATTTTTGTTGCGAGCTTACAATTATATATGCCAAGAATACTATTGAAGAAAGAAAAGATTTGTGGCAAGAACTGCTTAGAGTGGGAGCTAACATTACTGATCCATGGTGTTTATGCAGGGATTTTAATGCCCCGTTATTTAACAAAGATAAAAATGAGGGCCAACAGGTTACAGACGCTGAAACTAGGGACTTCCAACATGTGTTGGATACCCTAATATTACCAATATAAAGGCTAGCGGGAAAAATTTTACATGGACTAATGGTCATATCTGAGTAGGATTGATAGATCACTATGCAATTCTCATTGGATGATGAAATGTGGGACTCTCACTACTCAATTTAGGGAGAATGGATTTTCAGACCATTCCCCTATCCATATAGAGCATAGAAACACAGGTGGTGGGCATAACCCACAAAGCAACAATTATGCCTCAATAACGAACAAGTTCTGATCGACTACATGAGTCTCGCTTCTTTATTTAAGCTTATTTTATATTATCATCATACTAAATAATAAAAACAAACCATAATACAACTACAACAACAACAACAACCATGTCTCAGTCTCAAACAAGTTGGGATCGGCTAAATAAATCCCATTTCTTCATTTTAAGATCATTTCATATCATCATCATACCAAAAAATAATAGGAAACCATAATACTACAACAACAACAATTATGTCTCGGTCCCAAACAAGTTGGGATCAACTATATGATCTCATTTAACATCATCATCATATATACTAAAACAATAAACGACTACAAACCATAATATCAAGCAAAAACAATGTATTGTATCTAAATACACGAACCAGAGTACAATGGCAACACCACAAGATTTAAATGAACTTAACTAGTAAACAGAATAAATGAACACTTACATAAGTTGCTTCAGCTTTCTCATTTACCCAACTTACATCACTTTTCTTACGATGAGTTCAAAAATAAAATTTTGAAACAAAAGGATCTTTTCCAGTAGCTTCTTTCTATATTCAAAAAAGATATGTATGTTATCAACATTGAATAAGATATTATTTTCTTCAAAGAAATATCTTTTCAAAGATTTTAATTACCATTCTTTTATAGATCAATCGATGAGGTACACAACCACCTGTACGAAGTGATGCACTGGCATTTGAATTACGATTGTCTTTGTTTCGTGTAGACTTTGTTTTGAACTCAACAAACTCCCAATACACCTTCATCTCCTTGAATACTGCATCTCTCATCCAATGTGGTTTCAGAGGTAATTTTTTTCTAACATCTTGGAAAAGTTGGGTCATTTTTTAAGATGCCTTTTTATTAAAATTAGACCATGTAGCATCATTATAGTGAGGAAGCCACTTAAATTTCTTCTGCATATATCAAATGAATATCATATTAACTATATAGTCCCACAATTATATTTTTACATGAATCAGAATGTATAAATTTTTTACCTTGAATTCCTCAGACCACATCTCCCGAGTAGACTCTGGAAACTTTTTCCATGAAGGTCTAGCCAATTCAAACTTACTCCTAATGTAATTAGCAATACCATTAATAACTATTTTGTGTGGATCAAACCTAAATAACATATAGTAGTTATCAAACATGTGCATATATAAATAGTCCAGCAAAATATATGTATTATTAAATGTTAGTCGCATTACCCATCCTCTTTAGGTACAATCCATATTTGATTATCATCGTCTACATTGTAAACTATATTAGGTGAGGCAACAGGAGTCCTGTTGGCCGGTGGTGACATTAATGGTTTAGATCTTAATTTGTAGGTTGGGACCAATTAGATTGAGGTGGAGATTCAATAATACAAAGCTGGGGTTTGTTGATTCCAAGATTAGGTTAAGACTCATTTGCATAGAGTAGACTAGTATGGGAATAGAGGAGTTGTGATGGTATTATGGAAGGCACAAAAATGTTATAAGTCTGGGATTGATTGACTTTAGGATTTGGTTGATGTGAGGAAGAGTTATTCACATGAGGTGAACCAGTATGAGATTGAAGGGATCTTGACGGAATTATGGGCGGCAATTAAATTGTTTGTCACTCTATTGTCTGTTTTTTTATTACTTGAATTCTCTCCTTTTGTATTAGGTAATCCAGCTCTTTTAGGGCCTACACCTAATATCTGCAACAAATAAAAATAGAAAAAAATAATATATTAGTGATTTAATTAATGAACAACAATGAAAATCAATAATCTAGCTCAAAATTATCTTCACAGACTACTAATACTATTATTTGCAGCCTATTTTTGTTTTGTGTTATTTAATCATAGGTTTTCGGAACTTGCTTCTTAGTGCTACAAGGAACAATAGACATAGTACTACAATTTTGATAAAGCAACATTACACATAGTACCACAATTCAACTACAAATTTTATCAAAATATAATAAACGCATACCCAGCTAGCGATGATAATTCTGGTAACAACAGGAGTTAGAGTGACATAAGTCAACCAAGCCTCCCTCTTCAATGTCATCAGGTATGCAAATAAAGCAGTAAATAAAGAGGTAGTAGCAAAAATAGGCTGATTAAACGATACCGGCAAGTACCTAAGCGAGATATTTCTACTAACAACAAAAGTTCAAAACACAAGACTCAAAGTAGAGATCTTCATAAACTGAATGCATAGATCTTATAGTATACATTGGTACCATTTTCATCCCAGCAATATCTATATAGCTCAATGAAGAACAAGCAGTTATATGACACATAGTAAGAAAAATTGGATATTTAAACCCATAATTGCTTAACAAATACTTGTTTCCTCCTCTTCCAGTAGACAAGTAAATTAAACAAGTAAATTCTCTTCCGGTAGTTTGTATGAGTACTTAAATTAAACAAGAAGTCATATGACACATAGTTTGTATGAGTTCTTAAATTAAACAAGTGAGTTCTCTTCCAGTAGACAAGTAAAATAACAATAATTTTGACAAAAATCACAGTAGCTTTAATCAAATATAGTATTTTACATTGACAAAAGAAATCAACAACCAAATATTCTCAATCCTTCTCATATTCATCTTCATCTTATTCCTGAGTATGAAAGTGACTTGCTGAATCTTCACTATCAAAAAATTCTTCCTCTTCATTTGTTTCCTCCTCTTCATCATTGGCTTCTTCACTTGATGTCTCCTCATCACCTTTCTCTTCTTCATTTGATATATCCTCATCTCTCACTTTAATTATATCATGTTCATTTTTATTAACAACAGCTTGAAAACTACTTTTATCAACCTCTTTACCATCATCTTGGTCATTATGTAAGCAATCAATTGGGTCATCCTCTATACTTGAACTAAAACGTGATTGCTCCTCTTGGTAAGCAACTTCCAAATTGTATCTTGTATCTACAGATCCTTTTGGATTTGTTTTTATAACCACCCACCAATCAGCTTTATATCCTTTTCTTTCAGGATGATTTCATAATAAACTTGAGTTGTAGTTTGTGGAAAGATAAAATGGTTAAATTTATAGTACCTTCACCTTTTTTGAATCTCGACAATACCAAATTGAATATCAACTTTCATGCCATGTTTTTAGGGATCAAACCAATCACAATAAAATAAAACTAACTTCATAAATGATGGCTTTGGCCATTCTAATTCGATAATCTCCTTAAGAATGCCATAATATCAACTTGTAATGCCTTCTTGTCCAATGCTACTAACACACACCCTACTGTTATATGTACTTTTTCCTTCACCCCAAGAAAAAGTATGAAACTTGTATCCATTCAAAAATTAAACAGGCCAAGACTTTGCCTTTCTTAAAGGTCCCATTGCTAAGATTTACAAATATGGATTCTGCAGCATCTCTTGTGGATTGCTATTCTCCTATCAAATAATTGAAGCATATTAGATATGCATTTTAAGTGATATATTATTTATTAAAATAATCGATTCATACATAATCTTTTAACCATCGTGAAAATTTTTCTTTGATTTTTTTATCAATGACAATGTCACTGGGATCACTGTAAGTGTCTCTCAGGATTTGCTCATACAAACTGCATGTACTTACATTAGCACATTAGTTTCAATCTAAATATAATAATTAAATAAAAAGCATGGATAATACTTGATAAAAGACTTAACTTCATCACAATTTATAAGAACATGCAATTGTGTTGCAGCAATTTCTTTATCATCTAGCCATCGGATATCATCATCCTTTTTACCATTACTTCAGCCAAGATAATTAAAGACAGATAGTGTTGGGTGAGTTGCATTTTTTCAAAGACATCATCATTACGCCCAACTCTTTTGTTGATACATAGGACATGAGATTCAAAATAATGAAAAGTAAAGTATGATATTTCTTGAGCCAAATATGCTTGACAAATATATACTTTAACTCTGGCTTTGTTTTTGATAGTCTTTTTAATTTTGTTTAGGAACATACAATTGTTTTTAGGAAATAAATAATTATGTAATAAAATAATGATTCAAGTAATAAAATTTTATACCTTTCAAATGGATACATACATCGATATTGAACTGGCCCACAAACTCTTACTTCGTAAGGCAAATAAATTGGTAAGTGCTTCATCGAATCAAAAAAGCTAGGTGGAAATAGTTTTTTCAACTTACACAAGATTACAGGAATATTTTATTTAATTTGCATAATATGATCCACCCGTAATACCGTTGAGAATAAATCTTTACAGAATAGACTGAATTCAGTTAATGACTTTCATATAGGTTTTGGAAGAGCGCTAAAAGCAACTGGCATAAGATATTGCATGAAAATATGACAGTCGTGACTTTTTATCCCAAATAACTTTAAATGTTCCATGTCAACACATCTACCCAAATTAGAAGAATATCCATCAGGCATCTTTAGTTGATCAACCCATTCACATATATCTTTGTTTTGACCATCATTTAAGGTAAACTTTGGTTTCGATTTAATCCTTCTCCCATCATCATTCAATTACAAGTGTAAATCATTTTGATGACAATACTCTTCCAAATCCATTCTTGCCTTCTCATTATCCTTTGTCCTCTCCTTGTTGTCCATTATAGTATGCAAAACATTATCAAAGAAGTTCTTCTATGTATACATTACATCAATATTGTTGGAAATTGGATGGGTCTTCCAATATGGAAAATCCCAAAAAGTGTTTTTTTTTGTCTAATTATGTGATTTTCCATAGCCATAAAATTTGCGTGGACCAGATTCAGTGATCTTAGAAAACCCTCACTTTTTTGCATACCTGATCTCTAGTTAACCTAGGAGGAGGCCTAGACTTTTCCTTTTTTTCTTTATAAAATGAATTCTTATTTCTTCTAAATTCGTGATTGAGAGGCAAGAATTGACGGTTACAATCAAACCAAGTAACTTTTCTTCCATTTTTTAAACTAAAAGTTTTTGTTTGTTCCATGCAAATTGGCCATGCTAATTTACTTGCTGTACTCCATCCCGACAACATGTCATAAGCAGGAAAATCATTAATTGTCCACATCAATATTGCTCGCATGAGAAAATTTTGTTTCTTCGACATGTTATAAGTTAGTACACTATCTATCCATAATTGTAACAACTCATCTATTAATGGTTAAAGATACATATCAAATTTATTCTTGGGATTGTGAGGACCTAGAATGATCAATGTTAAGAACTTATATGGGGAAGCCATACACATATCAGGAAGAAGATTATAAGGAGTAACAATCACGGGCCAACAAGAGTATGGTGATGCTGATTGGCTATAAGGAGTAAAACCATCAGAACAAAGACTGAGCCTGACATTCCTAGGCTCTGTAGCAAAGTTTGGATAAGTTCGATCAAAATATTTCCATACTTCTCCATCTGAAGGGTGACACAAAACACCTTCTTCCTTGTGATTTTCAGAGTCCCACCTCATGTGCTCTGCAGATCGAGTTGAAGTATATAGTCGTTGAAGCCTAGAAATAAGTGGCAGGTAATGCATAGTCTTGTGCAGAACCTTTCTGCTACCCTTCTTTCCTAGTGTTCTTTATAGCGAGGTTCTTTACAAAACTTACATTCTATCTATCAGCCTTGTAATACAACATACATCCATTAACACAGTAATCTTTCAGCTAGTTAAACCAATCCTCGCCACTAACTTCTTTGCTCGGTAGTACTCAAGAGGTATCTTATTATCTGGATGGCTTGTATCCTTTATCAATTGTCCCATTGAATTAAAATAACCATGAGACATATTATATTCAGATTTAATACTCATCATTCTAACAACTATAGACAACTCTGAATATTTATATCCGGGCCATAAGGGTTCTTGAGCTGAATTCAACATTTCGTAAAATTTGGTAGCACCCATATTTGGAGAATCTTGTGCAGTAGCCTCAACATGATGATAAAGTTCTATATCATCAGCATCATAAACCATACCTTGATACCTATTTACATGTTCAGAGTCTTCCGCTAGAATGTTACTTTGACTTCTTGAAGACATGTCAAAGATACATCTTTGATGACTAGTTGAAGCACTTGAATGGACATGTTCATTCATATTAATTGAAGGAGATTCCTCTCCATGTGACACCCAATATCAATATCCTGGAGTGAACCCTTTCTTGAAAATATGAACATTAACTTCATCGGGTGTAAAGTGCTTCATGTTCTTACAAATTTTACAAGAACACCTTATGACTTTCTCGGACAAGTACTTCGGTTGACTATAAGAAAATTTAATGAACTCTTCCATGCCTTTTATAAATTCATCTGTATATGCCACTTTACCAGGAAGAAGTCTATTTATCATTTATTTTTGATGAATAGTCACTTCTGAATCGAAAGATACCATATATAAAAACACATAATAATAAAATTTAAAGAGTTCTCAATCTTCATTTCCACTAAAGAGTTAATGGTCCAATATAGTCAACAAAGACAACAATATATCTCAATTAAAAGATAAATATAAAAGGAATCAAGAAAAAACAACAATAATAAACTTTAACAATGAGACACAGTTCCTACAGCTAGAGCAATATCTCTATGTAAACCAGTAAATTCCTACAAACTTAGATCTCAGTGGAAGTTAGATGTTCTTAGAAGGCTATATTCTTCACATGATTCTTTATAAACCTATGAATACCCCCCCCCCCAACTTATACATTCTACCCTACCCTTATCATTGGTCCCTTTACAACAATGATAATCCTAACTCCAACTAAAAAAGCATTTGCAGGGCCATTATCATATTTCAAAGTCCTTAAGACCAACAAATATAGCAATAGATCTAGGTGGATGATAGAATAAATTAAAATATCAAACAATAGGTGTATGATGGGATAAAGTTCAAAGTCAACCAACATGATGAAATAATTCAACTTTCCATAGACCTTTCGCTTACAGTTTTTCAGTAAAGCATTCAAAATAGACACCTACTTCCTTTAGCCTATGATCGATAAATGGATTTTTTAAAAACAGATAACGGTCTAAGAATTATCAATAGATAGAGGCACACCTAGTTTAAAATGTGGGATACCACTATAACCATAACTCCTTGTCACCTTTCTAGTAATAGGTACAGATTTAGTAGAAAGTTATATAGTATCTAAACTTTTATATACAATTAAGTCTAAATTAGCAGGTTTGCCTGCACTAATTACTGTGGTTATAAACTAGCAGGTCTACCTGCACTAATTACTATGGTTACCTTTGCATAACAGGTTCAATACTGTTGATAGTTAACTTAAGAGCATACAAAGTATGTACACTCTAACCTGTAACTAGCTTTAATCTTATTGGCAGATTGATGCAACTAAAATTACCGAATCAAAGTTGTCCAATTTTAGGTTATTTAGATTTTGTTTGGTTAAGAGAATGAGACATGGTTGGTTTATTTGTGTTTTAGGACAAACTAGGAATCATTTAGTTCTCTCTTTTTCTATTCTACAAGCCGCTCCAGTTCAGTAAAAATATAAATTAGATAGTATTTTGTTCAATTTCCTACCTTATAATTCCCTTCCCCTACCACCAACCTATTGAGAAAAAAGATAGCTCGGATCGGATTATGAAAGTTGTCAAGCCTCTACCCTATGCAAATTCGGCATGAATTTATCTCATCCAATTAGAAGAGTCTTGGAAAATAAATATGGCAGACATTAACATCATTAGAGTTCGATTTTATGTGAAAAACTAAGTAAACCAAGACCAAAGTCTGATAATAGCTCTTTCAATCATCTATTTCCTTTATCTTATAGCCACAATATATGCAACAACCTAGCCTTAAATCGCCGCCAGATATAGCTACAACACTGTTCTAATCAATTAGAAAATTAAAGGAAAGCAAATCTTTGACAGAATTCACAAACTCATAGTTAGTACGTTTCAAACATTAGTGTCACAAACTCATAATCTAACAAAACTGGATAAGAGCTCGAGTAAAGCCAATAGCCGCACAACAAATAAATCTGTGCTACATTTTGCACTATTCCCATTTTCCAGATAACTTGAGCAAAATAATGAAGGGTAAGATTTCTAGTGTCAACCTAGTCACCATAATAGAAATAGATAATGTAGTCAACCTAGGTTTCCAGTGTCAACCTAGTCACCACAAAGAACCCATTCAATCATAACATTCAATCCACAGAATACATAATCATTTTAGCTCAAAATTTGATCAAACCACAATAGAAATTGATCAAGAACTCATTGCCATTTTGAAAGGGTCTGTAAACAAGATTAAGAAGTACAAAAATAAGAAAATCAAAAAGATGCCAAAACAGAGTAATCCAAAGCAGTAGGAGATTGTTTACTCACACCACCAAGCACAACTAAGTGAAGCAATAAAAGTTAGCATACACACAAAAACAAAATTATTCACTTCAAAATGATTTATTAGGACCTTTGTAACTGAAAAAATTATGGATTTTAAGAAACTAGCCCTCTGTTTTCAAAAATATCTGCAAGCAATTGACAAAGTATCAATGAACAAGGAGAAGACCTCTGATTTTTTAATATCTCCAAGCTTACCTCTGATTTTCAAAAATTCCCATGCTTGAGATATTGAGAATTGAGAGTGATTCTTAGAGAATTGAGAGGAGAAAGTGGAGAGTCGGGACCTAGAATAGCTATCAAGGTAAAAAGAATGGATCGAATAAATTATATATATATTTTTTATTTTATATATTTAGTATAAATAATGTTTTTCGTTATTTCATTTCATTTAATCCATGTTGAGTTATTTATATTTGGAAATGAAAAAATAGATTTGAAAAAAATTATTTTTTCTAAAAAATCACCAATTCTAAATGCTCGGTCATGACAAAGAAAGACTAGCTAATAATTTAATTTTCAAAATCAAAATACAAAACTAAAATAACTAAACCAAATTTACAGAAATTGAATCAATTCGAATTTATTTTGGCTCGGTAACTGTTGTCATTTTCGTCAACCCGAAAATCAAAAATCGAATCGATACCAAACAAACAAAATGCACACCCTATAATTTTAAATAGACACATAATATATTACTTTAAAATCAATGATTACAATAATTTGAAATAGACACCTATAAATGATGAATACAAAATATAAAATTGCCGATAATAATAATAATAGACAATGTTTGTAAATTATGGGCATGTATAATTGCGGAAATAATTTTATAAATATTAGCAAAATTATGTAAAATATTATATAATATAAAAAATAATAATTTAAAAATAAACTAAGCCAATTTAGTCCTAAAAATTGGGGTCTGTAGAGGGTACAATGTACGCGGACTTTACCGCTAAGGTAGATAGGTTTTTTCCAATAGAATCTCGATTCAAGAAAAATAGTCTGAAGCAGTCCAATTTCAAGAAAAATAATAGTGAAAGTTGATTTAATATTGACTGTTGATCAAATATGATGAACGACTGAGATTAAAATTGAGGAGATGAGTCAAATTGGGATTAAAAATTGGTTAAAAAAATTGAATTTGGGATTCCGATTGGGTTAATATAATAATTAAGAAGACAATTGAATCGACTTAGGCTGCTATTTAAATATAATAATAATAATAGATAAATTTTGATCAATGGCTGAGATCTAAAGAGTAAGAATTTGGTTAAAAAATTGAATGAAATTTGAAATTGAGTTCAATTGGACACAATTTTGGCTAGGATTGTAATAAATTGGATAAAATTAGGCTAAAATTATTATAAATTGACAAAATCAGGATAGAAACTAAATAAATTAGAAAAATTAAATTGACTAAGGTTGAAAATTAATACAAAAATAATCATAAAATAAATAATATAATTATTCTCAGATTAGTTATGAATAAATTGTGTAAATAAAAATACGACACATAAATTAACCAATAAAAAAACATACTATATTTGGGCCCTGAGTCGTTCTTCGCCCTATCTTAGGCCAACAAAATTTCACCTCTTTAAATATTTGGTGATAATATAATGAGTCAAGATAAGGTTTATTCATCTTGAATACGTCCGTGATACCACCTATATCAACAAACTAATTTTAATTTCTTGAGCATCTATTGCTTGATTATACGTGTCCACCGATTTAATATCTAATTTCTTTTTATTTTATCTTTTTTATCTTCAATTTTATCCTTTTCCTATTTAAATTTTTCAAGTCACAAAAATCCTACGTAAATCCACAAGAAATAATTTTAGCTAAATTTATAGCAACACAATTCCCCAATAATTTTCCAAGTAATAATTTCGTAGATAAATCCCCAAGAAATAATTTCGGCTAAATTTGTATCAACACAATCCCCCAATAATGTCGCAAGTAATAATTTCACAAGTAAATCCCCAAGAATAAATCTCCAGTAAAATTCACAGCATAGAATCTCCAAATAATTTCTCAGATAATAAAATCCATTACATAATTTTTTACCAAAATATCTCTACGTAAATATGTAGGATAAATTACCTGGAGATTTTCCTATGAACTTAATATATATATATATATATATATATTTGTCCATATACCTGCAAATTTACCTAGAGATGAAATACCTGCTGATACATTTTCCCAGGTAATGTTGCAAGTAATAATTTCGCAGGTAAATCCCCAAGAATAAATCCCCAGCAAAATTTGCAACATAAAATCCGCAAATAATTTTCCAGGTAATAAAACTCATTATATAAATTTTCACCAAAATATCTCTACGTAAATCTGTAGGATAAATTACCTGAAGATTTTTCTATGGATTTAAAAAATATATATATTTTTCCATATAACTACGGATTTATCTAGAGATAAAATACTCGCCGATATATTTCCCCAAGTAATGTCACAAGTAATAATTTCACAGGTCAATCCCCAAGAATAAATCCCCAGCAAAATTCACAGCATAAAATTCTCAAATAATTTTTCAGGTAATAAAATTCATTACATAAATTTCCACCAAAATATCTCTACGTAATATATGTCCATATACCTACAGATTTACTTAAATATAAAATACCCGCCGATAAATTTCCGCAGGTAATATCGCAAGTTCAAAATTTGCGCACTATGACGCTAAATTTACCTGCAAAATTTGTTGCAAATATATAGTTCCCAGGTAATACATTTTAATATTGAGGAATTCAATATTTTCATAGGTAAATCCGCATGTATTTCCTGTGATATTATTTCCTAGGTAAAATCCCCATGTAATTTACAGTTTTCTAGTAGTGAGTATGCTTGAACTAGGAAAAGAGTTCTTGATGGCATTTCATTGTGTTAGAAAATTATAGGTCATTAATGATAGTATTAGGTGGTTAAGGATTAATAATCTAGACTTCCTTTTGTGATTGTGGAAAGGAAATTGGTTGATGCTTATATAGAGATATGAATATAGTTTAGACATATGGATGGATAAGTAGTAGTGATGTGTGAAAGGAAGATATGCTAATGGTTTGTAATTAGATAAGATTAGGATCAATTATTATTATTATGAGGTTCTAGTGGACTAGTATTTATTGATGTTTCTTATAGCTGCCAACCAAAAATAGTATGTGAAGTTATGTTGTTAATATGTCTAGTACTGGAGCTAAATTTGAATAGTTGATGATCATCAATGGAAATAATAATTTCTGGTGATAGTGATGCTTGTTATATAGAAGTGAGCTAGTAGGCTTGAAATAATATATGTAAGAATGTAAGTTCGTTCAATTAAGTATGACAGTGTAGATATGATATAGAGATGTACTCAAGGTAATATGTGGCTACATTATTTTCTAATATTATTAAGTGTTTTGTGTGCTTAGATAGTACCCTTGGGTTGATAAGTGTGAAGTAGTTATGTAGTATATGGTGTTCTTAATAGCTAAATTAAGGAGTTATTAATAGACGATGTTGAGTATTTGGTATAATCTTAATTCTCATAGTTTTGGAAAAAAATATGAACTTAGAGTGTGATATTAACAAACTCATAATAAAGGGAAGATTATGTGTTTACTGAGGCAGGTATGTTTTCAGAAAAGAGTGTAAGTATATGATAATGATAATGATTGAATCTTAAGAAATTTAAGGGTGTCGTATATGAATGAAGTGTCCAAAGATGAAGTTAGTATTTTCCAAAAATAGTTTATTGACGTGAGTTGAGCATAGACCGTTAGAGTAAAGGAATTATGGTTCAGTCCCGAGGATATAAAATAAGCCCATAGGTTTAAAATGTTAGCTTTAATCTAAGGGGGAGATGACAGTGAAGAACCAAATCAAGTCTCTTGAATTCAATTATGATGCATATCAATAAGAGTTATGAAGAGATAACATATTCCTCAAATTTTAGTCATTGTGATGCTCTTCTCGTGTCTTGCATGATAAATCCACACACGTGACTAATGATTATACACTTTATGCATATTCATATTCATTCTTAGCTCCTAGTAAAATAAGTGATAGCTTCACCCCGTGATCCTAGTCATTCACCATTGATCTATGAATTCTAGTCTTATGTTAAGTAATATATGATATATATGAACTCATGTTTCATAGTATGGTCAATCCCTTGGACTCATGATATGTCCTTAATGACTAATGAAAGCTTATTATGTCATGTATGTCCTCAGTTTAGATCTATTTAATGAATCCATGCTTATGATACTCTATTCTCCAGGCCTTAGTTATGTGTCAAAGTTATGTATAGTATCCTTTTATACTTTCAGCCCACATATTTCATCACTTCATTGACCCTCCTTATGTTAAGCTCGCGGAGATGAAAATAAATGAATCGGTTTAGATGGGAGAGAGTAGATATTCCAAATTAGGGAAAATTATTGTATGCTTGCTTTATGTAATTTTGTAAATATGGAGGAAGATTGAGGTAAATCTCTGGTATATGTAATAATTAGTTGAGAATTTTTGGTGTGCCTTTTTGGAGATAATTCGTGAAATTGTTATTGGTAGAGGTATTAGAGAATATAGAAAACAAATTCCTATATGGGTTGGTTGCCTAGAAGTCCATATGTAGTTATAACGGTAGACTTGAGTTTCATACTGGTATACAAGTGGGTGTATGCATTTTATACTAGTGAATTCCTGATTAGAGTTTGGAGTTAGTGTTGAAATAGTATGAAGTATTATCCTTGAGATGAGGGCTCCGAAAAGACATAAGATATTGAATCTCGTAGTTTAGAATTAATTATTATGTCATGTAGTACTTTGTGACTCTGAGTTGAGAGTATGTAGTTCAACTTAGACTTTGGTTGGGGTTTTCATATGTACCCATGTTAGGCTTATAAGTTGCATCAAATAAAGTATAGTACATAAGAGGAAAAGTATAGTTGGGAAGAGTATTTGAGAAGTGCAGTAAGCTTGAAAGTTAACAGTTGGATCGCCTAAGAAATAGTAATCCTAATCCTTCTTCTACTCTATATGCATATATTCCTTGATGTATATTTTTAGATAGAGGATGTCCCATGTTTAAGTCTATACTATCTCTGCCACGTGGACCAATATTAATGGATTTGACTAGTTATACTCTATAGCGATTCCTTATTCGAATTCCACACTCAGATCTTGCCTAAAATTCTTTCCCTCGATTATTATTAGAAATTATAATAAGGAGAGTCCTAGGAAGATTATATTCCCTTCTTAGTAACTCTTGGAGATTTTATCGCATTAGCTATCACTTCATAGTTCTATATGTACAATCATGTCATCAATGCTTTAATTGAGTTCTAAACTCTCAGCATAAATCAACTCCTTATAGTCAATCAAGTCAGCTCAGGATTCAATTTCATTTTGGGGTTTTTTCTTCTTTCCCCAACGATATTCTTCACTTGTAGACATGATGGCCAAGTACCCTTATTTGTTCACCTTTAACAATGATCCACAGGAATACCAGATTTCCTTTTTAGCATTGTGCTCTTCTAATTTCATGTCTAAATTGTTCCATTCAATTCTTATATATGTGTTCCCATTCCATATGTATCACTAAGTTAGTACTCCATCAAAAGGTGATTTTAGTTACAAAGCATGATCAATTTTAAAAATTCAGTTTCATGTTAGTAACTACATTCTTTTCACCCCAATATCATTCTTCATTCAATGGCCAATGATCCTAAGAGTGGGATCTTGTAACACCCCACAAACTCCTAGTTAAGTTTCTAACCATTCGTTATATGTTTAATGGCCCAAAAGAGATTATTTTAAACCATATATAACTTCATGATCATTTAACTAGTGTGTAAAGTCCTTTTGATGCGAAAAATGGTCATAGAAAGTATTTAGATCAAAGTTGAGTTAAGAGCATTTGTTATATATTGTGTTTTAGTATTCAATCCTACAAATACAACTTTAAATGACTATAAAGTTAATAATATAGGGTTTGGAGCTCAATACCCACCAAATTAAAGATCTTCGAGTCTTCTTTCCAACGCCTCTAATTTCACCTTAATTTGATATTGGAGTAGAATATTATGCTCTTTTTTACCTGAGGGTGTCTGTTTGCTAGAGATTGATGACCCGAGTTGATGAGTCGTCAACTAGTTGATGAACCATCAACTAAAGTCGTCAATCTTCACCAAAACTAATTGACTATATATTGACGACCTGAGTTGATGAACCATCAATAGTTTGATGGTTTGTCACCCAAGTCATCAGAAAAAAATTTCTACAAATTATTTTAGTTTCCTTAAAGGTAGTTTAGTCCTTTTCTAACCTCAAACTGTTCCTCCATGACTTAAATTACTCAATAAACATTATTTAGTCAGTATTTAGCAAATTTTCATCGCTCTTTCTCCTCTCCACTCTCAAGAGAAATGAAATTAGGATTTCTTACAAATTTCCACCTTAAAGGCTCCAAACTCAAAGTTTTCTTCAAAAAATCTAGAAGTTCAGGTATATGAGATTTGAACAAAGATTTCCTTCCATGCTTATGCCCAAAAACTTAGTTTTCATATGAATATATGAATTTGATGATGAGGGTTTATACCCATTTTTCATGATTTTGTAACTATGATGCTCTCTTATGAATTAAAGTGTAATTATTATGAAATTCATAGGTTACTCATGTTTTTACTCATATAGTTGGTCTCATGAAGTAAATTTTAGCTCTCATGACATGAAATACCATAATTTTGTAAATGTATATGATTTTAGCATGATTTATTCAGTTTGAAAGCAATTCAAACTTAATATTTCAGATTACAGACCATTATAATATGATTACGATTTTAGTTTTGATCTTATGATCTCAGAAATGATAAAAAATTCACATATTTTCTTATGAACATTATTTAACAATAGAATCATGATTTATTTTTAAACTTATACACCTATATGATTGATGTGCCATTGGTTCATGGAAATTTTGATGTTTAAAATGATGAAAATATGCAAATATGTAGGCCATTTTATTAGATATGATGTGTTTTTTGTGTGTGTTGCGGGAGAATTAGGTTAGAATTGGAGTGGACAAGAATAATATGAAAAATATTTGAAAAATCAAAGTCACTAATTAGACTACAAGTCATTGACTGACTGTACGACTAGTAGCCTAAGTCGTGGTGATAACAGTGAAGGCTGCTAAATCAAGGATTGAAGTTAAGGTTTGCTACGAATCATTGGGTTTAATAATGATTTGTATTGTGTATTCATTATGAGAAAATTAGAAAAAGTCCCGAATATAGCCAAGTTGAAGCCCCAGTGAAAACGGAGGGTGGTTACGAGTCATTACGATAGGCTATGACTCGTAGTGAAGACTCGTTCTATCAATAAAGAGAAAAGTACTAAAAGGTGAAAATCCATTAAAGTGAAAACAAGTCCAGCCAACGACTCATAGGGTCCAACCATAAGTCGTCATCTCTAATAACAGAAAAGAGATTACGAAGCTGACAACAAGTAGTCATCAGTCTAGACAACTCGTTGCCTGAGGCGTAACCACTACTGACTTTAGTTTCATAGTTTGTTTTGGTTATATCTTCTGTGTTAGTTTGAGACACTATAAACAATCTTTTGAATTTTTTTAATAGGTCACACATTCTTATTATTCATAAACATATATTTAATTCTAAGATTGACTTTTGATCTTTGAATCTCTATGTTCTTGGTTGATTAATTGATTTGAGACTTTGGTTTTAATTCTTATATTATTGTGAGATTATGTCTATTCTTTATTTATTGAAAACCATGGTGTTTCTTACAACTATGAGCAGCCAAATCCCTTAGCTAGGGTTTTGGGATCCTTGACAGAGAAACGAAGCAGGGGAAGAGCAAGGTTCTTCTAGATCATTATATACACTTTCATTGTGATCATTTTCAGTTGAATTGTTTTCTCAGGGTGGCCAATGTTGAGAACCCACCTTTATTCGAGATTGTCTTCACATGAGAGATTAATATTGGAAAAAAAAGATTACAATAGTGATTCGAGGCTATCAACCCTCATTAATAACTTGATACCTAAAAGGAGATAGTTAAACTGGGATTAAAGAAAAGATTTAGTAAGGCGACGACCTGACACTCAAAGGGTGAAGGGTGAGATTTATAAAAGCATTCACAAGACGATTGGTAATACCTAACTTGTCAGATTCTGCATGTGTGGATAGTGAGATAGTTGGATTGAGCACGAGAAACCTACAAAGTTATTAAGCCAGTGGAAAATAGTCCTAATGTTCATCTCAAATTGATTACAACTATAGGTAATCCATCATTGTTACTTTTTACTATTTATTACAAGTCCCCCTACTTTTCTGCACTTCTGGCTACTTCAAAAAGTTTGAGAGATAAATTCGACCTGTTCCCTATGGAATCAACCCCAACCTAATTAGGTTACTATAATTTAATCGTGACCACATTGTATCGTCTTGGAGGGTATAGTTTGGGCGACATCAAATTTTGGTGTCGTTGCCAGGGAGTACAGTTATGGATTGGTTGATTAGAGTTGTTGAGGTTGTTGGACTTTGTTTTCCTTATTTTCTTGGGGTGTACGCTAGTGTATGCCCAGTACTAGAATTCAAGGCAATACCTTGATCCTATTTGATCCAGAGCCAAAAAGAATACTATAATAGAATTATAGGATGTCATAAAACAATCTTAAAGCTTATCATGAACTGCCTCAAGATGATCCACAAGACTTTTCTCCAATACCTATTCAAGAGATAGATTTAGATAAAACTGTGTGGTTATTAGTGAAAGTAAATGTGAGGAGGGATAATGAGGTTGCTCAACAATCATCTTAGGAGGCATAGAGAGCGAGACAGAGGCAAAAAGCTGATTGTTGAGTAGAACTTGAATGAGGGGGAAGGGATAAAGCTCTTGTACCCCTTAATTTTTAGTATTTGCCAGCATATGAAGATTCAGATAAAAAATGGGGTATGCAGAGCCTATTGAGATAAGAGCCATCATTCCTTCTGCTTCTCCCTAGGGGGTGAAGTTCGACATTACTAGTGCAATGATCCAGTTATTGAATTTGAAAGGAGTGTTAAACATACACCTAAAATATTTTGTTGGAATTTGCACTTCATATAATATACCTTGGGTGGATCAGGAAGCGTTGAGACTTAGGTTGTCCCAATTCTTTCTAACTAGTGAAACGATACTATTGTCAGGGAAACTACCTTGTGGGTCAATTACTACTTGGAAAAAGTTACAAAAGTAGTTCTTAGGTCGTTTCTTCCCTTTTGCCAGAATGCTACAATTGAAGGATGAGATCTATAATTTCATACAACTGCATTCTGAAGCAATGTATGAGGTATGGTTTTAACTTAATAAGAAGTTGATGATGGTGCCTAATAAAAAATTTTAAGGAGAAATTTGCTAGAGATTTTCTAGCATGCCTTGAATACCATTTCCAAAGCTATGACAGATTCTATTACTGATAGAGCATTCATGAACCTGCATTAAGATGTGGCATCAAAATTCTTAGATCAAATCTCTCTTACCAACTGAGGGTGACATACTTGGGAGGTAGAGAGAGGTGTTGGCACTTATGTCATTGGTGCTTTCAGAGATCATGGAGTTGTAGACGATTCTGTGGCCCAAGAGGTTGATAATAGGAAAAGTACACCTCCAATTGAAGGATGAAGCGGTTGCTGTTTAATATAGTAACACAAATAGGTTGGGGTCGATACCACAGAAAATAGGCCAAAAATCCTTCTTAAACTTGATGAAATCACTAGGCAGTGCAGGAAAGTAAATGGAGATATATATTGAAATAAAAATGAAAAAAAACTGGTTGCTTTTGGTTGTAAGAAATCTAAGATGAACACTAGGCTTGTGATCCCCCTGTGTAATGCCCCGATTTGCTGGATCGGAATGCTACACGATGCTTATGACCCCGAGGGACCACAACCTAACCCATGACTGATATCTATACCTGTACACTGCATAATATACTTGTAGAATGCGGAAACATGATTAATAGGCCATAAGGCTCAAATAAATAGAATATCTGATAAATAATAACATCCATATAGGGTAGCAAATAACCAAAACAACTGAAAGCTAAATCTAAAATTTGAACTAAATCTGAAAGCCTCTAAATACTGTCTAAAATAAGGAGTTGAAGGAATATGTCTCCAACTAACTCCATCTAGCAAAACTGAACTGAAATAATGAATAAAATAAAATAATATCATCCTCGGATGGATAAGGACTCACTGCCACTCTGCGTACTGGAATGCTAATGCTACTGATGATCTGGAACTCGTGAATTTGAGCCTATGGTGTAACATATAAAAAAATACCATATTGCAAATGCATCAATACAACTGAAAGTACTGAGTATACGAGTGAGGTAGGCTAAATGCAAAAGGGTTTACATGCATGAGCAATGCTAACTGACCGACTAATATGAACGTGAGAGTGCAAAAATGCATACATAGTAACTGAGATCATGAATACGTGATATCTGGATCTGTATGCTAATACATGGTTTACTGTTATCTAACATGGCTGATACTGAAATTTTGATAACATGGATGATTGTGTCTGACAGTCCTGAATCTGATGGAACTACCTGAGTTCCGTACTGTAACTGAATTGAATATAACTGACAATCCTGGTATAATTAAATATGAAGAACTATCTAAGTTCTTTTACTGAGACTGGGATTGAAACTGTGGGAGGTAGTTGTTTAATCGACATGTACCAATAACGCATATAGCTAGATTAGGGTCCAATCTCTACACCAACTGGAGGGGTGTCAATACTGCGCCATTGGTAAGGACAGCTGTGAGTGACCCTTAGCTAGCAGGTACTAGAATAAGAATGGTGGGAACCCTAAAATGACAGGTTAAACCACCTCATCAACCTTAATCTGGCAAGTTAAGATGTCTCAACCTACGCTAGCTACGTAGTTCTGGAACACAAGGATGACTACAAAGTATCACACCCTAAACTGGCAGGTGAGTTCCCATCCTTGGGTTCAGTTGGTGCTAACTTCTACTCCTATCTGAAGAGATTGAACATGATTTAACTGGCTGTACATGGACTGATTAACTGACTTCCGTTGACTGATGGAATAGTACTACTATCTGAGAATTTATTGAGATCATGAGATTTCTGAAATTTCTTGAGTCACATGACTAACTGAGTTCTATAAATCATAGCTTGACTGATATTATCATGATAATATGACATGACTCTAGGCACACAACTACATTTTTTGGGTACTAGTACCCCCAGGACTCTATGGAAGGAAACTAACATACATAACTGACTTGATCATAAAATAGAGTCCACAATTCACCATATCATAAGTAGGGGATTTCACACTAAGCATAGTTCTCAACATCTTAAGTATGGAAGGGAAATTCATAAAACATGTGTATACTTGCATAGCTCCAATATCATTCTCAATCTGTATCACAACAACGATGCATATCAATCACATGGAATTCATGTGAACTCATAAAGCATAGAGCATGCACTTGTCATTTAAGCACTATTAAATCATGGGACATGAATTCTATCATCCTAGGCCTTTTATCAAACACTTTGCATCCATTCTTTTAGCTTAGGTGTGTTTTCATGAATTTCTCCATTTTAAACCACATAAAGTTCATGGATTTCAACTAACGGCCACATATACTTTATGAAAGCACCTTTAGATATCATCTTGAAACTTAAAAAGCAATAATTAACATGTATATGGTCATATCACAAAAAGACAATCACAATATAATATTTAAAACATGGTTCTTGAGCAATATGAATGAAATGGATCCATAGATGAACACTACACATACCTTAGATGGAAGATTCTTGATTATTGATGGAGAAATTTGCTTGAACTTGAATCACCAATTGAAAACCCTAATGTGTTATTGAGAGGATTTTGAGAGAAAGAGTATGTTTTAGTGAAATAGGGGCTTAATTTTGTCCTTATGGAATATATATAGGGGTGGAAAGATGACCCAAATACCCCTCTAGATGCGTCATTTAATTTCTGTGAAAATTACCCAATTTGGGCCCCAACGCGGCTCAGAGATATCGTGTTGCCCCTCGTTTGTAACCTGGAAACTCACCACAATACAGCCAAATTGTAGAGAGACACTAAAAATTGACAAACGTCATTTTGGCTTACAGTGCGACGTGCCACTGATTGAAATGACGTTGCTGAAACTTTAAATCGCCATAACATCTTCACCGGGTATCTGTTTTAGGTGAATTTGGAATCGACGGAAGGCTTATTCAATTATATACAATTTTTAGGGTATAAATATGCCAAAATACCACCTATAAACCAAGTTATTCTAGTTCAAAGATGACCTATGTGAAATCACACATGAAAACTTGGTGGATTCAACAGTTCTTAGCTTGTCTTACTCTAAGTGACTCTTATGAACATGATTAACATATCATAAGCCTTATTATCACTAGGATACTCATCCTAATTCATGTAATAAAATATAAATCATAGGATAGGAGGTTTCATGTGTAGGAACAATGGTTTATTTTCTAGCTTAGAAATATATGGGTTATTACAATATCTCTCCCTTAGAAACATTCATCCTCAAATGAGACTGACTAAAATGGGGATAGATGATAAACTGGAGTACGTGCAAGACATACACTACTGGAACATGATCTCATGATGAACATGACTGATAAGCTAAACATTTCATACTGGACGTGCATAACTGATGTATGAGTAACTGATTCATGAATGCATAGCTGAGATTTCTGATAACTGAGTTTTCCCAATGAGAATGCATATTTGATGCATGATTATATACTAGACTGATACATGAATGCATGACTGAATATGCAATGGTACTTGATACCATATTTGAGATAAAATGTGAGCATGAACTGAATACCAATTTGTATAGAATATTGAATGGGAAACTGAATAAGCTTAAGGAGAACTGTTACCTTGAGCTTGATCTAGATTGGCGGAGAAGAGGTGAGGATACTTGGTACACATATTTGCTTCTGCTTCCCAAGTAGCTCCCTCAATGGATTGATTTTGCTAAAGAACTTTGACTAGAGAGACTTCTTTGTTCCTCAGTCTACGAGTCTGATAGTCTAGAATTTCGACTGGAATTTCCTCATAGAAGAGACTATTCTAACTATCAATGCTCCGAATAGGGACTACGACTAATGGAACACCTATACACTTCTTAAGGAAAGAGATATGAAAGACTGGATGAAATAAGTCTAGATCTGAAGTCAATTCGAGCTCATAAGCTACCTTGCCTAAGTGACTAAGAATCTTGAAGGGACTGACATATCAAGGACTGAGCTTTCCCTTCTTGTTGAACCGCTTTACTCCCTTTATGAGAGAGATCTTTAATAGACATAGTCATCGACCTCAAACTCGAGATCATTTCTACGAACGTCAGCACATGACTTTTGTTGGCTCTGAGCAGCCCAGAGTCTTTCTCTGATTAACTAGACTTTCTCTAAGTCATCGAATACTAAGTTAGGCCCTATGACTCAGGCCTCACTAACTTCAAACAACCCAATTGGAGATCTGCACCTCCTACTATAGAGAGCTTCAAACGGAGCCATTTTAATACTGGAATGATATCTATTGTTGTATGCAAACTCAATCAAAGGTAAGTGGTCATCCTAACTTTCCTTGAAATCAATTGCACACGCCCTTAGAATATCTTCAAGAGTCTGAATAGTCCTTTTTGTTTGACCATCATCTGAGGATGAAAAGCTGTACTGAGATAAACTTAGGTACCAAGACCCTTTTAGAATGCTTTCTAGAAGTGAGAGGTGAAATGGGTACCTCTATCTGAGATGATAGATAATGGAACACCGTGTAATCTGACCAACTCCCTGATATAGAGTTTGGCATAATCCTCAGCTGAATAAAAGGTATGGACTAGAAGGAAATAGGCTGACTTGGTTATTCTATCTACAATGACCCAAACTAAATCATGCTGATGATGAGTTCGAGGCAAACCTGTCATGAAGTCCATGTTCACTTCTTCCCACTTCCAAGTAAGAATGGTGAACTCCTACATGGAACCACTAGGTTTCTTATGCTCTATCTTAACCTGCTCACTTCTTCCCACTTCCAAGTAGGAATGGTGAACTCCTACATGGAACCACTAGGTTTCTTATGCTCTATCTTAACCTGCAAACATGTATGGCACTTAGCCATAAATTCTGCAACATCGCTCTTCATCCCACTCTACCAATAGATCTCCCATAGGTCGCGGTACATCTTAGTGGCCCCTGGATTAATAGAGTATCGCGCACCATGCACTTCTGCAAGAATTTTCTACTTTAAATCATCTACACCTGGAACACAGAGACGACCCTGATAACGAATGACACTATCTCCCCCTTGGGAGAAAACCTCTACTTTCTAATTCTAAACTGACTCTTTTATCTTGACAAGGCTAGGATACCTATCTTGCTTTTCTTTCACCTCAGAAACTAGAGATGACTCTAAACTATCCTAAACATATACACCACCCTCTAAAGAATCAACTAAGCAAACACCTTATTTGGCAAGCTGATGGATTTCCTGAGCTATTTTCTTCTTGCTATCCTCAATATGAGAAACACTACTCATAGAGAGTCTACTGAGAGTGTCGGCCATAACGTTGACCTTGCCCGGATGATAAAGGACACTTATGTCAAAATCTTTCAAGATCTCTAACCACCTTCTTTGATGAAGATTGAGATCTTTCTGAGAAAAGACATATTAAAGACTCTTATGATCTATGAACACATCTACATGAAATCCGTATTGATAATTCCTCCAAATCTTCAAGGAAACTACTACGGCTGCTAACTCAAGATCATGAGTAGGATAATTCTTCTCATGGGGCTTTAACTGTCTGGAGGCGTAGGCTATGAACTTACCATGCTACATGAGGAAACAACCCAAACCTACTCTGGATGCATCACAGTATACTACGAACCCATCTGAACTATCTGGAAGAGCTAAGACTGGAGTTGAGGTAAGTCGAGTCTTCAATTCCTGAAAACTTTTCTCACAAGGATCTGACCACTGAAACTTGACTTTCTTCTTAGTCAATATGGACATGGGGGAAGCAATATAAGAAAATCCCTTACCAAACCTCCTGTAATAGCCAGCCAAACCTAAGAAACTCCTGATATCTGATGGAGAGATAGGGTGAGGCCAGTTTCTTACCGCTTCAGTCTTCTGAGGATCTACTCTAATGCCATCACTGGAAATAATATGGCCGAGAAATGCTACTGAACTTAACCAAAACTCACACTTACTAAATTTGGAAAATAGCTAGTGATCTCTGAGAGTCTGAAGAACAATTCTGAGATGGTCTGAATGATCATGCTTTGTGCAGGAATAGACCAGGATATCATCTATGAAGACTATGATGACCATATCTAAGTACTGCTTGAATAAATTGTTCATCCAGTCCATGAAAGCGGCTAGGGCATTGGTAATACCAAAGGACATAACTAAAAATTTAAAGTGACCATATCGAGTACAAAAAGTTATCTTTGGGATGTCACATTCTCTAACTCTGAGATGATGATAGCCTGATCTGAGGTCTATCTTGGAAAAATAACTACCACCCTGAATTTGGTCAAACAAGTCATCTATTCTGGGAAGAGGATACTTGTTCTTGACCATAACTTTGTTGAGCTGACGGTAATCAATACATATCCTGAGAGAACCGTCTTTCTTGTGCACGAATAAGACTGGTGCGCCCCACCGGGGAATGCTGGGTCTAATGAATCCCTTATCTAAGAGATCCTTTAACTCATCCTATAGTTCTTTGAGTTATGTAAGTGACATTCTATATGGCGGAATAGAAATAGGCTAAGTATCTGGAATAAGGTCAATACCGAAGTCTATTTTCCTTTCGGGAGGAATGCCTGAAAGATATTTGGGAAAGATATTTGAATATTCGTTAACCACTAGGATTGATTCAAAGCTAGGAGATTTAGAACCATAGTCTTTAACATGAACGAGATGATAAACACATCCCTTAGAAATCATTTCCTTGTCCGAAGGTAGGAAATAAGCTGACCCCTGAAAGATGAAGTACTACCCTTCCACTCTAGGATGGTCTCATTCGGGAACTAAAATTGAACTATTTTGTTTCTACAGTTGACTGTGGCATAGCAGGAATGAAGACAATCCATGCCGAGAATGATATCAAAATCAGTCATCTCTAACTCGACTAAATCTGCTGATGTGGCTTTCTGAAATATCATAATCGGGCAGTTCCTGTATACCCATAGAGCTATGATGGTTTTACCCACTGGGGTAGAGACTAAAAAGGACTCTGCTAAAATTTTGAGACTGATTCCGAAATTGTCTGTTATATAAGGAGTAACAAAATACAAGGATACACCTGGATCTAGCAAAGAGTAAACATGAACATGAAAAATCTGTAACATACCAGTAACAAAATCAGGAGAATTTTCCTGATCCTATCGGGTCCGAAGAGTATAGAGTCTGTTTGGGCGTTGCCCACTAGCAGCACTGGAAGTGGCACCCTGCTGATTTGGGCGACCGAACTAGGCTGTGGAATAATTCTGCTGACCCTATAAACCTGAATACGTACACTCTCTAATCCTATGGCCTGACTTGCCATAACAAAAACAAACATCGCTACCAGCTCTACATGTACCCTTGTGGTTCTTACCACAAGTCTGATGCAGGGGATTAGTTCGGGCACTGATGACACTTCCCTGAGACTTAGAGTCTGGTGCTCGATCTCTATTGCTATCTCTAAATTTTGGCACGCAGTGGCATAGAACTGCTGGCTTAGGACAGAACTGTGAACAGTTTTCTTCTTCTGATTTGGGTTGAGCAAAACTAAAACTGCCTGATCTTACTCTCTTGTTTTGCCTCTCCCTAGTCCTAATCTTCTATTCCTCTATTTGCTGAGCATGGGTCATGATCCTAGCTAAAGTCATATCACTATTCAGCATCGCATACCTACACTCATTTACCACGCTATCATTCACTCCTGACAAAAACTTGCTCATCTTAGCCCTGTTGTTTGCAACCATATGAGGGGCATATCTGGCTAGCTGAGTAAATCTGAAAGAATACTCTTTAACCGTCATATTTCCCTTCCTGAGGTTGATGAACTCCAGAACTTTTTCCTCACTCAACTCTTAGGGAAAGAATCTTTCTAAGAAAGTCGTGACAAATTCCTCCCACTGTATAAGACCTGCACCATCTACCCTCTCGAACTTCTACTATTTGTACCAAGTGTGAGCAATATCCTATAACTGGTATGCGGCTAACTCCACACTCTGACAAGAAGTAACTCACATGATGTCTATGACCTTCTGGACTTGGTCAATGAATTCTTGAGGGTCTTCATCAGACTTAGACCCAAAGAAAGATGGAGGGTTCATTTGGGTGAAGTCTCGAATCCTAGCTGCGGTTGAGTTGGACATTAGATTGGCTGGAATAAATGATGGATGTTCATTTTGGGTAGCCACAGACTGAGCAAGTGTAGTGAATGCGACCCTAAACTCCGCATGAGAAACATGTTCGCCCAAAGGATCTTTGGGCTGAGAAGCGGGCTAGTTTCTTCTCTTTGGAGGCATATTCTGAATTAAGAGAAGAACGGATTAGAATATGAGTTTAACTTGAGATTATGATCACTAGCACGACATGACTACTGAAAGAGGGGAAACTGTTTCTAAAACATCTCATAGCCTCTTGCATATTAATGTAGCGTGCAACACACCCATGCACAAGACTCTACTAGATGCGGCTTTCAGACGTCTTAGGACTCTATTGAACCTTAGGCTCTGATACTAAGTTTGTAACACCCCGATTTGCTAGACCGAAATGCTACACGGTGGTTATGACCCCGAGGGACCACAACCTAACCCATGACTGATATCTGTACTTGTACACTATATAATATACTTGTAGGATACGAAAAACATGAACAATAGGCCATAAGGTTCAAATAAATAGAATATCTGATAAATAATAACATCCATATAGGGTAGCAAATAACCAAAACAACTGAAAGCTAAATGTAAA
This sequence comes from Capsicum annuum, assembly GCF_002878395.1. Classification (NCBI taxonomy): domain Eukaryota; kingdom Viridiplantae; phylum Streptophyta; class Magnoliopsida; order Solanales; family Solanaceae; genus Capsicum; species Capsicum annuum. The sequence continues at coordinate 83,520,705 of NC_061112.1, forward strand.
ATCTGAACTAAATCTGAAAGCCTCTAAATATTGTCTGAAATAAGGAGTTGAAGGAACATGTCTCCAACTAACTCTGTCTAGCAAAACTGAACTGAAATAATGAATAAAATAAAATAATATCATCCTTGAATAGATGAGGAATCACTACCACTCTGCGTACTGGAATGCTACTGCTACTGCTGATTAGGAAATCGTGACTCTGAGCCTATGGTGTAACATATAAGAAAGAACCATAGCGCAAATGCGTCAGTACAACTAAAAGTACTGAGTATATGAGTGAGGTAGGCTAAATGTAAAAGGGTTTACATGCATGAGCAATGCTAACTGACTGACTACTATGAACGTGAAATGCAAGCATGCATACATAGTAACTGAGATCGTGAATACGTGATATCTAGATCTGTACGCTAATACATTGTTTACTATTATCTAACATGACTGATACTAAAATTTTGATAACATGGATGACTGTGTCTGACTGTCCTAAATCTGATGGAACTACCTGAGTTCCATACTATAACTGAATTGACTGTAACTGACAGTCCTGGTATACTAAAATCTAAAGAACTATATGAGTTTTTTTACTAAGACTGGGGCTAAAACTGTAAGAGGTAGTTGTTTAACCGACATGCCCCAATAATGCATATAGGTAGGATGGGGTCCAATCTCTGCCCCAACTGGAAGGGTGTCAATACTGCGCCACTAGTAAGGACACATGTGAGTGACCCTTAGTGGCAGGTACTCGAATGAGAATAGTGGAAACCCTAAACTGATAGGTTAAGCCACTTCATCAACCCTAATCTGACAGTTTAAGATGTCTCAACCTACGCTGGCTACATAGTTCTGGAACACAAGGATGACTACTAAGAATCACTCCCTAAACTGGAAGGTGAGTTCCCATCCTGGGGTTCACTCGGTGCTAACTTCTACTGCCATCTGAAAAGTTTGAACATAATTTAATTGGTTGTACATGGACTGAGTAACTGACTTCCGTTGACTGACGGAATAGTACTACTATCTGAGAATTTATTGAGATTATGAGAATTTTGAGATTTTCTGAGTCACATAACTAACTGAGTTCTATAGATCATGGCTCGACTGAGATTATCGTGATAACATGACAAGACTCTAGGCACATAATTATATTTTTTGAGTACTAGTACCCCCAGGACTCGATGGAAGAAAACTGACACACATAATTGACTTGATCGCAAAATGGAGTCCATAATTATCCATATCATAAGTAAGGGATTTCACACTAAGCATAGTTCTCAACATTTTACGTATGGAAGGAAAATTCATACAACATATGTATACTTGCATAGCTCCAATATCATGCTCAATCCGTATAACAACAACGACGCATATCAATCACGTGGATGTATACTTGCATAGCTCTAATAGCATGCTCAATCCATATAACAACAACGACGCATATCAATCACGTGGAATTCATGTGAAATCATAAAGCATAAAGCATGGACTTGCCATTTAAGCACTATTAAATCATGGGACATGAATTCTATTATCCTAGGACTTTTATCAAACACTTTTCATGCATTCTTTTAGCTTAGGTGTGTTTTCATGAATTTCCCCATTTTAAACCACATAAAGTTCATGGATATCAACTAACGAACACATATACTTCATGAAAACTCCTTTAGATATCATTTTTAAACTTAAACAACAATCATCAACATGTACATAGTCATATCACAACAAGATAATCACAATATAATATTTAAAACATGGTTCTTAATCTCTATGAATGTAATGGATCCATTGATGAACACTACACATACCTTAGATGGAAGATTCTTGATGATTGATAGAGAAATTTGCTTGAACTTGAAAACCCTAATGTGTTCTTGAGAGGATTTTGAGAGAAAGAGTATGTTTTAGTGAAATAAGGGATTAATTCCATGTTTATGGAATATATATAGGGGTGGAAAGATGACCCAAATACCCCTCTAGGTGCGTCATTTAATTTATGTGAAAATTACCCGATTTGGGCCCCCGACGCGATGCAAAGATATCACGTTGCCCCCCATTTATGACTTGGAAACTCACGTGATGCGGTGGAATCATGGAGAGACACTGGAAATTAACAAACGGCATTTTGTATTACGGCACAACACGCCACTAACTGAAATGACGCTGCTGAAACTATAAATTGCCATAACTTCTTCACCAGGTGTCCATTTTAGGCAAATTTGGTATCGACGGAAAGCTTATTCAATTATATACAATTTGGAGGGTATAAATCTGCCAAAATACCACCTATAAACTAAGTCATGCTCATTCAAAGATGACCTATGTGAAATCACACACAAAAACTTGGTGGATTCAAAAGTTCTTAGCTTGGCTTACTCTAAGTGACTCTTATGAACATGCTTAACACATAATAAGCTCTATTATCACTAGGATACTCATCCTAATTTATGTACTCAAATATGAATCACAGGATAGGAGGTTTCATATGTAGGAACAACAGTTCATTTTCTAGCTTAGAAATATACGGGGTATTGCACCCTGGCTTCTCAACTCAGTAGACTTATCTTGCACTGTTGAACTATTCCAATGCCTTGCATGCAAAATCTGATAAGTTATGTACCTTCAACCATCTTTTGGACTAGTTAACCCTTTACCTTTTGAGTCTCAGGATATCTCCTTACTAACTATTATCTTTTGGGTCTCCAATTATTAGATGATAGATAACGATCTTACTTAGATAATATCCATCAGCATGGATCGACCATTAATCTTCAAATTACTATTGTGGTCTTCTTTTTCTAGTGACTACTCTACTTTTGGAGTAAGTAGTAATAATCTAGGCGAGATCTTAATGTTGGACACCGCTAAGAAATCAATAAGAATGAAGAAAACCCAATATATGCAAGAATCTTTATCTAGAATGACTTGGCACTTCCTCTACTTTGTTAATCTGCTAGGGTTCCCACAACCCTAGCTAAGGGAATTAGTCACTTATAGTTATAGATCAATCATGGAATCCACAAACAAAATTACAAAATCAATCTCACAATATTAAGAGAATAAATCCCAAAGTCTTAAATTGAATAACAAGCCAAGAACGATAATATGTTTGTGAACTTGGCCCTAAAGGGCCTCTTTCTGAATCAATAAATCTGTTAATTTATGATTGAATAATGAATAATAAACTAAACAAAGCCTAAAGGATACCTATAGATTTCAAAAAAGCCTAGAATTCAAATCCTAAATTAAATATGAAAACTTAACCAAATGTACATAATAATACATAAAAACAGCATATGAGTGTAATTGGGATACATGGAAACCCTAGGAAATGATTTCGGAATGATCTGAAAAAGTTGAGGTCAGTGGCCACTTATCTATGTCTATATGTGGTCTGCCAGTGGGAGCATGTAGACATGGGTAAGTATCAGAAAAATTTCTTGCACTGCCTGCTCTCTGGACTTTAGACTTCTGGAACTTACCTTACCCATATGTGGTCCTCATATAGACATAGGTAAGTCCCAAAGTCCCCTATATCAGATAGATAATATAATTATCTTTCCAATAATACAAATTTCACCTTAATCCAATATCAAGGTGAAAAGTTATGTCCAAATTACTAAAGCATTGTCAACTCTCTGGATCTTCAATTTTGGTACTTACCTTAGTCATATACATACCACAAGTCCTATATGTAGTCTACATATAGACATAGGTAAGTTCCAGGCCTTCCAATTCTTGTAACCAATCTTTCAAACTTCAAAAGGACTCTTTTGCCCTTAATGAGGGTGGTGGGTTTAGAGTGTATTTGGGGCAGCCTTGGGAGTATTTTTGAGCACCTAAGGACAGCCCTCACATGTAAAGGCATACACTCCCTTGGGCGCATTCACAACAAGCTCAAATGCATTTATTTTAATAAACGCACCATGTAGTCTTTGTAGTTCCCGAGCTTGGACAAGGCTTTGAAAAAGTTCTTCAATTCACTTTGCAAATCCAAAACTTGGACCTTTAAAAAAAAATTGTAATCCTTGTGCTCCTCATGCTTTTATCAGTTTACAAACTATTTTGGTATCATGATATATTCTTGGTCATGCGTCCTTAATTTTTTTTGTAGTTTTACATATACTATGCACAGTTATTTTATGTTATTCATTCAGTCAATTATTGTTCATGTACATGAGCCCATGCATATCATCGTAAACTCATTTAGCATACTAGGACATTCAAAGTACTGACCGCATTCTAATTTCTTGCATTATGGTGTCTCATATCATAGGTTCGGATGCCAAGGTTCCCGATCACACTAGACATTCCAGCTCATCAACATCAGTAGCAGTGGTGAGTCCTCATATTTTGAGGGCTGATTATGTTTATTTCAACATTTCAATTTAGTAGTCAGTCGGAGTTTGTTGGGGACTTATCCCATCAACTCCATAGTCAGTCATTTAGAGGCTTTCAGATACATTTAGACAGTTAGTCAGTTTTTTAGTTGTTATTGACAGTCTTTACCATATTGTTTCTGGACGTAAAAGTTTAGTGATGTTTTAGTGTTTTAAAACCTTATGCCATATTCAGATATTCCGTACACGTGTATCTTTTATTATTAGTTTTATTCAGTACTCACAGTAGGTACCAGCTAATAGGTTAGCTTGTGGTCACTTATGACCATAAGCACCGCGTGGTGTCCAGGGTGTACTCCTAGGGTGTTATATGTAGACATAGGTAAGTTTCAGGTCTTCTAGTTCTTACAACCAAGCTTTTGAACTTTAAGTTTTCGCACATGCTTTGGTCACGTACATCCAATAAGTGCCGTAAATGCCCAAAAATGACCAAGTGGCCAAAAATGTCAGTTTTCATCTTTTTCTTGAATTTAGCATCCAAAACCTAATTTCTTATAAAACACTCCCAAAAGACATCAAATCCAACAAAATAGCCTTAAGTACATGCATATTCTCATATTTTTAAGCATCTACAATACTATAAATTCATAACATATCAGAGGTTGAACAACTTAGGACAGAGATTGGGTTTCTAATGAAATAATTTGCAATGATGAATTTTGAGAAGGTGAATGATGTGGGTGTACAGGGTAAAGCTTCTAGGTCATATAATTCCGATGTGGATGAAGAAGAGAAGTACCTAGATAGAGAGTTGGCAGGTTTTTGAACCTATGGCCAAGGGTCAGCTAAAGACACTTAGAACTCGAGGTAAGGGAACCAAGGTCAAAACTATTATGAGGATACATATAGGGATTAAAGAAAAAAAAAGAGATGGTGACTAGAGGCATAAGGATGATTATAAGGAGAAAAATGGTGCATATGTTTCACCAAGGAGTCGTGACACTGTGTCAAGGATGGAGGCATTTCTTACTAAGCTAGTTAAGGGTTCATAAAGTCAAGAAAGAAGTCTTAAGTAGATTAAGATAGATATTTTAGGTTTTACCTGAAAAGCGTAATCTCATGCTACTGAGATCTAGCAAGTTGAGCAATAATTTGGTTAGATATTAGCGACCTTGAATCAGCGTAAATCAGGAACTATTCTAAGTAATACTGTGCGAAATCCTAGGAATGGCAGTCACTATTTGGCCATCACCCCTCATAGTGGTAAGGCCACCATTGATCCTCCCATGCCTGTAGTTAATGCAGTTAGGGATGATGTTTTTGATGTAGATGAGGCATCTAAAGCATAATCTAAAAAGTAGGTGACTAGTGGTGAATCATCACAAATATTGACAGGTGTTGATAAATACGAAAGATAAAGAGAATGGGAAGGAAGTCGAGACTGTGTTAAAGACTATTCCTGGACCTGTCCCTTCTTTTCCTCAGAGATTAAAAAAGAAACAAGAGAAAGAAAATTATCATAAGTTCTTATCAATGTTGAAGGATTTTTCTGTTACTATTTCTCTTGTAAATGCAGGGGAGCAGATGCCTAGATACGCGAAGTTCTTGAAAAGTTTGGTTACTAAGAAGTGGATGGTGAGTTTTTGTTATGACCCAAACCATGGCTTGTCCGTGACAAGCATCCCAATCCAACCAGGCTAGATATAACCCCCTTAACCTTACCTCAAGATCATAATAATAATAAATAATAACTAGTGGAGGCCAATCAAAGTAATAATAGAAATATGATAGTCAAAGGGAGTTGAAAGTCTAAAACAAAATCCATGGTAATACCCCAACACTGTCCACATAAGCCTCTATCCAAGAAGTACCAACTAAATCATAACATGCCCACAACTATGACAAAGGAAATACAACATTACTAGAATAATAAATGAAAAGTGAAAGAGAAACTAGGCCTTCTAAAAATAGAGAGCTCACTACTTCACAACTGACTAATCGGGATATCAAACCACCTAATATTGTATAGGGTCATAAGAAAAGACCCCAGAACCTACATCATGAAATAATGTAGCATTTAAAGATGGTCAGTACGGCGAGTACTGACATGTAACCTAAGGAAAAGGATAAAATATACATATACCAAAACCAGTAATGAAACACATGGATGAAATATATATTTACTAAAATTAGTCATAAATCATATGACCCATAGTCATACATATATAGGATGCTGTAAAAGGGGTAAGGGAAATTAAATATGATTTTTTAAAGATTTAGTCCAGAATTATTTAGCTCATTCCAATCTAAAGGCACCCACGTGCTATATGGGTCTGACTCCCCATGTCGGAAGAATCCTAGTCCATGTTGGCTGCATATATTGGAGATTAGGTTAAAGTAACCAAGAAAATAACCACTCAATAAAATAACTATGAACTACTGCGCGAAGTAAGAACACAGTGGTCATCCATATTTTAGGACAAAACCCCCAACATCGGCAAACATGGTTTCCAATGGTGGTCTTCCTGAAACTACACTTTCTCAGAGAGCTACACAATTCTATTTAAGCCTAAATTAAAATAGTTTTCACATACCATTAACCAATAACTATGGAGTCTTTCATTAAGGTATTTTCGAATTGATATCGTCATACCAATAGACTTGCAATATACTCCAATTATGCCAAACCATAATCATTTGACCAATTTTACTCCAAATTTTGTTTAAAATCCAAAACCATATCCCCCAAGGGCATTCCAAAACATCTTTACCTTTTTACTATTTAATGAGATGCAATATTTCAAAAGATAAGTTGAATTATGAAAAGTCCTTATTAAAATCCCAACTTTTGATGTGGGTTGAGGTTCATGTCATTAACATACAAAAAATTCATCAACTTTAGAAAACCCCAATTACTAAATTCCACCATCACCATGAAACACAAATTCAATTCACAAACCACCATTAAAACCATATAGAAACCATTAAAACAAGAAATAAACAATGCAAGAGTATAACCAAAAAAAACCTTCAACCTTAGTTTGAATTAAACAACTAAGATACATGTAAATACGAAGTAATTTTATGAAATAACATAATAAGTAAAATAGGGAGTGCGCAACAGTAAGGTAGCGTTCTTTTGTATCTGTAGCTTTTTGTTCTTGGTGTTGTGTGATATTTATGATTTCAATAAGATAGTTCTTAATATTATATTTTGGTTGTAGTATTATCTTGTGGCTAGCGTTGTTAGTTTATTTTGCATACCATACTACTTTGCATGCACCTATCTTTTGTGTTTGTTATACTGTTATCGATTCTAAGCTGGGGGTCTATCAAAAACAACCTCTCTACTTCACCTGAGGTAATGGTATAGTCTGCGTATACTCTACCTTTCCTAGATCCCACTATGTGGAAATACACTGGGTATGTTGTTTTGTTGTTGTCGGGAGTGCTCAATATGATTTTTTGATAAATAGGATTTTAATCTGGGCCTTGAATCTGAAACCCTAGGTGTTCTTGCCTCTAAGAATGTTTTGGTGGATAAAGAAGAGTTTCTGATGTTTTATTTTTTAGAATGATCATAATTTAGTGTTCAAAAGGGTTTTAAGCAAATAAGGATCGGACATCATAAAAAAATAACCAAAATACCCCTAAGAAAACCCAAAAAAATTTCTCAAAAATAAGTCCCCATGACCTCACTTATGGCCCAAAGGTAGTACCTTTGTCCGGTAGGTAAGGTAATAGGAATTAGTTCCTTTTTCAGCTCTTGAAACCTACTTACGACCCCCAACTTATGGCCTGTAGGTAGTACCTATGGATTGTAAGTAGAGTCGTAAGTATTAGACCTTTTTAAGCTCTCAGGACCCACTAATAGCCCCCTAACCTATGGCCTGTAAGTAGTACCTACCAACCTTAGGTAGGGTTTTTTATGTAGGTAGATAGATTGATAGGGCTTTAGTAAAATAGTCATAATATTTTATGCTGATGTCAGATTAAGGTGAAATCAGATGCATTGGAAAGAAGACTCAAAGATATTTTATTTGGTATTTAGTAGGACACCTAACGCATTATATTCTAGGAGTAATGTTCATTGTAATTTTACCCAAGTTGAAATGTTCACTAAAACTCAATCAGTAGAAAAGTTTTCAACTCATCTTTGAGTTAGGAGATTTTTATGATCTCAATTCATCTGAAAGATGTTCCCATAATATAGACTTTATCATAATACTTATATTTACATAAAATCATTGGGTTTAGGTCTATATGTAGGAATGGCGGTTTAAATTCTAGCTAAAAATGTAGGGTGCTATAGTTTTGAGCCCGTTGATACTGTGCACCATTACAGTGTTGTTGCTTCTGGATTGTTAGTTAAAAAGAAAGATGAACCTAGAGCATTTAATAGTCCATGTTCCATTAGGCCCTTCAACTTTTCTTGAGCTTTATGTGATTTAGGAGCTAGTATCAATCTAATGTCATTGGCAGTGTTCAAGCAGTTATGATTGGAGGAACCCAAACTACATCCATGAGGTTATTGATGGATTACTGGACTGATTAAAAAATAGTTGGTAGATATGTGTTATTTTGGTGAAGGCTGCCGCCCTTATATTTTTGCTAACTTCATAATCCTTGACTGTGAGGTTGACTTTAAAGTCCCTATTATCTTAGGCAGGCCTTTTCTAGCAATGGGTAAAGCCTTGGTTGACATGGATATAAGGAAGATAAAGTTAAGACTTAATCATGAGAAAGTTACTTTTAATGTGTATCAGTCTAAGTAGCAACCGAAGGATATGAGAGTAGTGTCTATGATTGACACTATTGATGATGATGCAGTGACTGTTCCCATTAAAGAGAGACTTAGGGTTAAGGCATTAGCAATGATTATATTGAACTTTATCAGTGATGGAATTGATGAGTATGAAGAGATAGTGAGCATATTATACAGTAGAAGTTCTTATAATTATGCTCCAAGAAGATAGATCTTGATCTAAAGAATAGAACCACTCATCTAGCTTGACCACTTATTGAGGAGCCACTGACCTTAGAATTAAAGGCCCTCCCATCTCACTTGTATTATGCATTTTTTAGGGCTAACAATACCTTATCGGTCATTATTATTATTGATTTATTAGAGATACAGTTGAAGCATTGATATTAGTGTTGTAGAGGTTTAGGAGGTCTATCAGATAGACTAATGCAGATATTGTAAGGATTTTACCTGGTATTGTCTCTCATAAGATACAACTTGAATTAGAGATCATATCCAGCATCGAGCACTAGCGTAGGTTGAATCTTTATGTACAAGAGGTTGTGAAGAAAGAGATTATCAAGTGGTTAGATGATGGAGTGGTTTACCCCATTGTAAATACCAAGTAGGTCAGCCTGACTCAATGTGTACCTAAAAAGGTGGGATCACTGTGGTCCTTAACAAGAAAATAAATTGGTGCCCATGATACCACTTACTGTATGGAGATTAAACATAGATTATAGAAAGTTGAATACTTGGACTCAAAAGGACCATTTACTTATGTCATTCATGGATCATATGTTTGATAGACTAGTAGGCAGGGGTTAGTACTATTTTCTTAACAGGTACTTGGGATACATTTTTCTATTGCTCTCGATGTTTAGGAAAAGATGACCTTTACTTGCCCTTATAAGTCTTTTTGCTCAAGAGGATGTCGTTCGAACTATGTAATGGTCCTACCACCTTTTAATGTTGTATGATATCGATATTTTTTGACATAGTGGAGGACACTATAGAGGTTTTCATGGATGACTTTTCAGTAGTTGGGGACTCTTTTGGTAATTGTTTAGCCCATTTAGCCAACACACTATAGAGATATACGGAGTGCAATTTGGTGCTGAATTAGGAAAAGTACCATTTTATGGTCAAGAAAGGTATTTTTCTTGGTCAGAAATCTCAAAACAGGGTATGAGGTGGATAGAGTGAAGGTAGAGGTGATTGAAAAATTACTAGTTAAAACTATCCAAAGTTTTTTAGGTCATGCTGGCTTTTATAGGAGGTTCATCAAAGACTTCTTTAAAATTACTAATCATGTATGCAAGATTTTAGAGAAGGAGGTGAATGTTGTATTTAATGATGTATCTCTCAAGGCCTTTGAGTGCTTTAAGGAGCGGTTGATTTTGGCTCTCATTATTGTGTTCCCTGATTGGACTTTATAGTTAGAGGTTATGTGTGATGCTAGTGGAGTGGCCCTGGGTGTTATCCTAAGATAAAGACATAAGGAAATCCTTTACCCGAGCTATTATGCCAGCAAGGCATTGAGGTATTTGATAAGGACCAAAGTCGTAGTTCATACAGACCATGCAACATTGAGGTATTTGATATCAAAGAAAAATGGAAAATCGAGGTTGACATGTTGGATCCTATTGTTGCAAGAATTTGACTTTGAGATAAAGATTAGAAGAGAATGGAGAACCAAGTTGCTGATTACTTATCTCACTCCGAGGAGGAGGTAATACAGAAGGTAAGGATTATCTTGATATAGATGATGTTTTTCAACATCTCAAGACTTAATCACCTGGTTTCCTGATCTTTCCAACTTCTTTGCAAGTGATCTTGTTCCAAAAGACTTATCATTCCAGTAGTAAAAGCGGTTCATGCATGAGGTGAGAATTTTTTTTGGGAATGAGCTGATCTCTTTTGGATTTGCGTTGATGGTGTTATTCATAGATGTTTTCCTGAGGTGGAGATAATGAGTATCCTTGAGGCTTGTCGTTCATCCCCAGTTAGGGGTCATCATGGTTGTACTCGCACAACCCACAAAATCCTATAGTATGGGTATTATTGGTTTACTATATACAAGGATACTCATGACAATACTCAATCCTGTGACCAGTGTCAGTGACAAGGGAATATCTCATGGAAACATAAACTCCCCATGATAATTATCTTGGATTTAGGGTATTTTGATATCTGGGGAATTGATTTCAAGGTCTGTCTATGAGCTCTTATGGGATAAAGTACATTCTAGTGGCAGTTGCCTATGTTTTGAAGTGGGTGGAGGCAGTTTTGCTTCCCAATAATCAGGATCGAAGTGTCACTATGTTCTTGATAAAGAATATATTTTCTCTATTTGGCACGCCACGTGCAATTATTAGTGATAGTGGGTCTTAATTCTACAATATTCTTTTCAAAACCCTGCTTGAAAATACAGTGTGAAGAATAAGGTGGCAACACCTTACCATCCTTAGACGAGTGGGAAAGTTGAGGTCACTAATAGAGAGATCAAGTCCACATTGGCAAAGACTGAGAATGCCAACACGGCTGACTGGTCAATAAAGTTAGGTGATGCTTTATGGGCCTATCGAACAATTTTTAAGACCCCCATAGGTGTCTCTTCATATCAGCTCGTGTACGATAAGGCATGCCCCTTGTTGATTGAACTTGAGCACAAAGAACTATGAGCATTGAAAAAGCTCAATTTGGAGTGGCATGATGCAGAAAATTTGAGGATGAGCAAGGTGAATGAGTTGGATGAATTCAGGCTCCGTGCTTATGAAAGTTTTGCTCTATACAAAGAAGAGATGAAGTTGTATCATGATAAAAAGATCGAGAAAAGTGTTTGAACCCAGTGATTTGGTCTTGTTTTATAATTTAAGACTTTGCTTGTTTCCTAGCAAGTTGGAGTCTAGGTAGTATAGACTATTCACTATGACTCGAGTGTTTCCAAATGGTGCTATTAAGTCAAAATATAATAATGAAGCCCATTCAAAGTAAATGGGCAATGGATGAAGCACTATATGGGAAACCTTTATGAGATGAAAGTCTGTGCAAACTTGATCTTTGACAAAGTTTGAGTAACCAAGGAAACTGCAATGTACCGCAATGTCAAATTCTGTGTTGCATGGAAGGTAACCGATGGACTGGTTTGTGAAGCCTAAGTATCCAACTTAGCCATGTCATTTCGCGATGTTAAATAAAGCACTGAGTAGGAAGAAACACATTTTTTGTACTTATTACATTATAGGGTAACTTGTGTGTCCAATGCGTAGGGCTAGATATTACAGAAAAATACCAAAATATTTTCTGGTGCCAGATCCCCATGAGGGACCCTACGAGTTGTAGGGTCACTCTATGCTTTGTCACGAAAGTCGTAGGGAGCTGGAGCTAGACCATCCCCAGGTAAGAGTTCTCTAGAGTCATGATGATTCTCATAATAAGTCGTTGTCAGTGACAACGACTCGTCACCCTGAGTCGTCATGACTGGAAAACTCAAGTAAGGTTCTAGTCACAATGGAGGAAGTCTATGACTCATAGCCTATGGCTATGAGTCGTTACCACAACTCGTGGTCGGGCCCAACATTACTGGAATAAACTCCCAAGTTGATTTGTCTTTCTTTTTAAATGGTCGTGACTCCCTCCATTCCATCAACCATTCCATAAGTGGTAAAAATACACTCAAACTTCATCCATCAACATCATAATCAAATTCCAATATCCCAAAAGTTGGTTCTCTCAAGAACTAATGGAAAATTTATAAATTTCTATGGGATCCAAGCAAGTTATTTGAAGTATGTATTATGCTTTAATGTCTATATTTTATGTAAGTACTATGCTTTAATGTTGATATCTTAAGTTGATGTGCAATATAGTAGAAAATACTTGGAATCCTTGGTTAATTTTGTGCATAGGGTGAAAACCCATGAACTTGTTCTTGAGAAATATGATGAATTCGAATAAAATAGGAGTAAATAAAATTTGTGCTTCAAAATTGGATGTAAGGATAAGTTAGGAGTGTATTGCACATGTTACATTCACGGGGAAGTCTGAGTACCCATGGGGTATACAAAAATTTAAAATTAAACACCCAAAAACACCTATGTTATAGTCACTACGAGACTCATAACGATTAATAGGGTGACCTAATAAGACCATACTTGAATCTTAGCAACTGGAAACATAGGTGAAGTCGTTGTCTCTCCATATGACTCATAGTGTGGACTCGTAGTGATTGGGAAGAGGAATGCATCAAAGAAAAGTGTCTGGTTAGACTATGATTGTTGGTGATAAGTTTTTCTCTGGCCCAATGACTCATAGCCTAAGCAGTGAATGTTACCTATAACTCCTTCCACCCTACAAGTCTCAAGACGGCTTGCAACCTCCGACAATGAGTCGTACCCTGACTCATAGGGTTGATATCAACTGAAGCACACTTGTTCATTTTTCTTATTTTTTTATTTTCCTAGGATTAACTAACTTGTGTTCTTTCATAGGTACAAATGGCACCTAAGGTTGATTCCACCGAGAAGAAAACACCAAAGAAGCAAGTCCACCCCTCCACTCGATGAATCAAGTGGCTCATTCAAAGAATATACAATTAAATGGGTAGTGGAGCCAAGAAAGAGTACCTTGGGGAACCAAGGTTTATTAACCTATAAAATCACCTCCACCCACTAGGACAAGGTGAAAACCCCCAGCAAAACACCACCATATTCACATTCACAGTTTGAAGAGGATGGTGATTCAGAGTCTGTCCTCGAGAATGAGTATGAGAAAGTTGATGATGCATGAAATAGCAGGTTCAAAAATAAAGATTCATAGAATGAGGGGTCAGATAATGAGAATAATAAAGAGGAAGAGGAGAGGGAGTCTAGTGACAATTCAGTTAAGATACCACCTCTTCCCTCAGCTAAGCCACTACAAATTGTACCTGCCCTAGTGCCCATCATTAATCGATGTAGGTACCCTAGGATGTAGCAAATATATGAGAGAGACAATCCCATCACCCCTGCCACTCAAAGAGTAAAGAAAGGATTCTACTTAGAGCCTAAATTGAGCACGATGAGTATGTCAAAAATTCTAGAATTTGAGGCACACTTCCAACAGTACCACTTTGAGTGGATGACTAGAGATCTAGGATGTTACAGCCTGGTATTAGTTGGGAATTTTATGTTGCATACCATATAGAGTTGAAACGGGTCCATTTACAAGGGATATTGTAGAAAGGTAGTGATCCTTTATTTTTAGTGTTGATCAAAGGTGTTTGGGTTAACATCTCCACACAGAATATTTCCAAAATTTGTCATGGTCCAAACTTCTAGCTATCCGCCAACACTTCTGAGATTGATCACAGTATGGATGAAACATGGAAAGTGAAGACAATATATTGGGTCATAAAATAAGTTTATCCTCTTCAGGTAGATAGCAGGTATTATTACTAAAGCATAGGGGGAGGCATCTTGGGTGGTTGGCCCTTTTACAAGGATCATGAAGGGCTCATTATATTTTGCTGCGAATGCTTAATAGATACTGGTCCGTCATAGGTTGAGTCCCACAGAGGGGGATAATGTTCTGAGTCCTGAAAGAGCTACCCTAGTTATGAGCATCGTAGAGGGCTACGAGATTGATGTGCACCATGGAAATACAACATATTGAATGCTTAAGACAGTGAATTTATGCATGTACTTAGGTTTTTTAGTATATATGATGCACTTTTGTGTTTATTACAGGTAAAACAGGTCTACAATAGTGTTGGGATAAAAATGAAAGAAAAGATTGGAATATACAAAGTCTGATCAAGATACGAGTTACCTCATAAGTTGTCAACACACCATACGACTCGTAGGATGACACATAAGCACAACAAAACCAAATACCAAAACAAAATGCTAAGTAAAGAAAAGATATGACTCAGTCATATGAGTTGTAAGCTGAAGATATGGGTCATGTCAAGGAGTAGTAAGCATAAAGAATCTAAAGATATCATCCAAAGTTGAATTCTCATAATTACATGAGTTGGAAGTCTGATTACGACTCCTATGGACAAATTGTAAGCTGACCAGTGTTCAGAGTTACAAAGAAAGAAGTCCTAGGTGGATACGAGTGAAGGTCATGAGTCTTATAATCAAGGTATGACTCGTGAGTAGAAGTCATAAGAAGAACAGAAAGTCAAAGCTTTGGGAGATCAGACACTGTAATGGATACGAGAAGGCATGGTATGACTCGTATGACGAGCATACAAGTGGATGAGAGAGTCGTACCATGCACCGACTTAACTTTTTCTTTTCCATTTTTATTAGGATTTCTAAGTATTTTTTATATATTATAAATACCTTAGGGTTTCTCCTTTATTTGGTTCCTCACTTTTACATACTTTAGCATTGCTTTACACAATTGATACTTTGTTCTTGAAATTTTTTGTTTAGATTCAATAGTAGACTTTGGATTTTATTCATCTTATGTTGTGTAATTAATTACATGAATTCTTCATTGATTATCATGGGTTCTTGCATAAACATGAGCAACTAATTTCCCTGACTAGGGTTATGGGAAAATTTGATACCCCTCTTAAAGTTTTACTGAAATGTATGATATGTGTAGGTGCGTGAGACAATTGAGAATATGATAATAGCATTAAGATTATTTATTGAACAACTAGGGAAAACAATCACTTAACTGGATAAGTAGAACCTAGCAGTGTAACCCTGTGCTAGTGTGTGTAAGGTATTACTGAGTTCCTGGGGTATCAGAGTCTAGACTTGCCCAATTTATTTTACCTAGGTCTAGTATAGTCAAGTAGGAAATGATCATAGGCCATTTTTTGTTCTAAGTCCACTTGAGCTTTAACACCCAACCAAATAAAATATGAATCCTTTTGACCAGATATTTGAGCCTTAATTGACTATTTTTTGTTTAATGCACCTATTTTCACCTTCCTATTTCTACAATGAACCTGTTTTGGCCCTGGTCCTCCTTGGACATTGTGCACCTCAACTCAAGCAAATCGCCTAAGTTGAGGGTGGATATTATAGAGGTATATAAGAAAAATGAGAATGAAGTGTAGAAAGAAAAATGAAAGAGGACAGGTGCAGTAAGAATAAAAGAAAACAAAATAAAAAGAACAAATTGAAACAAGAAAAAAAAAAGAAAAATAACATGAGAAACTTGTACCTGACTTAATCTTGTACTTTAAAATAAAAGGGAGACTTAAGGGCAGAAAAAAAAGAGAAGAAAAGTGAAAAAAGAGTGGACCCAAAAAATGCATAGTGTCAAAGAGGTTTAGTCACTAAATAAATCCCAAAAGGATACCATACCAGCTTCTAAACCGCATTACAATCCGCATAAATTCCTTTAGTTATCCTACTTTGACTATCCAAAAACTTAAGAAGAGAGCATATGGGCAAGCCTATGATATTTTGTATACACCAGTAATACTTCTTAGTGAGTAAGAGCGTTGTTTGTTATATCCCTGAATTAATTGATTAATATTAATGGAGTGAACGATATTTCTTTGACTGTGAGTGCACATTGGTTGTGTTGTTAGGTTGCTAGTCTACTTGGTTAATATGGGTTGTGTTGATGCCCGGTTTCTATAACTAATGTAATGCCATCATCGAATTCCTTTGTGTTTCTCCATGTACTAAATCCTTATACACGGTTTGATTTTTGAAAAGTGAGATTAGGAGATAGGAATAATGAATTAGAAAATTGAATTCAAAATCACTGCCATATGTAGCTTATAATATACCTGTTTAAGAATCATTGTCATTTTGGGTAGTAATATTTGTTTTTTTGCTTGAGGACACGCAAAAGTCTAAGTTCAGGGTGTTGATGCGTCGTGGAAACATGATACCTTCGATGCTTAAAATAGTGAATTTATGTATGTACTTAGGTTGTTTTAGTAGATATGATGCACTTTTGTGTTTATTGCAGGTAAAATAGGTCTACAATAGTGTTGGAATGAAAATGCAAGAAAAAGACTGGAAGAGACAAATTTTAATCAAAATATGAGTTAGCTCACGAGTATTCAACACACCATACGACTCATAGGATGACTCGTAAACATAATAAAACCAAAGACATAACAAAATGTTAAGTAAGTAAAAGATATGACTCAGTTATACTAGTCTTAAGCTAAAGATACGGGTCGTGTCAAGGAGTTGTAAACATAACAGAATCTAAAGCTATCATCCAAAGTAAAAATCTCAAAAGTATACGAGTCAAAAATCTGAGTATGACTCGTATGGAAAAAACGTAAGCAGACCAGTGTGTAGAGTTACAAAAGAAAATATCCCAGGTGGATATGAGTGAAGGCCACGAGTTGTATAATAAAAGTATGACTCGTGAGGAGAAGTCGTAAGAAGAATGGAAAGTTCAAGCCTTAGGATATTAGACATTGGAATAGATACGAGAAGGCATGGCACGACTCATATGACGAGCATACGAGTGGATGAGCGAATCGTACCATGCACTGACTTAACTTTTCCTTTTCCATTTTTATTAAAATTTTTAAGTATTTTTGAGATACTATAAATACCTTAGGGTTTCTCTTTTATTTGGTTCCACACATTTACATACTTTAGCATTACTTTACACATTGATACTTTGTTATTTTAGATTTTAGGGTTTGATTATATAGAAGACTTTGGATTTTATTCATCTTATTTTATGCAATTAATTACATGAATTCTTCATTGATTATCATAGGTTCTTGCATAAACATGAGCGACTAATTTCCCTGCCAGGGTTGTGGGAACCCTAGTGGATTAATTGCGTAAGAGAAGTGGGAGATTCATCTATTCTAAAGAAATTGCATGTATTTGAACCTTTTTCACATTAATTGACCTCATAGATATTGCAGAATCTTAGGTAAAGCTTGGATTTGCAAACTTTCTCACAAGGGAGTTTGTGATTAGGAAAGAGGATTAAGACAATAATTTGAGATTCACTTCCATTATTATTATTCCACCATATCATCTAATCAACTTGATACTCAAAAGGTATGAGTTGAATTAAAGTCATAACAAGGAGTAAAAAGTCAATAACCTGAGACTCACAAGGTAAGGGGTGAGATTTATCAACATATTAACAAGACCTTTGATAATACATAGCTTGTTGACTTTACATGCAGAGCAACAGAATAGGTAGGTTGAACATGAGTAACTTACAAAGTGAAGAAGCCAGAGGGAACACAGTCCTAGTGTTTGTCTTCTATTGTCTACAACTCAAATCATTCAAGTTCGGTTACTACTAATTGATCACTTTCTAAATCCCTCTTTTCAGTTTTCTGCACTGCTCGTGAGTTATATTAAAGTAAGCAATTATTCAGCATCTTCCCTGTGGGATCGATCCCAACCTAGTTGGTTTACTATATTTGGCATCGACTGGAACATACTTCTTTAGGAGGTTAGTTTTGGGCGACATCATGTAGCCAAGATTATTTCTAGAAAGATCCATAATCGGGCGGTAAGAATGGACTCTAGTTTAACCTTACCATGCATGCTGATGCAACTTTGTTTAGATTAGGGTGTACCAGAGATCCAGGGTATGAATCAGTTTCTACTAGTTTAGAGGACCATTGATTTAGGGTTTATACGAGATTTAGATAACCCTATCTCGAAGGTGAAGGTAGGGGCGACTTTATTACATGCAACTTTTTAACCTAGAGGGCATGGTATTGATACTCTATTATTTTTTGATATTGGTGAAACCCCGCTGAGACTGCCCAGTCCGAGCCTCATGCTTCAACAGATGTAGTCGATACTTCTTGGACTTTAACTCTACCTCCTATTGTGAGGCTATTCTCCTCCAATCTAACCCTTGGTTACTATGCTCTAGTCCCACAGGCCTTTCTAATTAATGTCCTAAAGAGATTGGGTACACTAGAGCGATGAGTAACAAATATTAAGTGGGGGGTATAGCCTTGGGTCAAGAGGGAGATCCAAAGGGAGATTTGAGGTATGTAGACCTGGTTTGATGAGTTTGAGTGGTAGATTAGCCAGAAGGTGGTGGGAATTTAGGCCTCAAATATAGCGGGTGTGCATGAAGAATTGGTTGCACTCTAGACTATAATAGAGGATATGCATCTAGGCCATTCCCTACTTACCCGATTATTGAGGAGATCTGATTGAGAAGGTGCCAGATATTTAGGGCATAAAGGAGGGGAAAAAAACAGTTTAGAGAGAAGGTGGTGAGAGATTGAAAAAGAAGTTAAAGAGAAAAAATGATAAGGATGATATTAAGGTGGACAAAGCAACCAGTGTTTAGTTTGAACATGACCACCAGACGAGGGTCCATGAGATAGGGATGGGAACCGGTAGCTTTGAGTCATTGATATGATAGTTGCAGCTGCAGCAGATTTGAGTGGGAGTACTGCTCCGCTTTCTAATATACCATTTAGCGTACTAACCACCATTAGTTCCACTACTGATATGAGTGTCCCAATTACTACTGGGACTATGCTTGATGAAAGTAAGACCCATTTTGGGCCCCCCATGCTGAGACATCAAAAGCCAGATCATAGTACACCCAGGTATGTCTTTACTCCCTATTTTTAATTTTTAGATGTACTGGGAACAATGCATAAGCTTTATATAGGGGTGGGGTAGGGGTGTACTACAACCGTTGTGATTTTTTATTGTCATGCTTCTTTTTGCATTGGTTGCGATATAATAGTAGAACCGACATGTCTAGTAAATATTGTGTCGTATTGTGTTTGTTTCATAATGTTTTGTGTTGTTTTTGTTTAACTAGGAGGAAACTAAGTACCCTAAGTGTAGTTGATATAGTTTTGTCTCAATTGTGCTTAAATGTGTTAGAAAAATGATACCCCTCAAAAAAATTGTTTAGAATTGTGTGAGATGTACTTATATGTGTGACCACTATGAATCTTGTTATGGTGTTAGGATTAGGGACACAATGATCATAGCTAGCATTTGCATGAACCGAATAGGTAGTAGTTTGTGATAAAACGCTGTGCCATGTGTGTGTGAGATGCTTACTTAGTTTCCTTTGTGTGTTGAATCTAGAACTTTCCTAGATAGTATAGCGTAGGTTATAGGATAGTTAGTTAGGAAAGGATCATAGGTCGTTCTTGAATTAGTCCATCCTAAAATAACCATCCAAAAATGAATAAGTATCCCTTGATCTCTATTTTGAGCCTATATAGATTATTTTTCTTTTTTTCACTTTTCACCTTCCCATTTTAGTTATAATGAACTTGTTTTGGCCCTAGTCCTCTTTGTACATTGTGCACCTCAACTCAAACAAATTGCCTAAGTTGAGTGTGGCTATCATAAGGGTATGTGATTAGAAGTGGGTATGAAGAAGGGCGTAAATAAGAAAAAAGAAAGTAGGGCTGGGTGTGGTAGAAAAAATGAGGAAAAAATGGAAACAGAAAGTAAAAAGAAAGAAAAGGAGGAGAAAGAATAAATGAAACTGCACCCAGCCTAAATAAGCAATAAAAAGAAAAAGGGCAAAATAAAAGAAAAGTTGGTGGATAAGTAGACCCCTAATGTAGTTATAGTGACAAGGAGGCTTAGACACTAAATTCCTAAATGTACCATACCATCCCCCCAACCTATGATACAAGTCGAGTAAATTCCTACAGTTATCCTCGTCCGACTATCCCAAAAACTAAGGTAAAGAAAACAAAGGCAACCCTATGGTATTCTGTGCACATTGTTGGAACTTCTTTGTGAGTGTAAGTGTTTTGTGATTGTCCTCGCATTAACATGTATTATTCTATTGAATGAGTGGGACTTCTTTGTTGTAAGGGTGTATGGGTTGTGTTTTCAGATGCTTATCTGTTCAAGTAGTGTAATTTGTACATATGCATGATTGTTTGTTGCTAATGTAATGACATATCTTGATTTACTTGTGTCATTTTGTTGTGCTACCTAGATTCACATAGTCGGTTTTGAAAAGTAAAATTAAGAAGGGGTGATGTTTTTTATCTGAATTTGAGATTGGCTACCATAGGTATTATAGGTTTTTCTTAGTTAAGTATCGTGTTTTATTTTGTTATGTTTTTGTTGTTTGGGGACATGCAAATGTTCTAAGTTGAGGGTGTTGATGTGTCATGATTTTATGGAACTTTCGATGCTTAAAATGATAAAAATATGCAAAACTTGGGCCATTTTGTTAGATATGAGGTGTGTATTTTATGTGTTATAGGAGAATTAGGTTGGAATTTGAGTGGAAAAGAAAAAGATGAAAAAGCTCTGATAAATAAAAGTCATTAATGGGACTATGAGCCATTGGTTGACTATACGACTCATAGCCCAAGTCGTGATGATAACAGTAAAGGCTGCTAAATCAAGGATTGAAGTTAAGGTTGGCTACGACTCGCTGAGTTTGACATTGAGTCATATTATGGAGTCGTTCTAAGTAAATTAGCAAAAGTTCTAAAGATATCCAAGTTGAAACCTAAAAGAAAATGGAGGGTAACTATGACTCGTCACAATAGGTTATGACTCTTTGTAATGCCCCGCAAAATCCTCTTCCAGTCTGAGCCTTAGAGCATATTTTGGTAAAGCAAAAATCAGAGTCTAAATGTTTTAGAAATATCCTCCAAAGTATGAAATACTTTGAATCATGTGGGAATCAATTTGAGCAAGAATTAAGATCTAGAGGTCCCCTAACTCACGAACGAGTTGAAAGCTTTCCTATCGTTCAAGTTTTAGTGACCGTTAAAATTTGGGTCAACTTCAATCAACCATAACTCTTTGTATATATCGAATTAGAGGACCTACTATATATCAAATGAAATTTCTTTGAATTATCTTTCCAACGATACCAATTTCATCCAAAACCATTATCAGAGAAAAGAGTTATGCTTATTTTACTCCAGAATGTCAAGCTGGGAAATGTGTGACGACATTTCTGACGGCCTGTCATATTTTTGATGATATTTATGACGACGTCATCAGCCTTAGGCAGAAACTCACAAAATCTACCTTTTTCGTGATGATAATTCATGATAGCCTGTCACGGGCCTGACGGCTTGTCACGGATGTTGTCAGCAATATTTTTTCAGCAATTTTAGAACATTTTTGCAAGGGTATTTTGGTCTTTTCTCACCTTTTGGAAGCCTCTATAGATATGGGAAACCTCTTCCAAAACCCTAATTTTATCATTTTTCTCTTCCAAATTCTCTCAAGGAAAAATAACTAGGGTTTCATCAAGAACCCTAATCTTCCAAAAATCATCCATAAATTCTTCAAGATTTCTTCAAGAATCAAGTTCCTCATAGTGTGGGCTTCGAGAATTATTTATTACAAGTGCAGATAGAGTCTCAAGCATTAAAATTCATCCAATTTCAAAGATTAAGGTATGTAGATGTTGATTCTTGGGTCCTTTTCATCCAAAAAGCTCAAGAACCCTTTTTAAAACTAAAAGATTTTTATGTTTATGAGTTGTTAATGATTTGTATGAGTTTAAATTGATGTTTAATGTGTTGTTGATTTTTGATTTATATTTACCTACAAAAATTATGAGCTTTGACCTTAGTATGTGGAATTCATGTGATGTTTGTGATAGACCTTCTTGAAGTTGTTTTCTATGTAATGTGTTTATGACTTTTGGGTGTAGAAATGGTTGAATAAGTGAAGCATATCCCCCCATAGGTTTGATAAAGAGCTTAGGTGAAGCATAAGGGCCATTATATCATGTTGAATAGGAAACCCAAATTGTGAGTTAGTTGTGCTTAGTGTTTGATAAAATGCCCAAGTGAATGAATTATTCCATGGTAGTAGGAAATTTCCAAATAAGTATGAACCCGTGCATGTCTAGTGTTTTGTTGAATGACCTTAGTGAACAAGTGGAGAGGTGATAGTAGTAAATTCCCCAATTATGTGCTCTTGATATATGTTAAGCTTTTAATATATGCCAAGTGGTTAGCAAGTAAGTTATGACGTGATAGTATGAAGTTTCCCCAAGCCATGTGATATCCAAATACATGTCAAGATTGATATAGGTATGAAATAACTAAGGTAAAACCTTGTTGAATGGAGTACAATTTAGTAGCATGTTTTTCCTATGTTACTATATGATTATGATTCCAAGATGCCTAAAGTGACCCCTCGACGACTGTGAAAATGCTTTAATGATTATGATGATGCTTTAATGATTATGAGATGTTTTAATGATTGTGATGAGACATGAATGATTGTGATGATGAACGAATACTTGTGATGATGAATGAATGATTATGCTTTACTTTTATGCTATCGAGTCCTAGGGGTATTTATACCTGACAATAGAGTTGTTGTCTAGATCCCGTGTCAGTTTCTCGATAATTCCAGTCGAGCCATGATTCTCAGAACTCAGTGAATTATAGAACTTTGTATCCTCAGATAAGTGCAGAACTTAAGAAAGCTAAGTAATCTCAATTATCTCTATAATATCTGTTTCGTTAGTAATCTAGCCTCAGTCCTGTAATCAGCTCAGGTCTAATAGTATTCAGGTGACGCAATTCTAATCTCAGAAATGATTTGAGTAATCTATTCAAACTATGTACCGTCAGTCAGATACCATGATTTGATATCTTTTCCGTCAGACACATAACTAAGTAATCTCAGCGTAACTCAGTTAGATCTTTTGAGAAATATGATCAGTACCAGATTCAGCTCAGTCTAAGTTCTGTTAAGAATCAGATCAGTGTCTTTCAGTTGGGAGTAGGATTCAGCACCGAGCAGGCCCAAGGATGGGAACTCACTGGCTAGTAGAGGGTGTGATTCTTAGAAGCAATCCTTGCATTCCAGAACTGTGTAGCCATCACAGGTAAAGAAGTCACCTACCAAGCAAGCTTGATGTCCTATTGATGGTCACAGCCAGAGAGCCTTACCTTAGATAAAAGATAATATCTTTACTCGTGGAATGGTATTGGCTCCCTTCCAACTGGGAGTTTACATTGGACCCCACCTGTGGTAGTTTAGGACATATCGATTAGATGATTATTTCCCACAGTTTCAGTTTCAGATTCAGTCTCAGTTTCATAATTAATCTTCAGAAGCCAGGACTGTCAGATATAGTCATCTATCTTTATGAAGAACCCAGATAGTTCCATTGATTTATGGACCATCCTGTCAGATAGGCTTGGTCTTATATATAGTTATTTGATATCATATTCAGAGATATGTCGTCAGACAGGCTAGATCACAGTATTAGATTTCTATTGAATATTTTTGTCGTTAGATTCAAATATAATCATATTTCTTATCATTGATAAAGCTTCCAAAGTAATCGATTAGAAAAGTTGATCTCAGTCTCAGACCATGTTGAGTATTCTTATTATCATATCTAGAGATCTCCCATCAGAGAGGCGTGATCTCCATCTCAGATTCTATTAAGTATTCATGTTGTCAGATTCGGACATGATCATACTTCTTATCATTGAGAATCGCTCCAAAATAATCTATTAGAAAAGTTGATCTCTAATTCTGTCAGTCAAAAATAGTACAGAGTTCAGTCCTTAATGTAAGTACATCCAGATCCTCAGTTATCAGTATCAGATGAGTCAGTGATTCAGTATCTCAGTTTTAGTAGTGAGTTCAGTCTGCAGTAAGGTGGTATCCGATTTTCAGTATCTAGAGTTGCGATGATTGTGTTCATGTTCTGAGTATTCATGTATGTGTTCTCATGTGGCATATTCATGATTATTCAGTTTAGATATTGTGCATGCATGAGCCCTTGCATTATCCTACCTCATCTACATACTTGGTACATTCCTTTAGTGATGCATTTGTGCTATGGTATTTTATTTCACACCATAGGTTCAGAGGCACAGGATCTAGAGTATCCTCAGCAGTTCAGTCCCAGTCAGCAGTAGTAGCAATGAGTCCTCTTCTTTTGAGGACGAATCTTAGTTTACTATTATTACTTCAGACTTTATTTATTTTCAGTTGACGGAGTTAGTTGGGGACCTGTCCCATCAACTCTACAGTTCAGATAGTTTAGAGGTTTTTCAGACGGATGTATTAGTATTCAGTTTCCTGTAGAATGAGTATTCATAGATGTGTTGAACCTTATGGCTAGTTTCCACATTTATTTCAGATATTATGCAGTGTATAGGTACAGATATTAGTAAAGGGTTAGCTTATGGTCCTTCGGGGTCATAAGCACCATGTGACGTCTCGGGATTAGATCTCGGGGCGTTTTAAACTTTGTATCAGAGCCTAAGGTTCAAGAGTGTCCTGGGGAGTCTGAAAAACCCCATCTAGTAGAGTCTTGTGCATGGGTGTATAGCATGCCACATTTATGTACAAGAGGCTACGGGATGTTCTTAGGAGAAGTTCCTCTTCTTTCAGTTATCATTTCACGCGAGTGAGTATGAGCTCAAGTTGATCCTTAGTCTAATCTACTTTTTTCTTCCAATTATAGAGTATGCCTCCTCACAGAGATTTTGTCCATCGGGTTGGTGATCAACCCCCATAGACAGTAGATCCTGAGAAAGAGATTGTGTCACATACAGAGTTTTGGGCAGCTTTTTAGGTGCTACCCCAAGCTGTGACTAATGTTCAAGGGAACCGTCAGGCTGCAGCCCCACCTTAGAAAGATAGGAATTCCACCGCAGCCAGGGTTAGAAATTTCATGAAAATAAACCCGCTATAATTCTTTAGGTCAGTAGTAGGTGAGAACCTACAGCTTTATCTAGAGGAGGTGAAAAAGATCACCCAAATTATGTATGTTTCTAAAGAGAGAGTGAGTAAGAGAGCCAAGATAGGCAGTCATGGTTTTTCATAGTCAGGGTCTCAAGGGTAGTAGTTCTTAATATGGTTAGAGATTTTTAGTCCCAGCTCCATCTTCAGATAGTGTACCCACACCTGTGTTTGGGGGTGACAGATCTGAGAGAGAGCCAAGCTCCAAAGCCCAGAGTAGTGCAAGTGGTGTTCGTACCCATTTGAGTTGTAGAGAGTGTGGCAGGCACCACCAAGGTGTGTGTAGAGCCGGTAGTGATGTATGATTTGGGTATGGTGATCCAGGCCATAGAATATGAGAATGTAGAGTGCTAACTCAAAGGGATAGACTTCATGCGTTTTAGGCTTGCCTTGATTGGGAAAGATCCCCTGAAATAGAACTGGGTATGTTATGAGCCCTTTATGTTTATGACATGCATTGATGGATCATTTGCTCCCATTTTGATCTTATATGTTAGCATGAGTCATTCATGAGTTTCAGATCTTGATCGTTCAATCATGACCCAGTCTGTAGGTGCCTCGCACACCGCCCAAGTATTTCAGCGAACTGTGTTTAGAAGGACATAGTGTTCTCAAGGGGGAGATACCCCATAGTATTATAATTTTGCATGCCATTAGATTCATCCCAATACATGTTCATATTTACTTTATGGAGTTAGCAACAGTTTTCATTGCACTATTAAGACGTGCTTTCAAAAGTCATCTTAGCCGGACATTCATGCATTAGATATGAACATTTAGTAGAAAGAGTTCAGCTTGTCAGCATGTGTTCAGTAGTGTATTCATGAGATCATCCCAGTCATGAGTCCATGCATCAGATATGCATGTGTATTATAAGAATTCAGCTATGAGTATTAGCAATCGAGTATTCCATGCATCAGATATGCATGCCCAGTGTGAGAACTCTACATGTCAGTCGTTCCAGTTGCATAGTCCTGATCTGAGATGTTTCTATTTGTTTAATAAGTTCTATTGATCTGCATTCTCAGTCTATCAAGCTACATTCAAGGATGAATGTTCTCAAGGGGTAGATAATGTAATACCCCACAAAATCCTCTTCCAGTCTGAGCCTTAAAGTGTATTATGGTAAAGCAAAATTATGAGTCTAAATGTTTCAGAAATATCCTCCCGAGTATGAAATACTTTGAATAGTGTGGGAATTAATTTGAGCTGAATTAAGATCATAGCAGTCCCCTAACTCATGGACAAGTTGAAAGCTTTCTTATCGATCAAGTTTTAGTAACCGTCAAAATATGGGTCAAATACAATTGACCATAGATCCTTGTACATATCAAATTATAGGACCTACTATATATCAAATGAAATATCTTTGAATTATCTTTCCAATGATACCAATTTCATCCAAAACCAATATCGGATCAAAGAGTTATGCTTATTTTACTCCAGCATGTCAAGCTTGGAAATGTGTGACGACATTTCTGATGGCCCATCACATTTCTGACGGCCTGTCACATTTCTAACGACATTCCTGACGACGTCATTAGCCTTAGGCAGAAACTCACAAAATTCACCCTTTTTGTGATGACAATTCGTGATGGCCCGTCACGAGCCTGACGGCTTGTCATGGATGTCGTCAGCAATATTTTTTTAGTAATTTTAAAATATTTTTGCAAGGGTATTTTGGTCTTTTCCCACCTTTTGGAAGCCTCTATAAATATGGAAAACCACTTTCAAAACCCTAATTTCATTATTTTTCTCTTCCAAATTCTCTCAAGGGAAAATAACTAGGGTTTCATCAAGAACCCTAATCTTCCAAAAATCATCCATAAATTCTTCAAGATTTCTTCAAGAATTAAGTTCCTCATAGTATGGGCTTTGATAATTATTTATTATAAGTGCGGATAGAGTCTCAAGCATTAGAATTCATCCAATTTCAAAGATTAAGGTATGTAGATGTTGATTCTTGGGTCCCTTTTATCCAAAAAGCTCAAGAACCCTTTTTAAAACTAAAAGATTTTTATGTTTATGAGTTGTTAATGATTTGTATGAGATTAAATTGATGTTTAATGTGTTGTTGAGTTTTGATTTATGTTTTCCTACAAAATTTATGAGCTTTGACCCTAGTATGTAGAATTCATGTGATGTTTGTGATAGACCTTCTTGAAGTTGTTTTCTATGTGATGTGTTCATGACTTTTGGGTGTAGAAATGGTTGAATAATTTAAGCATGTCCCCCATAGGTTTTATAAAGTGCTTAGGTGAAGCATAAGGGCCATTATATCATGTTTAATAGGAAACCCAAATTGTGAGTTAGTTTTGCTTAGTGTTTGATAAAATGCCCAAGTGAATGAATTATTCCATGGTAGTAGGAAATTCCCAAATAAGTGTGAATCTGTGCATGTCTAGTGTTTTGTTGAAGGAACTTAGATAAAAAGTGGAGAGGTGATAGTAGTAAATTCCCCAATTATGTGCTCTTGATATATGCTAAGCTTTTAATATATGCCAAGTGCTTAGCAAGTAAGTTATGACATGATAGTATGAAGTTTCCCCAAGCCATGTGATATCCAAATACGTGTCAAGATTGATATAGGTATGAAATAACTAAGGTAAAACCTTGTTGAATGGAGTACGATTTAGTAGCATGTTTACCCTACGTTACTAGATGATTATGATTCCGAGATGCCTAAAGTGACCCCTCGGCGACTGTGAAAATGCTTTAATGATTATGATGATGCTTTAATAATTATGAGATGTTTTAATGATTGTGATGAGACATGAATAATTGTGATGATGAATGAAAGTTTGTGATGATAAATGAATGATTATGCTTTACTTTTATGCTATTTATACCTGATAATAGAGATGTTGTCTAGAGCCCGTGTCAGTTTCTTGATAATTCTAGTCGAGCCATGATTCTCAGAACTCAGTGAATTATAGAACTCTGTATCCTCAGACAAGTGCAAAACTTAAGAAAGCTCTATAATCTCAATTATCTCTGTAATCTCTGTATCGCTAGTAGTCTAGCCTCAGTCTTGTAATCAGTTCAGATCTAATAGTATTCAAGTGATGCAATTCTAATCTCAGAAGCGATTTGAGTAATCTATTCAAGCTCTGTACCGTCGTCAGATACCATGATTTGATATCATTTTCGTCAGATACGGAACTAAGTAATCTCAGCGTAACTCAATCAGATCTTTTCAAAAACACGATCAGTATTAGATTCAGCTCAGTCTAAGTTTAGTTAAGAATTAGATCAGTGTTTTTCAGTTGGGAGTAGGATTTAACACCGAGCAAACCCAAGGATGGGAACTCACCGGCTAGTAAAGGGTGTGATTCTTAGAAGTATTCCTGGCATTCCAGAACTGTGTAGCCAGCACAGAAAAAGGAGTCACCTATCAAGCAAGATTGATGTCCTGTTGATGGTCACTGCCAGAGAGCCTGACCTTAGAGAAAACATAATGTCTTTACCCGTAGCAAAGTATTGGAACCCTCCCAACCAGGGGTTAAGGTTGGACCCCACCTGTGGTAGGTTGGGGCATGTCGGTTAGATTACTACTTCCCACAGTTTTAGTTTTAGATTCAGTCTCAGTTTCAGAATCAATCTTCAGAAGTCAGGACTGGACCATCCCATCAGATAGGCTTGGTCTTATATACAGTTGTTTGATATCATATTTAGAGATATGCCACCAGACAGGCTTGATCACAGTATCAGATTTCTATTAAATATTCTTGTCATCAGATTCAGGTATAATCATATTTCTTATCATTGATAAAGCCTCCAAAGTAATTGATTAGAAAAGTTGATCTCAGTCTCAAACCATGTTGAGTATTCTTATTATGATATCTAGAGATCTCCCATCAGAGAGGTGTGATCTCCATCTCAGATTCTATTAAGTATTTATGTTGTCAGATTCGGACATGATCATACTTTTTATTATTGAGAATCGTACCGGAATAATCTGTTAGAAAAGTTGATCTCTAATTCTGTCAGTCGAAAACAATAAGATCAGAGTTCAGTCCTTGATGTAAGTATATCCAGATCCTCAGTTATCAGTATCAGATTAGTCAGTGATTTAGTATCTCAGTTTTAGTAGTGAGTTAAGTCTGCAATAAGGTGGTATCCGAGTTTTAGTATCTAGAGTTGCAATGATTGTGTTCATGTTCTGTGCATTCATGTATGTGTTCTCATGCAGCATCTTCATGATTATTCAGTTTAGATATTGTGCATGCATGAGCCCTTGCATTAGCCTACCTCATCAACATACTCGGTACATTCCTGTACTGACGTATTTGCGTTATGGTATTTTATTTGACACCATTGGTTCAGAGGCACAGGATCCATAGTATCCTCAGCAGTTCAGTCCCAGTCAGCAGCAGTAGTAGTGAGTCCTCTTCTTTCGAGGACGAATCTCAGTTTACTATTATTGCTTCAGACTTTGTTTAATTTTAGTTGACAGAGTTAGTTAGGGACCTCTCCCATCAACTCTACAGTTCAGATAGTTTAGAGGTTTTTTAGAAGATGTATTAGTATTCAGTTTCCTGTTGCATGAGTATTCATAGATGTGTTGAACCTTATGGCTAGTTTCCATATTTATTTCAGATATAATGTATTATACAAGTACAGAAATTAGTAAAGGGTTAGCTTGTGGTCCTTCGGGGTCATAAGCACCATATGACGTCTTGGGATAGGATCTCGGGTGTAATACCCCAGGAAATTTTTTGTTGAAATTTTGTGCGTAAACATGTTGGGTTCTATCTTCTAGAATGAACTATAAATTTTTCGTGCTGAATGTCTTAGATTATGATCCACCATTGTGTATAGTATCGAATTAGCTTTCCAAATATATGTGGATCATCCAAAACGAACACCCGAGCGATGAGTTATGAACATTCCGATCGAACCGTGAATAGTAGTGAACAGTAAAACGTGAACGAAAAAAAGTACTGAGGCTCGGCGTATTTTTTCTCCAACTTTAAATGATCATAAATCCTTGTACATAATGATCTGGGTGATCTACTATACATCAACGAAAAGCTCTCGAGTCCTCTTTCCGATGAAATTGGTTTCACTCAATTTGTCTATCGGAGAAAAAAGTTATGGTCGATCTACTTCAGCCTATCAAAAGTGAATCTTTGGGTCAATTTCAAATGATCATAACTCCTCGTACACAATGATCTGGGTGAGATACTATATATCAATGGAAAGATATGAGAGTCCTCTTTCTAATGAAATTGGTTTCATCTAATTTGGGTATAGAAGTAAAACGTTATGGTTGATCTACTTCAAACTATCAAAACAGTCCACCAAAGGACAGATTCGAGAATTATTTAATTTTTAGCGGCGTTTTGGTCATTCCCCCTCACACAAAATCCATTCAAACCCTATATAAAATCCTATTAGAAGCATTATTTGTTATATTTCATCAAATTCCCTCAAAAAGAAAACCCTAAGTTCCTACATCCAACTTCAAGAACCTCCAAAGTTCACCATTTATTCTGCAAATTTATTCAAGATTCCAAGTTCCTAGTCAATAACTTCAAGAACCTCCAAAGTTCACCAATAATTCTTCAAATTTATTCAAGATTTCAAGTTCTTAGTTCAAGAACTTCAAGAACCTCCAAAGTTCACCATTAATTCTGCAAATTTATTCAAGATTTCAAGTTCCTAGTTCAAGAACTCCAAGAACCATCATTCAAAGGCACGATTAACATCTCAAAAATGAGTATCGATCTAAAGTTCATCATTCAAGGTATGTGGAGTTTTTCAACAAGAACTCTCTTTCGTTCTTTTGTCCAAAAGTAATTTTCTTTACAAAGGCATGATTTTTATTTGATTTTTATGAATTTGAAGCATGAACCCATATCTTATGATGATTATTATGAAATCTTGATGTTTATGATTTTGAAAGATGAATTTACATGTGTGGTGATATAAAGCATGAATCTTGAACGACATTTATCATGATTTTGATATTTGGGTCATGAATCCCCATTGGAAATTGTGTTTTTTTAAGAAGTGTGTGTTATAAGCATGTTGATGTTGAATATTTGAGATATTTTGAATGATTTGACCTTTTGTTATTAATGGAGTTGTTTTGAACTCGAGTGTAAAAGAAATCCACAACGTGGTTGATTTTGATAGATGGGAAGCATGATGGCTCCCGATGTATATTTATATATTACTAAAATTGTTTTGTTCTAGATTGTCTTTGAAATGATCTGAGCTAAGTCCGGGAGAAATCTTTAGCACCGAGTGGGAGGTATAAAGCAACCTTACTTTCCTAGAACTACGTGTCCCCATAGGAGTGAGCTTGAGGCTGATTTATATAGTGATCACTAGTTTGTGTGGATTTGATATCGATAGTCCTACTCCGATGGCAAGGATAGGATGGCTCTCCCCAATGTGGGTTGTACGTTGGACTCTATGTAGCTCATATGGTTTATGTCGGTTATAGTATCTCCCAGTGTATGTGTGTTTCCTTGTGTCTATAGTGAACGGTGAAGTGATTTAAAAGTGGAATTATGAAAGTTATTCTTTCAAAATATTCAAATGATATTTACATTATGAGAATTGATATTCTTGATGAACTGAAAGTGATTGACAAATTATATGATGACTCACATGTGTTATTATACTTATTTCATCCTCTCATAATTATGATAATTTTCTTCGGGCTATGTGAGTCTTTCAAACATCCTGCATATTTCTTATAAATATTTATGATGATGATGTTTATACAACTGCATACACCCCCATATACTCGGTTCCTTTCCATGGTACTGACCCGCATCTTCAGATGTGGGCTGCATTTTCTCAAAATATAGGTTCAGGTGCTCAGTTCCAGGTTCAACAGTGATTCTTCGGGCACGCTGTTCTACATCCTCTGTTGTGGTGAGTCCTCATGTTCCAAGGACGTGATGTCTGATGTTGGTTTCACAGAATTATTTACATTTGATAACTGAGTATGAGTCAGTTGGGGCATGTCTCAATGGCTCGTTGATTTTATTGATTTTCTTAGAGGCTTGTTAGACTAGTATAGATGGTTGGAGTTGACTAATAAGTCATATTTTGTTATCTTTCTGAAATTCTTTTATTCTTGGAGGATGATTACTCTATTGATATTTGAGGGTTATTTATGGAAACCCCATTGATTTGTGTTGAACTGAATGAAAATGGCTCAAAGGGTTAGCTTGGGGCTACTCGTAGCCTCAAGCACCGTGTGACACTCCGAGACCCATTTTCAGGGCGTTACACTCTTAGTGAAGAATCGTTCTGACAATAGAGAAAAAAGTCCTAAAAGGTAAAAAATTCACTAGAATGACAATGAGTCCAGCAAATGACTCAGAAGGTCCGACCATGAGTTATCATCACTAAGCATAGAAAAGAGACTACCAATGAGTCATTTTCAATCCAGATGACTCGTTGTCTGAGGCATAACCACGATCGACTTTAGTTTCCTAGTTTGTTTTGCTTAGGTTTTTTGTGTTATTTTGAGACACTATAAATACGTTTTTGATATTTTAGTAATAGTTCACGCACTCATATTATTCATAAACATTTATTTGATTCTAAGATTGACTTTTGATCTTGGAATTTCTTTGTTCTTGGTTTTTGGTTGATTAATTGATTTGAGACTTTGGGTTTTATTCTTTTATTGTTGTGAGATTACTTCAATTCTTTCTTTATCGAATTCCATGGAGTTTCTTGCAACTATGAGCGGCTAAATTCCTTAGCTAGGGTTGTGGAAACCCTGGCAGAATAACAAAGTATGGGAAGTGTGGAGTTCTTCTAGATCATTATTTACACTTGTATTATGATCTTCTTTAGTTGAATTATATGGCCAATGCTAAGAACCCTCTTGTATTGAAGATTTTCATTACAAGAGAGATTGAGATTGGGAAAACAAGATTACAATAGTGATTCGAGGCTATCAACCCTCATCGAATAACTTGATACCCAAATGGTGATAGTTAAACTTGGATCAAATACAAGGGTTAGTAAGGTGATGCCCTAAGACTCAAAAGGTGAAAGGTGAGACTTATCAAAGCATTCACAAGACGGTTGGTAATACTTAGCTTTTCAGATTTTTCATGTGTGGATAATGAGATAATCAAATTGAGCACGAGTAACCTACGGAGTTAGAAAGATAGGGGGAACATAGTCCTAGTGTTCATCTCAGATTGATTACAATCAAAGGCAATCTAAAATTATTGCTTTTTATTGTTTATTACAAATTCCCCCATTTACTTTCTTGCACTGCCGGCAACTTCAGCAAGTTTGATAGACAAACTCAGCCTATTCCCTGTGGGATCAACTCCAACCTAGTAAGGTTACTATAATTTGATAGCGACCGCATTGTATCTTCTTGGAGGGTATAGTTTAGGAGACATCAATGCTTACATTATGGTGAATTTAATATATTATGAGAACAAGTATGTTTGGGGAGTAGTATTTAGCATTGAGGGAAAGCAAATTCAGCGTACCTAAATTCCTAGAAACTATGTATCACCATAAGTAAAGGTGTACCTCGCTAGAGAGTGTCTCCCTTGCTAAAATAGGCTCAACTTAGTGATCACTCCAGTCATGGTTCTATATTGATGGTAAGATATAGAGCATCCCTCATCAACATGGGTTAAACGTTAGACTCCATGTTGCTCATATTGTTTACGTCGGTTGTAAGAATCTCTCACGGAAATATGAATTTCATAAACTAAATGTAACGGCTCACTGACTTTACTAGATTACGCTTTACTACTTATGCCTTATGATATTTCATATTTCGTCTATCTACACTCAGTATGCATGTTTTAAGCTTATGATGTATATGAGTTTTTACTTATTGCATTCTCCTCTATATGCTTAGTACATTCTAGAAGTACTGTCCACATATATGTCTGTGTTGCTACATTATCTCATAATGTAGGTATCAGTTGTAGTTCACAGAATCATGATCAGGAAGATCACAGCTTCCATTCAGTAGGTGATGGGTTCTATTAATTCAAGGACTAAAGTTAGTTATTTTTCTAGTATGTTATTTTGATTCCTTTGTATTGATTAGGGATAGCTGGGGTTAATGTCCCACTACCTATAGTCAGTCTTAATAGAGGCTTCATACATACTTAATTAGAGTTGATATATTCAGTTATAGTTTCCTTTTGTATAATCAGTGTTGTAAACTTTTAATAGCAATGTATTGAAATAGATTTCTCATTATTATGCTTTTGCTTGGAATTTTTTAGTTCTTATACATGTTAACCAGTTGCTCATGCATTAGGCTAATATCATTGGTTAGTTTGGGATTACTTGTAGTCTTAAGAATCCTGTGACATTCAGTACATAGTCTTAGGATGTTACAACAAGTCAAAAGGAGTTCAACAATATTCATATTTCCATATAAACTCTAGATAAAATCGGATCAAAAATGGTTCCATGGGGCCCGCTAACAAATTTCTAAAATTAGATTTTTTATGAGGTACCTCGAAGGACAAGAAATATGTACTCAAAATTTGAGCACCAATGAAATCTCGCTTGAGGGCCAAATCAGCCCCAACATCTAAAGAAAATAAGAGGGGAAATCATGAATTTAATAAAGGATTAGGATGGAAACTAAAATAAGAGGGTAATTGAGAATCTAACGAAGGATTAGGGCAGAAACTTACTAAATAACAATGGAAAAATAGTTACCTCAACGTCTCCAATCCAAGCCCCGCTTCAAATCAAGGATTTACTACTTAATTCAAGCTCCCACGAGCGAAAATAGAGGTTTTTAAGCTTGGAGCAATGGAAGAAAATGAGGTAAAAAAAAGATAGATAAAAATATCAGTGATGGTTGCTTAGCCATAAAATAATTGCTTAACCGGCCATCGCTTAAGCCACCAAGGTATCGTTTTAGAACCTATCGCTTAAGCCATCAAGAGATTGCTTAAATGACTATTTCTTAAGCAGCTATCGCTTAAGCCATCAAGGGGTCTCTTAAGCTATCACACTAGCAACCTAGGCACCAGCAATATACCAAGTCTAAAAAATCTCCTAATAGACCCTCGAAGTTCATTCAAAAACCAACAGAAACAAATCAAATATCTTACTAGGCTAATTTCGATGTTTCAGACTTAACGGTGATGTCAGATTTTTAAAAAGGAATTGTTTTTAATAAATTATACCTCAGATCCCTTTAGCCCAAATTTAGCTAGTTTTCAAATAAAGGATTGAAATACAAAATAAAGCCCCGAGACCCAAAATTACCATGCTACTAACCAAATTTGACACTTTGAACCTGCTGGCGTAGTCCAAACTATCATCTGATACTCAGATCAGAAAATATTGACTAAAGTCAACTATTAGCTCTAAAAGCATCAAATAACCCAAAACTCACCCAAAACCTCCCAGAAGGTCTTGAATATTATGTCGATCATCCCCATAGCCCATAAATCAGATGAGGCAATCATGAGAAGGGGCAAAATAGTCAAATTACAGAAAATTCTAAATTTCAATGCGAGGGTCATTACACATGAGTCTTGATGAAGTATAAAAAGAAAATAGTTCACTATTAGAACAAACATGGCGGGTAGCACCCGAACTAATCCACAATTCATAGGAATTTCCTACACAGTTACATCAAGTATTGCACAAAAATGGTCTATGTCTTTCTTTGTGTTTGCTTACTCCTTCTTCTTCTGTTTCTTTAGAGTACAATAATTTGAAGGCTTGTGGCCAAACTATCCAAAAAATAGTTTGAACTTCTTGTGGTTATTCATAAATTGTTTGAATTTGTGATTGAAATTCTTGTTGGAAAAATACAATTTTTGCTTAATGCACCTAAAAAAACTACAAATCTTTCACTCCTATATTTTGTATCAAGTCAAAGTGAATTGCATAACATCGGATGGATTTCTTAAAATCACTTTGCAAAGGAATGAATATTAATTTTTAAAAAAAGATAATAGGAGTGAATAAAGCTTCCCATTATGTATAGATACGTCCCATCCATTTAGTCTTAAAATGACTTGCTAAGACTAAGTCAATCTCATACTAGCTTTATTCTCATGATGTCCAGTATTAAATTAAAATAGAGTAAATTCAGTGTGTACTTTGATATTTTGTAGCGAAGAGTGATGCATTTGCTACCGAAATGAATCGCTCTTAGTCCACTTAATTTTTCTTGGAAACAAAAATATTTTACAAACTAAATGCCTTCTTTTTGGATGTTTTTTTGATATTTTGAAAGATTCACTACTTTTTTTTGTTGTGTTTTTTTTGTCACTTTTCTCTACTTCAGAGGAAGAATGAACTCAAAATTATATTGGGGAAGTGGAACCATTTTTCTTTGTAACTGTCCCCCTCCCCCAAATTTCAAATACACAACATTATCTCTTCTTTTTCCCCCTTTTTTTAGATAATCTACAAACAAAAAAATGGGTCGAGTCGGGTCGGTTTAGATGGGCGACCCATGACCCGTAATCCAACATCTTCCACTTAGCACATGGTGGACAAGACCCGAAGCAGTATGACATAAACATATCATTGATTTATACAGCAAATAGTTCAGCGACTCGTGAGCATCTCAAGCTTTACCCATAAGTTTTATAAGATACAAATAGGAACCCAATCACATATGGAAATAATTCTCTATTAATATGAGGATTTTAATACTCACAATACCCCAGACATTATTTACTACTTCAGTAGTTACTTATTTGATCCCTCATCCTCTTTAAAGAGGTGAACTTGAGTTCATGATTAACTTCATATACACAATTACACTCGACACCTACATGGTTAGTGTAATAGCCGACTTGTATAGACAAGTTAAATTATTCATTTTAATCGTCTTCCCTCTCTACTCAAATCTATTTATTCCAATCAACTGTTTTTCTAGACACTCACCACATTGCCGAATCTCTCATGGCTATTAGTAACATGCTAAAGTAGCAACACTGATCAAAACTTCAAGAAATAGTTACAGCTCTAAGGTTATTTCAATGAAAAGTTAAAATATCTTTGAGGATCTAACATAATGAAGAAGCAAGGATTCATTCTTTTATTCACCCTTTGGTCGCTTAGCACACGTGGTATGAAACACATGCTATGATGTTCTCACCTTATATTGGTGTGTGTGTTCAATCTTTTAATCATTCAACATCAGACAGATCTAGGTATAGACATCTCTAAATGTCTAACCTGAGTTTCTTTCTTTAATAATCCTCAAATACATATTCTTAGAGAAACTCACATCTGGCTTTACAAAACAAGTCACTATTTTATGGTGGAACTTATCTCTTCATGTTTCTCAACGTAAAAGGCAATTACTCATGTGAAAGAGCCAATCTCGTGACTTATTCGACACACTATATCAATGAAACACATTTTCACATGCATATGAGATTGAACATAAATTCAAGGCTATTATATTGATAATAATTACAATCTAGTCATCTATAATACAGAAACATAATCATATCCTACGTAATCCTAGAACTATAACATGTTTCTCAAACAAGTTTCTAGATATCGCCTTAGTAAAGGGACCAACTATCATTTATCATGAAGGAATGTATTGTAATTTATTTCTCCACTTGTTACTATGTATCTTACAAAGTTATACTTAATATCAATGTGTTTGGTCTTGTTGTGATATTTAGGATCCTTCGTATATGCGATAGCCACTTGGCTGTCACAATATAAAATCATGAGTCCTTTAGAATCTTTGTGATGTTCAAATGCTCAAAGAATCTCTTCAACCAAATAGTTTCTTGTACTGCAGATGCACAAGCTACAAATTCAGATTCTATAGTTGTCAGGGTTGTGCAAGTTTGTTTCTTACTTTTTCATAAAATTGTAACACCATTTAGTAAGAAAGCATAAACAGAGGTTGACTATTTATCATACCGGTCACCAGTCCAATTAGCGTTTGTATAACCTCTTATAGATAAATTGAATCCACTATAAAATAGTGAATAATCAACGGTTCCCAACTGCACTAGAATATGGTACTTGAGACATGTTTCTTTTCTTTTTCAGTCTTTGGACATATTTTAAGGCTTAAAGTTTCACTTCTTGCTATAGGAGTATCCAGGGATTTGCAGTTATTCATTTGAAAGCGTTCCTGAATTTTTGTTATATATGTTTCTTAAGAAAGACTCAAAATTTTCCTAGAACGATCTCTTTGGATTTAACACCCAATATATAGTCTGCTTCATCCATATCTTTCATGTTAAATGACTTTGAAAGCCATGACTTAATAATTTTCACATACTCTAAATTATTTCAAGCTAATAAAATATCATCCACGTAAAGTGAAAGAATCACAAACATTTCATTGGACTTTTTCACATAGATGCAATGGTCTTCACTGATCATGGTGAAATCAAATGAAATCAATTTCTTATGAAATCTCAGGTACTACAGCCTTGAAGACTGCTTTAGGCCATATATTGATCTGATTAATTTACAAACCTTCTTTTCTTGACATTTAACAACAAAACCTACAGGTTGTTCCATATATATTTCCTCATTTAGTTCTCTATTAAGAAAAGCGGTCTTCACATCCATTTGGTGCAATTCTAAATCTAAACGTGCAACTATAGCCAAAAGCAAGCAAATTGAGGTAAATTTCACAACTGGTGAAAAATTTTCCTCATAATCTATTCCAGCTTCTTGAGTAAATCCTTTTGCCACTAATTGTACTCTGTGCATTTCTATTGTCCCATATGATTTGTGTTTAACTTTGAGAATCCATTTGTTCTCAATAAATTTATGACCAGAAGGAAGGTCAACTAGATCCCAAACTTTATTGGTTTCATGGACTCTAACTCTTCTTTCATTGCTTTTATCCATTCATATTTTTAGGACTCAATAAATCCTCGGTCACAGAATTAGGTTCATCTGATTCTATGGGAGATACCAGGAAAATATAATCCTCAATCTCATAAGATTATTTAGGCACACCTTTTCTGGTACTCTTACATAATTGAAGTTTAGATTCCTCAATAGGATTTTGGGATTCACAACTCCCACTTAGACCGACAATCATTTCTTGATTTATTGAATTACAAAGCATGTTTGGAGACATTATTTGATCATCTGAATTCAACATTTCATAAAAAGGCTCATTTTTCTTTATTTCACACCTTTTGAAGAAATCATTTTTCAGGAATGTGACATCTCTTGATTTAATATCAATTGTACTTCCATCATCCAATTCACTAATGAACACATACTCTTTGGAGTGTTTTGAGTATCTTATAAAGATACATTTCTTTTCTTTTGGACTTAGTTTTCCAAACTTACCAAAACGATCTTTAATAAATGCAACACAACCCCAGGTCGTAAATCATTAAAGTTTGGTTTATTACCAGTCTATAGTTCATAAGCAGTAGAAGACACTGATTTAGTGGGTGTATTATTCAATATGTAGGCCACAGTTAATAACGCATCTCCCCAGAAAGAGATTGGTAAATTTGCATGTGTCATCATAGACCTTGTCATATCCAACAAAGCTCTCTTCCTTCTTTCAACTACACCATTTTATCGAGGTGTATAAAGAGTAGTTAATTGGTTGATAATGCCTTTTTAAATACACGATTCTTCAAAATATTTTGACAAATATTCATGACCTCTATCGGTTCTTAATACCTTTATACTTTTGTCTAATTTATTTTCAACTTCATTCATATATCTTGTAAAGCATTGAAGTGCTTCAGATTTATGAGATATCAAATAGATATAACCAAAGTGCGTGAAATCATCTATCAATATAATGAAATATAAAGCACCAGACCTTGCCCTCATATTCATTAGACCACAGCTATCAGAATGGATTAATTGTAATAGGAATTTAGCTCGTTTAACCTTCCCAAATAATTTACGTGTAATCTTTTCGGCAAGACAATTTTCACAAGTTGGCATTTCAATTTTGGAGAAAGAACTTAGATTTCCTTCCTTTGCCAATCTATTCATTCAATCTTACCCTATGTGACCCCATCTATCATGCCATGTAAGTATATCAACATCATTATTACTAGAATAACATGACATTAGACAACGGTCAACATAATAGTCATAAGTTGAAGAAATACAATCTAAAATAATAAAGTGATCATAACAATGTCCAAAACCATAAAAACATTATCCAGAGTAATTCTTATAGAATTACGATTTAAAAACAAATGAAAACTATCATCTAAAATAACAAACAGATAAACTAAATTTCGTTGAATTTTTGGAGCATATAGGACGTCATGCAACATTAAAGACCGACCTCTACACAAATCTACTTTACAAGTGTCAATCCCTTTGACTTCAAGTCTTGAATTATTTCCTGCATGAATCCACCTTGATCCAGGTAAAACTTGATAGAAATTCATAAATTCTTCTCGATCTCGACTCACATAGACGGTGTCTCCTGAGTCTACAATCCATATAGTAGAAGATTCAGTTAATAAATCACTGCTAGAAACATATGTAGCACTTAGAGTTGTGTTAAGAAATACTACCTTTATCTTCTTAGGGCATTCATGAGCAAAATGCCCCTGAACTTGACAATTGTAACACTTCATCTTGCTCTTGTCTTTTTTCTTGGAAGGCCTTTTTCCCTTCTTGGAATTTGGCTTGTTCTTTTTCTCAGAGGGTCCTCTTTTTGGTTTCTTTACCCTTCCCGTCCTTTTTCTACTTCTTCTTACGCTTGAATCCTAAAGACTTCTTACCACTTGATTCTGCCATAAAGGCATTAGAAGCATCTTTAGCAACACCAAGCCACTCATCTTCAAGTTCAACATAATGGGCAATATCAAAAAAAAAAATTTATGTTATCATTGTGGGTTAAGTTGGCCTTCAAGTGTTTCCAACTATTGGGAAGAAATTGGATCACTTCCTGAACTTGCTGCTCGTCGGAGAGAACATGATCAGCACTTTTGAGTTGAGATATCATATTCATCATCACCTTAAGGTGTTGTTTGATGTTATGATCATGACGCTTCTTGTAAGTGTCAAACTTGATAGTCAGCTATCTAAGGCGGGTGATAGAAGCACCCCCATATGTTCCTCGCAAGTGTGCCCAGATGGCATTGGTAGTAGGAAATTCCTCACACTTATGTATGAGGTCATCAACCACAAAACTTACAATGATTCCACGTGCAATGGAATCAGCCTTTTTCCAAGCTTTATGAGCTTCAAGGTCCCTTCTATGTTGTACAGTGTTACCCTCTTCTAGTAGACATAAGACATGGTTAATACCTTCAACAGCATTTTTCTCTTCCAGCATATACCATATTTTACAACTCCAAATATCGTAATTGTCACCATTTAGTTTTTCTCCTTTATTCAAGTCGGCAATTATGCATTTTGATGTCATGTCTGTTAATAAGAGACGATCACGCAAGTATTTTATCAATTATGCATGCAAATTACACATTTAAGTAAATCATTTCACATAAGGTTTCATGTTTAGTGTAAAATCAAAAGGAAACTTAAGAATCCAATCCTCATATACAAACTAAACACTTGACCAATATTAGAAATTAATTTCTTAATATGTATTAGGATGATAGATTTCTTTACTTTCTTCTGTATTTTATGCTCCTTTATAATAATATTCTTTAAATGCGCAAGTATATTCATCTATGTAGCACATATTACATATTACTAATGGTTATTGATTATAGAAATTTAAATACAAAAATAATGACTTATAATTACCCAATACCAAATAAGATATTAAAAATAAGACAAATACAAGGATATAATTATTTTAGCAAATCTGATTGTAAATCAGGATTTTACCATTTACAGTTAGAAGAAGAATCTAAGGAATTAACTGCATTTACGGTACCACAAGGATTTTATGAATGGAATGTACTACCATTTGGATATAAAAATGCACCAGGTAGATATCAACATTTTATGGATAGTTATTTTAAACAACTACCTAATTGTATAGTATACATAGATGATATACTATTATATACAAAGACCAAAGAAGAACATTTAAAATTATTAGAACAATTTACGGATATAATAGAAAAATCGGGAATAAGTTTAAGTGAAAAGAAAGCTGAAATTATGAAAAATTAGATAGAATTTTTAGGAATACAAATAGATAAAAGTGGAGTAAAAATGCAACAACATATAGTACAAGTAATAATAAATTCAAAAGAAGAATTAGATACAAAAAAGAAATTACAATCATTTTTAGGATTAGTAAACCAAGTAAGAGAATATATACCAAAATTAGCAGAAAATCTAAAGCCCTTACAGAAAAAATAAAAAAAGGATGTAGAATATAATTATAACGAAGAAGATAAAAAACAAGTTCAGAAAATAAAAATACTTTGTAAGAATTACCAAAATTGCAATTTCCAGATGAAAATAGAAAATTTATATATATAGTAGAAGCAGATGCTAGTGAATGTAGTTATGGAGGAGTACTTAAATATAGATATGAAGAAGAAAAATTAGAACACCATTGTAGATACAACTCAGGTACATTTAATGAAACAGAAATAAAATAGGAAATAACTAGAAAAGAATTATGCTCATTATATAAATGTTTATTAGCATTTGAGTCATATATTGTATATAACAAGTTTATTGTACGAACAGATAATACACAGGTACGTTGGTGGCTAACAAAGAAAATACAAAATTCAGTTACAACAAAAGAAATTCAGAGACTAGTCTTGAATATATTAAATTTCACATTTATAATTGAAGTAATTAGTACTAACGAAAATGCTATTGCAGATTACATATCAAGACAAAGCTACACAGACTGATATAATAGAAAAGGATACTCTAGAAAAGATATTTAACACCCTAACTATGCTTTCAATAAAAGTGGACAGTATGGGTAAAGAAATAGAAAAGCTAAAGACTAATGAAGTTAAACTGAAGTCTATAGCTACAAATCAGCTAACTCAGCAGTGTGCAGAGCTATGTCGACCGGAAGACATTAAAATTTCAGAGCTAGAAGAAGATGTTAGGATACTCCGTAAAACCCATAACGTTTATCAATCTACAATTGCAGGTACAAGCAAAGGAGTTATTGGACAAAGATACTAGAATATGAACTTAAATAAGACATTTGAAAACCATTTACACCAAAAATACAAAAAGACCTCTTGAACATACCCCCACAAATTATCACATATCGAGATAGTCTGAACCAAGATAAAAAAGTTTATAACTATACAGCCCAAAAATACATAGAAAATATCTACCGAGTACAAACTTTTCTAAACCTTAACCCCAAAGCTACAGATTTCAAAGAACCCAACACAAACTATATAACCCAAAG
This sequence comes from Capsicum annuum, assembly GCF_002878395.1. NCBI lineage: Eukaryota > Viridiplantae > Streptophyta > Magnoliopsida > Solanales > Solanaceae > Capsicum > Capsicum annuum. Next base: position 83,564,730 of record NC_061112.1, read on the forward strand.
ATTACAAGGTCACAACAAGCTAATTGCACTACCTAAAACTAACCCAAGCCTAATAAAAACTTGTTTCGACTATGGATTATTAAATACCATATATACCCAAGATGGAGAAGAACTATCAGCTATGGAAGAATTGCAAAAAATATTCAACAACTATAAAAGAGTAACCAAAGGAAATTTATTTTATATAAACTGTTATACTGCACCAGCAGAGATATTACATGACGAGATAAAACCAGTTATACAAGCTGTAAAAATAGGATTAACCAGAGATATGATTATACCATAAGATATTGTGCAGCAGCCAGAGATACCCAGAATCGAGATACCTGATTTTTATGCAAACAAATGATTTATTGGACTAGCTACAATTATTCAAGAACTAGCAAATAATTATACCAATGGAAATCGAATATGGAGCTATTATTCAAGAGATCATCAGATGATTTATTCAAATTCAAAGGAACTACGGAAAGCAGATATTGAAGATGTTAGACAATGGATAATGACATTACTAAACCCAGAAAAATAATCTACTGCAAGAGCAATTAAGAGAGGATTTATTTCAGATGGATTATTGATAAGATATTGCAAGATAATTGGACACAAATATTAAGATCATCAATGTTCGAGATTTAATGGAGAAGATAATATTATCCCAAAAGTTCGGCTAGAATAAAATAAGAAATCAAGATGATAAGCATGCCAGCTGGAAAGAAGATAAAAAAGCAGCAGATACAACAAGAAGAAGATATCAGCGGAAACAATAGTGGAGATAAAAGACAAGCTATTAAATTGTGAAAGCGACATGTAACAAACTTTCACAATTTTCTTTACGTAAATTATTAGAATTGTATAGGCTTTTGACTATTATTAGTCTAGGCTTAAATTAATTTTTGTCTTTTTAGAAGACATTTGTAAAGTATAATAAATGAGGTTAGGTAGATGTAGATAATTTTTGTAAAGTTTTAGAAACGTGTAAAATAAGGAAGGAAAACTCTTGTAAAGTTTCAGTCTATAAATAAGAGGAACCGAAGGCATTGCAAAGCAAGCCTTCATGAGTTGAAGCACAAATACTCTTGTCCACAACAAATATTTTGCTTAGTTATTAAAAAACAGGTATATTTCAATGGAAAAATCTATGGAGGAACAAAGCTTAGAAATATCAAACCTACCCGAACAGGTATATTTTTTTATGATTATGAATAGCTAAATTCATAATTTCCAACAATCATGGTATGATAAAATAAATTCATGTTAGTTAATTTATGCCAGAATTATTCGAAGAATAATATGTTAAGAAGTTTATTAGCAAAGTGGAAAAGGAGAAAAATCCCTAAGAACTATGTCATCCTAAAGGTGAAACCAATAAGGCAAGAAGCCGTGGTGGGGAGTAACCAGAGTAGAGGCATTGTTTAAGGAAAAAGTATCCAGATTACCATGCTAATAGTGACCGAAGAACATGTTATTTAAGAATAATCTAGTATATAGTAATCTAAGATGACCATATTTTGTTATGTATATGATTGAAGGGAATATTTTGAAAATAACAATTTTATGAAAAATGGATAATTATTTATCTGACGAAATGGTAGATAAATTTAAAATACTCGTTTTATATGTACTTAAGGATATAGAAATAGTGGATATAAGAAAAATCATATTGGAAAAAATATTTGATAGATATTTTATGACTAGAATTAATTATATACCACACCTACCGAACTACTCTTATAAATACTTACATGCCAAACCCACACACTAACTATGATAAATTATGTATATTTAGAATTTAAAAAAAAATATGAGAAACGTACAATTAGTAGAAAAACAAATAAAAAACAAATTTAGACAAATACATGGAAACTAAAGATATAAAATATATAGAATTCCTTAATGAAAATATGCAAGAATTACTTAGACTAAAACAAAACACTAGAAAATATTATGAAAAACCATTTAATCGAACTTAAATGACAAATGATATTAAAATACTTGTTTTATATATACTTAGAGATATAGAAATTATAGACATAAAGAAAATAATATGGGAAAAATTACAAGATTATGAAGAGGAAGAATTATTAAACAATATAGAAAACTTACACATATATTATGAACATCAATATTACTTAGATTCAGATGGATATTATTCAGAATAAATAAATGTTAGAATATATAAAAAAAAATGGATATATAAAGAAGTTAATTACAGAAATCAACTCGAAATAGAAAAAAGACAGCTAGAAGAAAAATTACTTAAAATAAAATTAACCTTAGAAAAAGAAGATACAAATAATAAATTATTTAATACAGATGGAAAATTACCTATACATGAACAACAAATACTAGTTAATCAGATATAGAACATAAACCTACGTATTGAATATAGCAAAGTTAGAATAAAATACAACACAGAAATTGCTAAAATTTCAATAGGATAAAATAATAAACTACACAAATTAATGAATACGTCTTACGAAAAGAATAAATCATTAAAAGAAATAGAAACCCAACTATATAGTTTATACCTAGAATATAAAAGGTTACATAATACTAACGAGTATCCTAAAACACTAGATAATTTAATTACAATAATGTCTAATCTAGAATATGAATTAATAAAACATCTTAAGTCAAGAAGATAAAAATGAAAATTATTCCAATCAATAATATTCACAAAATACACTATATAAAAATAAATACATATGTATTTATTATCTAGTAAAGTTACCGCGCCTAATCCGCACCCCCTACAAATGGTATCAAAGCCTAGTTATTTAAATAATACGGAAGTAGCATATATGTTTGAATTTAGATTAGATTTACTTGAGATTAATTTATATTGATTAATTATGAGAAGAACATTCAAAAATAGAGAAGCTTTTAGAAAAATTAAAGAATCTTTAATTAGTCATTATTCAGAATATATAAGTCTAAATAAAATAAAAGAAAACCTACAAAGATTAGCCTACCTAATTACCTTAATATCTAGTATTGAAGCAAAATTAATAATCCATTTAAAATCTAGAAGAATAAGACACATACCACCTAATTATGATAAAATCAGATTTAGATACCCACCAAAATATTATAAATATGGTTTAAATGAATAAAGTACAAAAATACAAAGAATAAAAATAAATTATTTCTAAAAAACGTAAAGAATTAAAAATAAGAATTGAAACACTACATTATAATATATTTGCCGGAGTTAGTAAAAACTCAATAAATGCACAAAAAGATGAATTATCAAATTTAGAATCACAAATAGATAGTTTAGAATACATATATCAACATGAACTATTTACAATAAAATGAACAAAGAAGAATTTATAATAGATGAAAAAATATATGAAAATCACGAAGGATTAAAAATAAAAATAGTATTTTCTAATCTAGGAAGAAGATATAAGAAAATAGGTGAACATTTATATTTAATGCTAGAAAAAGAAGAATTAAAATTAGGAGATAAATTGACAGCTATGGTGAGAATAGAAAAAGAAAACGAAGAAATAGATAGAAAAAAGGAAATAGAAAAAATAAAACAACAAACTACAAAAGAAATACAAAAAATAGAAGAAACTAAAAATAGTAGGATTGCTGAATTAGAAAAAGAACTACAAATGTTGAAAGATCTGTATGAAAAAAGACAGAAAGAAAAAAAAGAAAAAGAAGAAAAAGATAAAGAACAAAAATTATTAAATGAGATAAATCAATTTAAAGAAAAATTAGAAATAGACAATAAAGAAATAGAAACCAAGGAATTAGAAATTAATACAATAGATGTTGAAGAAACAGATAATTATGATTCGAAAGATAGTGAAACATATACAGAAATCTTAACAAATACAAAAAATTTAGGAATCAATGAAAAACAAGAAGTAATTAATGAAGAAAACTTAGAAAATACAAACACGGAAATAAACACTCTTGATAAAAAAAAAAAAAGAAGATGAAAATATAATACCTGGAACATCAGAAATAAGAAAACCTACATATTATAAGAATAAGTTTAAAAGATATAATCTAAAGAATGAATATGACAAATGGACACCAAAACAAATAGTTAATAAAAATTATAACTTTTTAGACTTATATTGTGTAATAGATACAGAAAAAACAATACAATTATGGATAGAATATATGACAAAATAATTATTAGATAATAATATAAATGTAATAGATACACCAGAATATATAGAAAGAACATTAATAGGAACAGTGAAATTATGGTTTTTAAATCTAACTGAAAATAGTAAAAGAGTATTAAGAACTGACAAACCCACAGAAGGAACATCACCAACCACACAACTAAACTAACACCTATAGAATTATTAAAAAAAATATGAAACAGCTATAAAAGACGAATTTAGTAGCATGACAGCAACAGAAGAAGAACAAAATGAAGAGAAAGATACAAATAGGAATTTAATATTAAAATTAGTAATATGTAATATGTGCTACATAGATGAATATACTTGCGCATTTAAAGAATATTATTATAAACGAGCATATAATACAAAAGAAAGTAAAGAAATAAGAAAATTATATTTTAGTAAATTACCTGAACCATTTAGTTTAAAAATAATAAAAAGTTGGGATGAAGCAAAAATAGTAGATACTCTAGGAGCAAGAATAAAAATTTTACAACAATGGTATAGAAAACTATGTGAAAAATATAGAGAAGAAATAAAAATGGAAAAAACATTAATAAGAAATTTAGCATGTTGCAAAGATAAAATAACACCTCAATTTTGATGTGAAGAAAGATATTATAAGAAAAGAAAAAGGCATAAGAAATATAAGAAATACAAAAAATCAAAATATAAGTATAAGAAACCAAGAAAAAGATATTATGTAAAAAATTATAAACATAAAAGACCATATAAGAAAAAGAAATCTATAAAGGAATGTACTTGTTATAATTACGGAAAATTAGGACATTTAGCTAGAGATTGTAAATTACCTAAAACCCCAAAAAATAAACAAATATCAGAAATAAAAATAGAAAATATAGAATATATGCAGATAGATTATATAGATTACGAATTAGAAAGTGAAGACAGTATATATGAAATTTCAGAGAATAAAATAGATAATGAAATAGAAGATGATGAAATAGATAATGAATTAGACGAATTAAATGACTGAAGAAGATATACAAATAAATCAAATGACTGAGGAAGATATAAAAATATTAACAAAGGAAGAATATTTAAATGACGAAGGAACAGATCAAAAAATAATATTTGATAACAATGTATTTGATGAAATAAAAGGAAAAGAGTTAGACTTAAGTGTAGAAAAAATATTTAAAATACCAACAATAAAAAATATATTTACTAGGAAAAAGGAAGAATATTACGTAGTAAGTCAAAAGGAACATATAATAGACTGCAGATATGCAAAAGAAAAAGCTAGTATACCACTAGTAACAAAAAGGTTAATTAATAAAGAAATAAACGATATAAAAAGTAGAGGAGACCCAATAAAATATGTACACCTTGGAGGTACAGAGATATTAATAAAAGCATGTTTTAGAGAAGGAATAGATACACCAATAGAATTATATTTAGCAGATGATAGGATTATAAGACCTATAGAAAAAAGCATAATAACAGCGATTAAAGGAAATTTAATATACCAAAAATTTAAATTTATAATAAGTGCAAATTATTCAGTAGCAATAATAGATAAAAATATAGATAAATCATTAGTATTATATTGGAAAATATCAGGAATAGAACTAACCCTAGGAAGTAAAATATTTACAGCAAGATGTAAAAATCTATATGTATTAACAACAAAACATAAAATAACGGGAAAAAATAAAATTAATAAAATACAAATAGAAAGTCTTTTTGAACAATTCGTAAAAACAATTGATAATAATGATTATAGTTACAGAAATATAGACTTAGAAGAAGATTTAGAAATAATAAATGATGAATAAGTACAACAAAAAGAATAGCTTATGAAAAATCATAATCATCAAGCTCATAAAAAAGAACAAGTTATGAAACAAGTTCAACGGATAATTTAAACCAATATTACATAACAGGAAAGGTAAATGAAAAAGAATATTTAATACTCTTAAATACAGGACAAGAAGAAATTATATAGCAAAATATCTAGTAAAAAATAAGGAAATAAAAACTGACAATATATGCCCAGATCTACCAAGAAGTTTAATAAATACTAAAAATATAGCAGAAAAAAATAATAATAGGAATTAGAAAAATAAAAATAGAATTTGAAGTAAAGGAAGAAATGCAAAAAACAGACATAATATTAGGAATAAAATGGCTAGAACAAATAAAACCATATAATATAGAACATACACAATTAACCATAACATATAACAGAGAGAAATTATTCTTAAGAAGAGCTTTAACGTGAAATGAAAATATATGTATTAATGAAGATAGTAGTAGAAGGATATTACAGTAGATATTAAACATCTATGATAGATACAGGAGCAAAAGCTAATTTATGTAGATATAATTGTTTACCAGAAAGTAAATGGGATAAATTAAAAACACCACTAATAGTTAAAGGATTTAATAACGAAGGAAGCTTAATTACTTATAAAGCTAAAAATGTAAAAACACAAGTATGAGATAAAATATTAACAATAGAAGAAATCTATAATTATGAGCTAACATCAAAAGATATACTTTTAGAAATGTCGTTTTAAGATAAATTATACCCACATATAATAACTAGAACAGATTGATGGTTTACAACACCATGTAAACAGAAAATAAGAGCAAAAAGAGTTATTAATAAAATAAGAAAGAAAACTGATTGGATAAAAGGAAGTGAAAAAATTATACAAAATTTAAAAAATATAAAAAATACCGAAGATACAATAGAACTGGTCATATTTTCAATAAATAAAAAGGAAATAACTATATTTTCAATAAATAAGATAGGAATAATTAAGAAAAAATCAGAACAATTATATAGTGAAGATCCATTAAAAGGATGGGAAAAACATAAAACCACTATAAAAATTGAATTAATAAATAAAAATAACATAACAACTCAGAAACCATTGACATATAATTTTGATGATTTAAAAGAATTTAAAATGCATATAGAAGAATTATTAGAAATTTAGAAGGATACAATTAGTAATCTATGTATCTTCTTCCTTAAAAATGTAAAGATCAACTGTACAATACTTTGTACAGTTTCTATCCCAAAAATAAATTTCTCTTCCAAAAAAATAAAACAACGAAATGTGAAGAGAAAAAAAATACTCTCGACTTCTTTTTAGAAATCAGGTTCATCAGAAAGAAAAAAAATAAATCTGGTGAAAATAAGGCTCACTGATGCTTGCACCCATGGCAATTTTTAAAGCTCTTTGGATTTTGTCCGAGAAAAAGTAAATTTGAGCCTTATGTTGAGACAGAAGAAACACCATTAAAGGGATCTTTTCTTTCCACACCCACACATACTTATCTGGGCCTCCATGCCAAGATAAGAATATGGGTTTTCCAATGTCAACCAAATACTGTCCAAACGCCAAAGGTGCATAAACTCAATTCTTCAAGAGTTTTTTTTTTTATACACGATTTAATATGCATGACATTATAATTAACCTGGCTCTGATGCCATTGTTAAATTAAAACGGAGCAAATTAGTGTGTACCTTGATATTTTACAGCGAAAAGTGATGAATTTGTTACCGAATGAATCGCTCTAAGTCCACTTCGTTTCTCTTGGAAACAAAATTATTTCACAAACTAAATGCCTTCTTTTTGGATGTTTTGTTGATGTTTCGAAAGATTCACTGCTTTTCTTTGTTTTTTGTTTTTTCGTCACTTTTCTCTACTTCAGAGGAAGAATGAACTTGAAATTATATTAGGGAAGTGGAACAGTTTTTCTTTGTAACTATTCCCCCAAATTTCAAATACTCAGCATTATCTTTTCTTTTCCCTCTTTATTCAGATAATCTAAAAATAAAAAATGGGTCGGATCAATCCAGATGAACGACCTATAACCCGTAATTCAACGCTCAGTATTTTAAATGTAAGTGACAAGTGAATGTCATATAACAATGCCCCATTAATAAGAAGGAAAAGCATTAACAACACAAAATATTTGCGTCTTATCATATAAAATTTATGAAAGTTATAATGGGATATTTTCTCCCATTCAATTAATTTTGTCTGTCAGCTGATTTTGACGTTCTAAGAAGATTTAAAAAATAAACTAAACTTTTGAATTTTGTGGTTTAATTTTTTAAAAAAAACATATATGTTTAGAATGTATCTAAATATCATTTAATTTTTCAAGTTAAACATTTTAATATAATCGATCACTTTGTGGTTAATTTTCCCCCATTATTGCATATACTCCCTCATTCGGATTTATTTTATGACACTTTGACTTGGCACACCTATTAACTAAATAATGATGGTATAATGACTTTATCATATTACCCCTATTAATTGATGTTTAGTACCATAGGTATTGAAAAAATAATTTGGTGAATAAGTAATTAATATTTAGGATAAAACATGAAAAAAATCTTTTCTTGATCGATCAAAAATAACAAATAAAAATAATAATTTAATTAAAAAAATAGAGACAAGTAAATCCGAGCAAAGAAAATAAAATATTTGGAGATATTGATTGGGCAGTGCAACATTACAAAAATTATGCTGCGCCCTAGACTAGATATTTGTGACATATAGTTCCAACTATCAGTTTGCTAAATTCACAACTATTGTGACTAGTTACAATCATTTTACTAGGAAAGAGAATAATTTATTATTACTACTCAGGTGTTGTGGCTCCTCTTTATGGTTTTCATTTTTATTTATCTATTATCTCTTTTTTTGGAGTTTTTATTATTTTAAATTAATATATTATGTATTAAGAAATTCAAAAGTTACTTCTCTTAAACATATTTTAATGTATTTATTGAATTTCAATGAATGTTATAATTTTATATGAGTTACAATCTTTTCACCTTCCACACTTTTGTTTATTCTCATAAATTCACATTAAACCTTTATTTATAAGTAACCATATTCATAGACGAATGTCAAATTATGTTTTCAATTTTTATTTTTTTTTTGAGTTTTATCATGTGTCTAATTTATTTAATTTTGTGTTAGTGATTCCTATTTTCATTTTTATTGTATGAGATTTTAAGAAAATTTGTTAATGCAATAAATATTGATAATATAGACATAACATCATCTATTTCTTCAATCAGAAACAAGGTATCCTACTTTTTATATTAAATTTTGCATTTTAAGCTCTAACTATTCATCTTATACTTCTGATGAAGTTCATATTTTCATTAGGAGATCGATGAAGTTTTTAGTGTTCTTCATAGTGTTTATTTTCCTATGTCATATTGAGAATATTCTGAGTAAGGAGTGTACTAATTAAAAGGTAGATCCTACTCCTCAGTTACCACAACACTTTCTTAGATATGAGATACAACAACAATATATCCAGTGTAAGCTTAAAAGTTGGATTTGCAAATGGTAGAATATACTCTTATCATGAAAGATAGAGATGGTTTTTATTGGACGGTAAAATCTACAAAAAAAGATGTTTAGTCGTTACCATGGTTGATTTGGCCTGATCTAATTTGGACAAATATGAATGTGGCTAATACACCTTTTGTACCGGAGAAATTTGAATTTTAGTCCATTAAAAATATTACTTTTTGATATTCAAATTATTAGTGCGCATAAACATTCATTTCCTCTTTAATTACAGAGTGTTAAGATTACATAGTTGATAGTGCATATATTTTCTATTTTGTAACTTATAATAAAATTTAGAGGTTATTAAGAGAAATCTTAATTATGAGTATTGTAAACTATTTATGCTGAAATTAAAAAAAGTATTCAGCCATTTTCTTAAGTAGTATATCATATAGCAGAATTTGTATCTTCTTTCAAATTAAACATGCAATTGATAAAAGGAAGAATACATATACAGGCCCCTCATCTATTTGACTTTTTCCGTATAGACACCTCAATTAGGCCATGTACCTATTGAACCCTTTACTTCTTCACAAATGATTTCAATTGAGCTCAATTTGCTGACGTGGCAAAAAATTTAAACTGCGTGTAATACACATGTCAATGATGTGGCAAAGTGGCAAATTAAATAACGATACGTGGCATTTTAATTTAAAATAATTATAAAAATAATTTTTTAATCTATTTAAATCTAAATTAAAAAAAAATATTAATACCCCCCCCCCCCAACTATACCCCCCCCCAACCCCACCCCCCCCCCCCTTCCCCTTCTTTTCCTTCCCTTCCAAAAGCAACAGAAACGTAAACAAAAAAAAATGTATCTTCTTCTTCTTCCATAGATACCCCTTTTCCCACCATTGAAGCACTTTGATTTCGTAGATACCCCTTTCCCCACCATTAAAGTACTTCGATTCTGTCGATACCCAATAATATCCATCTTCCCCATCTTCACTTCACTCCTTCGTTTCTCCACCAAAACAACACCCAACAACAATTTCAAATGAAAAGATAATGAATTTTGAATTTTAAAGTGTTGGTTAAATTGTAGCAGTAAAAGATAGAAACATTTTGTTATTTCATTTTCCCACTTTGATTCCGTCGATTTTTTATTTTCATTTCCTCACTATATATACATATACACACACGAAATCTCCTGGATCGATTTTATTACTCTAAAATTCATAGAGCAAGTGTTAGAAGTGAATAAAATTAGTGTATTTTGGGTATTTGAATTTGGGTAATTGAAGATGAATTATTCACAATCGGAAGAAGGGAAGGCGGGGGAGGAAAAAGCCATTGATTGAATTTTACTGTACACAAAAAATATCATTGATTTTGGATTCAATTTGAAGAAATAAAATGTTATGTTTAAGATTTATCGAAGAGGAAGATTAGGGAAGCTTGACAATGGAGAAGAAGATGATAGCTTGTTATTTCTTTTATGTGTTTTTTTAATTTATTTAATGTGTATTTTTTTGATTGGTTATTTTTTTTATATTTAATTTTTTTGATTAATCATGGTTGCTCACTCTCTATTTGGAGAGTGTATTACATATTTCACGCCATGTTAGCGCCACATCAACAATTGGGCTCAATTGACACATTTTGTGAAGGAGTAAAGGGTTCAATAGGTACGTGGCTTAATTGAGGTGCCTATACGGAAAAAATTGAATAGTTGAGGGGCATGTATATGTATTTGGCCTTGATAAAAAGTTATTTTCCAAAACATAAAATTTTGGATATATATACACACACACACATACATGCATGCATGCATACATACATACATATATATACATACATACATATATATATAAATTTAAAAATATATATTTCTTTAATTTTAATAAATAGGCTAATAATTTTATTATTATCTTAATTATATTATTGTAGGCTATTTATAAATTTTCGTTGTATTTTTCTTATATATAAAAATTAATTAGTGAGTATTATTTTTATTATTATTATTATCATTATTTATTTTACATATTTAAATTAATTAAAAAAATATAACTATCCTAAAACTGTCTAACCTCTCCTCATTATCTGAATGCCCCTCAACTACTCCCCATATGCCCTTTTAAAAGAGAATTTCCCCAATCTCCTAAAAAACAAACGTATATATATCATACATAGGCGGAGAAGGAAAAAAATAGAAAACTAGAAAGAAACAAAGAGTTCAAAACAAGAGAAAAGAAGCGAAAAAAAAAAGAATTAAAAACAAGAAGTAAGAAAAGGCAAAAACAAGAAGTGAGAAAAGAGAGTTTTCTAAAGGCTTGTGGGTTGGAGTTCAACTTTTAATTCCTATTTCGAGTTTCCGGCGAAGACGTCCTTCTTTCTATTATAGCTATTTACCGTAGAGGTTAATATTCTATTCTTGTTCTATATTTTTAAGTTTCGGGTAAATTTGAAAATATGAATGTCAATCTATATTTTAGTTCTATGGAATCTAAACTCTGGGTGTGATATTATTATATCCATGATCTATTTTACGATGTTCAGATGAATTCTCAACTTGCTTTATAATTTACTTTAAATGAGTTTGAGTGGAAGTGCATAAGTAGTGGCAAAGGCGGCCCCACAACTATTAGTGGGGGTGCACGTGCACCCATTAACATTGAAAAAAATTATACGTATGCATGTGTATATACCTTCAGAAATTGAGATATAGTTAATAGTGCACCCACAAATGAATGCTAGTGCACCTTGTTGCGCTAGCTGAAGACGTCACATCAACATTTTCTCTTTTATTTTCAATCTTCAGATTAAAGGCTTACTACTACATTAAGTTGAATGCTAGTGCACCTTGATGCGCTGGTTAAAGCCAATGCTTCCGTCCATGCGACCAGGGATCAATCCTTGGTAGCGCAATATTTTTTCTATTACTAAATTTATAAAAATATTTTTTCCATTACTAAATTTATAACATCAAAATGTTGGAATGGGGATTCGAACCTGCAACCATCCCATGAAGTGAATCCCCTTTGACCATTGATCTACTACAAATGATTATCGAAAGATCTTAAAAATAAACCTCATATTATAAGAAAGTAAAGTTATTAGCTTAGAACTCATACTTGTTTTATATATTTATTTTTTCAGTATTATTTATGTCTTTGATGACCAATTGAATATGATAATATCTCTTAATCAACACTGAAAGATTTTCTAATGTCTTAAGATAATATTGTGCACCACAGTATTATCAAAAGCAACAAGCATAAAAAAAGTTTACGGTCTATTGTGTTTAAGTACAAAATACAAATAAAGCGCGAAATTTAACCAAAAAAAGCATAAAGAAAAAAAATATAAATATATGTCTAGTCCAAGACTAATAATATAAGCATGAATGACAAATATATGAAAAAAAATTGATTAAGTGAAATAGTCCATCTCATATAATGGATCTATTTCACAAGTTATCCACATCTGCACCCCCTACAAATAGTATCAGAGCCCAATTATTTAAAAAATAGAGCAGTAGCATATATGTTTGAATTTAGATTGGATTGATTAATTATGAGAAGACCATTTAAAAACAGAGAAGCTTTTAGAAAAATTAAAAAATCTTTAATTAGTAATTATTCAGAATATATAAGTCTAAATAAAATAAAAGAAAACTCACAAAGATTAGCTTACCTAATTATCTTAATATCTAGTATTGAAGCAAAATTAATAATCTATTTGAAATCTAGAAGAATAAGACACATACCACCTAATTATGATAAAATCAGATTTAGATATCCACCAAAATATTATAAATATGGTTTAAATGAATAAAGTAAAAAAATACAAAGAATTAAAACAAATTATTTCTGAAAAACGTAAAGAATTAAAAATAAGAATTGAAAGACTACATTATAATATATTTGCCGGAGTTAGTAAAAACTCAATAAATGCACAAAAAGATGAAATATCAAAATTAGAATCACAAATAGATAGTTTAGAATATATATATATCAACATGAACTATTTACAATAAAATGAACAAAGAAGAATTTATAATAGATGAAAAAATATATGAAAATCACGAAGGATTAAAAATAAAAATAGTATTTTCTAATCTAGGAAGAAGCTATAAGAAAATAGGTGAACATTTATATTTAATGTTAGAAAAAGAAGAATTAAAATTAGGAGATAAATTGACAGCTATGGTGAGAATAGAAAAAGAAAATGAAGAAATAGATAGAAAAAAGAAAATAGAAAAAATAAAACAACAAACTATAGAAGAAATATGAAAAATAGAAGAAATTAAAAATAGTAGGATTGCTTAATTAGAAAAAGAACTACAAATGCTAAAAGATCTGTATGAAAAAAGACAGAAAGAAAAAGATAAAGAACAAAAATTATTAAATGAGATAAATCAATTTAAAGAAAAGTTAGAAATAGACAATAAAGAAATAGAAACCAAGGATTTAGAAATTAATACAATAGATGTTGAAGAAACAGATAATTATGATTCGGAAGATAGTGAAACATATACAGAAATCTTAACAAATACAAAAAATTTAGGAATCAGTGGAAAAAAAAAAGTAATTAATGAAGAAAACTTAGAAAATATAAACACGAAAATAAACACTCTTGACAAAAAAAGATGAAAATATAATACCTAGAACATCAGAAATAAGAAAACCTACATATTATAAGAATTCGATTAAAAGATAAAATCTAAAGAATGAATATAACAAATGGACACCAAAATAAATAGTTAACAAAAATTATAACTTTTTAGACTTAGATTGTGTAATAGATACAGAAAAAATAATACAATTATGGATAGGATATATGACAAAACAATTATTAGATAATAATATAAACATAACAAATGCACCAGAATATATAGAAGGAACACTAATAGGAACAGTGAAATTATGGTTTTCAAATTTAACTGAAAATAGCAAAAAAATATTAAGAAGAACTGATAAACCTATAGAAGGAACATCATCAACAACAACTAAGCAAACACCTATAGAATTATTAAAAAAATATGAAACAGCTATAAAAGATGAATTTGGTAGTATGACAACAATAGAAGAAGAACAAAATGAAGAAAAAGATACAAATAGGAATTTAATGTTAAAATTAACAATATGTAATATGTGTTATATAGATGAATATACTTGCGCATTTAAAGAATATTATTATAAAGGAGCATATAATATAAAAGAAAGTAAAGAAATAAGAAAATTATATTTTAACAAAATTACCCGAACCATTTAGTTCAAAAATAATAAAGAGTTGGGAAGAAACAAAAATAGTAGATACTCTAGGAGTAAGAATAAAATTTTTACAACAATGGTATAGAAACTTATGTGAAAAATATAGAGAAGAATTAAAAATGGAAAAAACATTGATAAGAAATTTAGCATGTTGCAAAGATAAAATAGCACCCCAATTCGGATTGAAGAAAGATATAATAAGAAAAGAAAAAGACATAAGAAATATAAAAAATCAAAATATAAATACACGAAATCAAGTAAAAGATATTATATAAAAAATTATAAATACAAAAGGCCATATAGAAAAAAGAAATCTATAAAAGAATGTACTTGTTATAATTGTGGAAAATTAGGACATTTAGCTAGAGATTGTAAATTACCTAAAAATCCAAAAAATAAACAAATATCAGAAATAAAAATAGAAAATATAGACTATATGCAGATAGATTATATAGATTATAAATTAGAAAGTGAGGATAGTATATATGAAATTTCAGAAAATGAAATAGATAGTGAAATAGATGAATCAAATGACTAAAGAAGATATAAAAATAATAACAAAGGAAGAATATTTAAATGATGAAGGAAAAGACCAAAAAATAATATTTGACAGTAACATATTTGATGAAATAAAAGGAAAAGAATTAGACTTAAGTGTAGAAAAAATATTTAAAATACCAACAATAAAAAATATATTTACTAGAAAAAAAGAAGAATATTATGTAGTAAGCCAAAAGGAACATGTAATAGACTGTAGATATGCAAACGGTAAAGCTAGTATACCACTAGTAATAAAAAGAATAATTAATAAAGAGATAAACGATATAAAAAGTAGAGACCCAATAAAATATGTACACCTTGGAGGTACAGAGATATTAATAAAAGCATGTTTTAGAGAAGGAATAGATACACCAATAGAATTATATTTAGCAGATGATAGAATTATAAAACTTATAGAAAAAAGCATAATAACTGCCATAAAAGGAAATTTAATAACAAAAATTTAAATTTATAATAAGTGCAAATTATTCAGTAGCTGTAACAGATAAAAATATAGATAAACCATTAGTATTATATTGGAAAATATCAGGAATAGAATTAATCCCAGGAAGTAAAATATTTACAGCAAGATGCAAAAATTTATATGTATTAACAACAAAACATAAAATAACAGGAAAAAATAAGATTAACAAAATACGAATAGAAAGTCTATTTGAACAAATTGTAAAAACAATAGATAATAATGATTATAGCTATAGAGACATAGAAATTGAAGAAAATTTAGAAATAATAAATCAGAGAATAAGTACAACGAAAAGAATAGATTATAAAAAACCAGAATCATCAAGCTCATCAAAAAGAACAAGTTATGAAACAAATTCAACAAATAATTTAAATCAATATTACATAACAGGAAAGGTAAATAAAAAAGAATATTTAATACTCTTAAATACAAGACAAGAAAAAAATTATATAGCAAAATATCTAGTAAAAATTGAAGAAATAAAAACTGATAATGATATATACCCAGATCTACCAAGAAGTTTAATAAATATTAAAAATATAATAGAAAAAGAAATAATAATAGGAATTAGAAAAATAAAAATAGAATTTGAAGTAAAGGAAGAAATGCAAAAAGCAGACATAATATTAGGAATAAAATGGCTAGAACAAGTAAAACCATATAATATAGAACATACACAATTAACCTTAACATATAACAGAGAGAAATTATTCTTAAAAAGAGCCTTAACATGAAATGAAAATATATGTATTAATGAAGATGGTAGTAGAACGATATTACAATAGATATTATACGCCTATGATAGATACAGGAGCAGAAGCTAATTTATGTAGATATAATTGCTTACCAGAAAGCAAATGAGATAAATTAAAAACACCAATAATAGTTAAAGGATTTAATAATGAAGGAAGCTTAATAACTTATAAAGCTAGGAATGTAAAAATACAAGTCTGGGATAAGATATTGACAATAGAAGAAATTTATAATTATGAACTAACATCAAAAGATATACTTTTAGGAATGCTGTTTTTAGATAAATTATACCCACATATAATAACTAGAACAGATTGATGGTTTACAACACCATGTAAACAGAAAGTAAGAGCAAAAAGAGTTAGTAATAAAATAAGAAAGAAAACTGATTGGATAAAAGGAAGTGAAAAAATTACGCAAAAGTTAGAAAATATAAAAAATACCGAAGATACAATAGAACTAGTCGTATTTTCGATAAATAAAATAGAAATAACTATATTTTCAATAAATAAGATAGAGATAATTAAGAAAAAATTAGAACAATTATATAGTGAAGATCCATTAAAAGGATGGGAAAAAACATAAAACTACTATAAAAATTGAATTAATAGATAAAAATAGCATAATAACCCAGAAACCATTAACATATAATTTTGACGATTTAAAAGAATTTAAAATGCATATAGATGAATTATTAGAAAAATAATATATACAAAAAAATAATAGTAAACATAATAGTCCAGCATTTATAGTAAATAAACATAGTGAACAAAAAAGAGGAAAATGTAGAATGATTATTGACTATAGAAATTTAAATGCAAAGACTATGACGTATAATTATCCAATACCAAATAAGATATTAAAAATAAGACAACAGGGATATAATTATTTTAGTAAATTCGATTGTAAATCAGGATTTTACCATTTAAAGTTAGAAGAAGAATCTAAGGAATTAACCGCATTTACGGTACCACAAGGATTTTATGAATGGAACGTATTATCATTTGGATATAAAAATGCACCAGGTAGATATCAACATTTTATGGATAGTTATTTTAAACAATTATCTAATTATATAGTATACATAGATGATACATTATTATATACAAAAACTAAAGAAGAACATTTAAAATTATTAGGACAATTTACAGATATAATAGAAAAATCAAGAATAAGTCTAAGCGAAAAGAAAGCTGAAATTATGAAAAATCAGATAAAATTTTTAGGAATACAAATAGATAAGAGTGGAGTAAAAATGCAACAACATATAGTACAAAAAATAATAAATTCGAAAGAAGAACTAGATACAAAAAAGAAATTACAATCATTTTTAGGATTAGTAAACTAAGTAAGGGAATATATTTCAAAATTAGCAGAAACTTTAAAACTACTACAGAACAAATTAAAAAAAAAAAGATGTAGAATATAACTATAATGAAGAAGGTAAAAAACAAGTTCAGAAAATAAAATTACTTTGTAAAGAATTACTAAAACTACAATTTCCAAATGAAAATAGAAAGTTTATATATATAGTAGAAGCAGATGCTAGTGAATGTAGTTATGGAGGAGTACTTAAATACAGATATGAAGCAGAAAAATTAGAACACCATTGTAGATACTACTCAGGTACGTTCAATGAAACAGAAATAAAATGGGAAATAAATAGGAAAGAATTATGTTCATTATATAAATGTTTGTTAGCATTTGAGCCATATATTGTATATAACAAGTTTATTGTATGAACGGATAATACACAGGTACGCTGGTGGTTAACAAAGAAAATACAAAATTCAGTTACAACAAAAGAGATTCGGAGACTAGTCTTGAATATATTAAATTTCACATTTATAATTGAAGTAATTAGTACTAACAGAAATGTTATTGCAGATTAAATATCAAGACAAAACTACACAGACTGATATAATAGGAGAGGATACTCTAGAAAAGATATTCAACACCCTAACTACGCTTTCAATGAAAGTGGACAGTATGGGTAATGAAATAGAAAAGCTAAAGACTAATGAAGTTAAACTGAAGTCTATATCTACGAATCAGCTAACGCAGCAGTGTGCAGAGCTATGTCGATTGGAAGACATGAAAGTTCCAGAGCTAGAAGGAGACGATGGGACACTCCATAAAACCCGTAACGTTTATCAATCTACTTCTGCAAGTACAAGCAAAGGAGTTAGGAAAAACACAAATATAAACCTAAACAAGCTATTTGATAAACCATATATACCAAATACATCAAAAGATCCCATGTTTATACCCCCACAAATTACCACATACCGAGATAGTTTAAACCAAGACAAAAAGACTTACAAATACACAGCCCGAACATATATAGAAAATATCTACAATGTACGAACTTTTTTAAATACTAACCCCAGAGCTATAAACACCTAAGAACCAGATACAAACTATATAACCCAAAGATTGACTGGATATAATAAGCTAATTGTTTTACCTAAAACCAAACCAAGTCTAGTTAAAACTTGTTATGAATATGGACTACTCAGTACTGTATACACCTCTGACGGAAATGAGATATCCACTATACCGAAAATATATGAAGCACTTAGCATTTTTAAAAGAATAACCAAAGGTACCCTATTTTTTATAAAAATTTACATGGCACCAGCAGAGATGTTATATGATGAAGTTAAAAAACCCATACAAGTTGTAAAGATAGGAATGACACGAGATATGATTATACCCCAAGATATTATTCCACAACCAGAAATACCTAGAATTGAGATACAAAAATTTTATGCGAATAAGAGGATTATCGGACTATCTACAATTTTGCAAGAGCTAGCAAACACATACCGCAACCAAAATCCCATATGGAGTTATTATTCAAGAAATCATGTACTAATATATTCAAATTCAAAGGAATTACGAGAAACAGATATGGAAACGATTAGGCAATGGATTCTGACGTTGCTCAAACCAGAGACGGAACCTATCGCCAGAGCTATCAGAGAAAAATTTATTTCAGAAGAATTATTAACCAGATATTGCAAGATAATTGGACAGAAATATCCAGATCATAAATGTTCAAAATGTAATGGAGGAGATAATGATATCCCAGAAGTTCAGCTAGAATAGAAGAAAAATCAACCAAGAAGATAGGAACGCCAGCTGAAAGATACAAGATAAGAAGCAATAATAGAGATATGGAAAAGCAGCAGATATGACAACGAGAAGATATCAACGGAGTAATAATAGAAGACAAGCTATTAAATTGTGAAAGCGACATGTAAACTTTCACAATTTGCTTTACGTAAATTATTGAAACCTTTTGTATAGGTTTTTGACTATTATTAGTCTAGGAATTAATAACTTTTGTCTTATTAGAAGACTTTTGTAAAAGTAGATTAGGTAGATAATTTTAGAAATGTGTAAAAAATAGAAATACTCTTGTGAAGTTTCAGTCTATAAATAAGATGAACCGAAGGCATTGCAAAGCAAGCCTTCATGTGTTGAAGCAAAAACTCTCTCTTGTCCACAACAAATATTTTGCTTAATTATTAAAAAACAGGTATATTTCAATGGAAAAAGCTATGGAGGAACAAACCTTAGAAATATCAAACCTACCCGAACAGGTATATTTATTTATGATTATGAATAGCTAAATTCATAATTTCCAACAATTATGGTATGACAAAATAAATTCATGTTAGTTACTTTATAGTAGAATTATTCGAAGAATAATATGTTAAGAAGTTTATTAGCAAAGTGGAAAAGGAGAAAAATTCCTAAGAACTATGCCATCCTAAAGGTGAAACCAATGAAGCAAGAAGCCATGGTGGGGAGTAACCGGAGTAGAGGCGTTGTTTAAGGGAAAAATATCCAGATTACCATGCTAATAATGACCGAAGAACATGTTATTTAAGAATAATCTAGTATATAGTAATCTAAGATGAACATATTTTGTTATGTACATGATTGAAGGGAATATCTTGAAAAGAGCAATTTTATGAAAATGAATAATTATTTATCTGATGTAATGGTAGATAAATTTAAAATATTTATTTTGTATGTGATTAAGGATATAGGAATAATAGATATAAGGAAAATCATATTAGAAAAAATATTCGGTAAAAATTATATAGCTAGAATAAATTACATACCACACTTACCTAATTACTCTTACAAATACCTATATACACATTTACTATGATAAATTATGTATATTTAGAATTTTTGAAAATAGATATAAAATACATACAATTTCTTAGTAAAAATATAAAAGAGTTAATAATATTAAAACAAACAACTACAAAATATTATAATAAAATATTTAGCCAATTTTAATTGATAGATAATCTTAAAGTCTCAATCTTATATATACTTAGAGATATAGAAATTATAGATATTAAGAGAATAATATTAGAAAAAGTATTAGACTATGAAATTGAAACTATAAATTGGATAGCACAGTTATACCTGGATAATTACCCAGATGGATATTATTCAGATTAAGAGATGTTAGAATATATTAGAAAAACTAGAGAAAATCAAGATAATCTAAATGAATAAATTAATTATAGAAACCGAATTAGAAAAATAATGGAGAATCTAAAAGAAAAATTAATATGGATAGAAGAAACCTTAGAAAATTTAGGAAAAAGTACATGTGATAGTTTAAATAATTTAAAAAACTCACTTCGAGAAGAACAACACGAGATAATAAATAACATTGAAAATCTAGAATTAGATATACATTACAGTACAATGAGGATAAATTATTATACAGAAATCTGTAACTCTGCAATTACTACAGGATAAAATGATAGACTACGAATATTTAAAATATTGAAGACAAAATATGGATGAAGAATATTTAAATTAAGAAATATCCACGCACAAAGAAAAATAGATCCATTATACATATAATAGATCTATTTCACAAGTTATCCGCATCTGCACCCTTTACAAATGCTCATTGACTGACAAGGAAAAGTATGTATTAGAAATTAGAACCAAAGTTGTACATTAAGTGAGGCAAGTGCTCAACACATTTTGAATCTTGCTTTGAGGCTTATGCACGCCATTGACAACACGGTGCACCCACATACTTTAAATCCTGGGTTCGCCTCTGAGTAGTGGAATAGATTGCATGAGACTAGGGTATAAATGATATAAATAGTGGTTCATGGATTGTAATAAGGAATTAGCATGATAAATGGGCGGATTGTTCAGAAATCAACGTAAATGCTATTATGAGGATTAAAAATAACAGAAAAGACATGCGCACACACAAAATCACATGCAGGAGGCAACCCATGAGAACACTGGATATTGGAAAAAAAAAAGAATACGGACAAGAGGAAAAAAACAGTAGAGAAAAAAAATGAGAAGAAACAGAGAGAAACAAAAAGTGAGAAAATTTAGAGAAGATTAGAATAAAAAAGAGGAAAAAGATAGGAGAAATAGAAAAAGAATTTTAGAAAAAGAGGGAAAGGATAGAGTTCAAGTTTTGATTCGTAATT
Organism: Capsicum annuum; assembly: GCF_002878395.1. Classification (NCBI taxonomy): domain Eukaryota; kingdom Viridiplantae; phylum Streptophyta; class Magnoliopsida; order Solanales; family Solanaceae; genus Capsicum; species Capsicum annuum. The sequence goes on from NC_061112.1 coordinate 83,586,738, forward strand.
CCAAGTTCATGGTTTTTTTTTCTGTTGTTGGGAATTATGTGCACAAGAGGTAACCCTCAAAATCTTTTTGTGTGATATAATATCATGAGCATACAAAACTTGATTTCAATAATAGTAAGTTGTTAAATTCATTGTATGTTTAATTGGTATAACCATTTATTTTTGCATGGTTAAATTAAAGCAATGTTCCTACTATAATAAGAGTTTACATTTAGTGGTTAAAATTTTAGTTTCTTGAATAATTGCTCAAAAAAAAAATACATTTCTCAATTGTATCTTTGCATTGGTAAATATAGTTCTGTATACTCATGTCATCCCTTATTCCACTTTTAGTTGAGCCATGTTTAATTAGTGCTCATATTTGCTTGAATAATTTCATATTTTTCTTATATTATAATGTTTAATTAATGATCATAGAGGAAGTGTTTATTTACTGTAATGAATAACGATTTTACATTATTTGAAATTTATTTAAATTGAACCAGGTGGTGATTACTTCTGTTTTAAATATTTTATCCATTTGGATGTTATTTTAATTTTCTTATCGAGAGGCAAACTTTAGGATATTATCAAATTGATAGGTAAATATTAAACTCAAATAAAATTTTATTTCTATCAAGATGTAACTAGAGAAAATTGAAGGAAAGGTGTCTTTTAAGTCTTGAATGAAGGATTGATGACATTGACCAACTTAAAGGATCATACAATATTAGGAACCTTGATTAAGTTAATTATGGACTTGATTAATATTTTTAAAACTTTTTAATCTTTTTAAAAATACAAATTAACCCACACCCCTCTTCAATCCAAATCAACCAGTCTTTCTCCTCTCTCTCTCTCTCTCTCTCGACAGCTTCTCTCAACTCTCTCCCAACCAACAGCTCTGCAAATTCTCCCTTCAATCCCCTACGACTTCAACCTCTGGCGAAAAATAGTCGAGTGAGTTCCCTTTCGACTTTAGACCGTCAATCGACGTGAAGACTTTCCCAGCGACAATAACTTTGAGTTCTTCGTCATCCCATGTCCTTTTTCACAGGTAAAAAATTATGAAGAAACAGAGGAACTTGAGCCAACTACTCTTCTAGTATTAAAATATGGACTGAATAAAATCCTAATTTCTGGCATTTCTTCTTCTTGTTATCGTACTGTTGAGTCAAATTTGTTGGTAATTTTTGTACACAGTTGATATTCTTAGTGTGTATGTGTGTGTATGTGTGTATGTGTATGTATGATGTGTTGGTGTTGTTGGATTGATTTGTTGTTTTTCTTGGTAAAAATAGTGTTGCAATAGATTAAGACATCTGATACAATAGATGAAAATATCTGATGCAACTATGAAAATTTGATGCAACAGATGAACAATCATAAAGATCATTCATCTGTTGCGACATACGACTCTTCTATTTAGAAGAAATCTAAACAATATTGATCCAACAGATAACTCATTTTGCAACAGATGAGTGATATATTTCAACAGTTCAGTGATCTATTTTTATTGTCTCCAACGATTTACTCATCCGTTGTAATAGGTCGGTTATATGTTGCAACAGATAACATACCTGGTGCAACAGATATGTGATCTATTTTTACTGTTTCCAATGGATTACTTATCCGTTGCAACAGGTTGGTTATATATTGCAATAGATAAACTACCTGGTGCAACAGATATGTGATCTGTTACTACTATTTCCAATGAATTATTTATCCTTGCAAAAGGTTGGTTAGATGTTGCAAAAGATAAATACCTGGTGCAAAAGATTAGAGATCTGTTTTTATTATTTCCAACAGTTTACTCATCTGTTGCAATAGGTTGGTTATATATTGCAAGAGATAACATACCTGGTGCAATAGATGTGTGGTCTGTTGGAACTACTATTTTACCATTGTGCATGTTAGATTTACTGTTATCCTTTTTTAACGATACATTAATTAATTATAATCTATTTTATGTTCCTGTTAATTTAAGATAATATGGCTTCCAAAAGAAAAAAACCCGAATCAAGTCCAAGTAAAGGAACAAGTGCAGCAACTCAGCTACTTTCACCACTCTATGAGCTTGCTTTACAAGCATTATCTAAATCAGGAGCAAAAGATAATGAACACGGGGAGGAGGAATGTCTCGAAAGGGATGATCCAAATGCTAATAGCCCTTCCGCCGAAGATTTGATCAAAACCTTTAGCATTAATCATTATCCCATGAGAATAAAGTGCGATGGTGCCACAGACTTAACGGGTGATTTCGTGGTTAAGTCAACCATGGGAAAATATTTAGACGCCTTCAGAAAAATACTTCGAGAATAAAAATTGGATGTTTATTTCAGGAAAAGCTGCTTTGGGCAATATCTTGATTTACTGGTGGACAACAATACTCGTTTCTAGATGAAAATGATATATGATCTTCTCAAGCGTAGGCTTATGTATGAAAACAAAGACAAAATGAATGAGGTGTGGATAAATTACTATGGCATGCCTATTTGTTTTGGTTGGAAGGAGTTTTCCATATTTACCAGACTAAAATTTTATCCTTCTTCTCCTTCTCAAGTTATACCTACTCTGACCCAAAAAAGTACCCCGCGCACCCAAAAAAGGCAAACACAAGTCGAGTGATAGTGATGACCTGGTGTTGATTGTTGGTCCAAGCTTCAAAAATAAAAATTTGATAGAAGTGTTGAAAGGTAAAGGACTCTCAAAGAAGCACAAGCAATCATTGTGCTTGGTTTGGTTTGTACATAATATTCTTTGGGAGACAGACATTAACAACAACATAAGTGTTGGTTTAATAAATCTCTCCGAGGATTTTGAGGCATTTAACAGTTATCCTTGGGGTTATGAAAGCTTCAAAATGAGTGTTCAATAGTTGTTGACTCTGTTAACGCCAAAGAGAGTCAAATTATATGGCTTTCCATGGGCCTTCATGATAAATATTTCTTTTATTATGATATGATTCATCATTTTTTTATTGAATAATACTTTTGATTTATTGGCATTATATTATAGGCATGGGCATTTGAAGCCATTCCTTATTTGAGACAACAAGTGAATTACCAAGAAGAAGTTTCCTGTCCAATAATCCTGAGATGGTTATCGGCCAAAACCGATAGAAATGCGAAATTTATTGATCTTTTCAACCCCCCAAGGAAGTAGTAAGTCACTTTCTAACCAAGTTTTTATTTTAATTAATGATTATTTTAAATGATTTCATCATCATTCTAATATATGTACCAATTTATTTTAGATTGTCCATCTGTGGCTTATTTCGACCAATTGAGAGTTGAAGATGCCATTTTTTCTTACTTTACTGTCTGTACAAACTTTACCGGACCCTAAGATCGTTGATGGAATAAAAATAGAATTGTTTGGAGCAACAACCATCACAAGAAAAATAATTTTGAAGGGTGGGCTTGTTGCTGTTAACGATGGTAGTCGTAGTGGTAGTGGTGCTACTGTTGGGGATAATAATGCCCCTCTTATCGTTTTTGAAACAACAAGCCATTATGATAATGATCATACTGGCTGTATAGATTTTTCTCCAGATTTTGCCACATGTAGCGAATGTTTTTCATGCAAATGTCAAGACTGCAAGGCGAAACACAATGGAGAGATTAATGCTATTAATGCACTAACTATTTTTGTAAAGAAAATGGCATCTTATAAGGGTGTCATTCCATCAAAGAGGATTTTATATCCATATACTCCACTAGAGATCAAGGCGGCTAAGAGGAGAAGGAAAGATACTCCTAAGGCATCATCAAGCATCGAAAAAAGAAAAATTACAATGCCTCTGTCTTTGTCTTGCACCGATGTTCAGTGTGCAAGGGCCACAGGAGAGCAGCATGAGCCAAAAAAGGTGAATGTACATCACCTGTTCCAACAGATGATACATCTACTAAAAATTATCAAATAGATATATACATCTGTTGCAATTGTTGTCTAACCTATTGCATCAGATGCATTATCTATTGCAACAGATGAGTCTTATGTTGCAATAGATGGGTCATATGTTTAAAATTATCGCACTGCTTTGATTTACCTTTCGAATTCATCCCAACAGATGATCTATCTGTTGCAACATAAGGCTCATCCGTTGCAACAGATAGACAATCTGTTGTATATCTGTAATTAGTATTGTCAATTCTGGCTTTTCAGGTGGATGTCACAGTAGAAGCTACTACTGAAGAGCAAAATATCATAGTTGATAATCCATCAACTGCTTCTAAAGAAGAAGAACATGGAGCTTGTCACTTTGGGAGAACAGAAGAATTACCCATTTAAAGGGTTCAACATCTCGGATGAGGCTCCAATAAAACTAACACAGTTGATCAACAACTATTCAGAATGGATTGACGATGGGCTGCTAAAGCATCATGCCAGTAGGTACATAAATCAATTTTTGAAGATATTGGTTTATATTATTCTTGTTGTAAGAACGTGACATTAACACAAATAAATCATCATGTAGAAAACAAAATGATGAATGCTACAAAGTGAACGAATCGAGTCTTGGTTTGATATGTTCAGCTTTGTTGTTGCACATTCCGGATCGAAGAATTGATTCTATTTGATGTCACAACCTCAAACTTGCTGGAATGATGAGGTTTAAATGTCATACATATTACTATTAATTAATACTTTATTTAATTACATCTGTGTGTTAATTTTTTTGTTATGTAATCCAAAATGTTTGATAATATGTGCAGCACATTGATGTTATTTTTTACTACCTCCGAAAGAAGGCCAATTTGCAAATACAAGAACAATACAAACATACGTCAGGCAATTATTTGTACAAAGTTTACATCAATAATGCCGAAGATAGGTATTGTCAACAACAGCCAAAAAAAAGGCGTTCCGATCAACAGCCAAAAAAAAGGTATTGTCAAAAACTGGCTTACCTTGGCATTTGGCTGACGAAGTGTACATCCCAATCAATTGTGGTGATGAATTCCATTGGGTGTTGGTTGTCGTCGTTCTAAAAAAAAGGCGCATCCGAGTTTATGACTCAATGTCGTAAAAGAGATGTTCCGAGCTGTCGTCTGAGATATAAAAGCTGGCCAAAATATTTTCTACTTACCTTGATATGAGTGGTTTTTTGGACCAAAAAATTTGTACTGATTGGTCGAAGATTGAAGCATACCGGGATAAAATAGCTAATCCATTTGATGTACAATATGTTGAAGGAATTTCTCAACAAACCATTGGTATCCTGTAAGTATAAGTGTCATGATTTAGTTTCATTCCACAAATTTCACAACGCTCGCATGAACTGCAAGATATGGATTATCTATTTTTTTAAAATGCTCAAATTGCGGTCCTTTTGTTGCCACTTACGCCGAGTATTTAAGCGATGGATTACAAGTACCAAATGATGGACTTGATGATGGATTACTTCGCAAAAGATATGCTGCTCTTTTATGGATATATAGAGAAGCGAAAGCTCAGAAGTCGTACACAAGCGATGTTAAAGATCCACGATGACCAAAGCCAAATTTCGTAACACCGGATGAAGAACAACTTGTCCATATTGATTAGATCTTTATAGCTTGAGTCCATCAATGTAATAACCTATCCTCCTTGGTTTAACTTGCTGATTTATTTAGAGTAGATCATTTGTACCCGTAATAATTTTTTTTACATTTTATTTATTTGTTGAGTTATTTCATGTAATTTCCGAAGGCTCCGATTTATTTTATATTGTCTATGAATATAATTTAATCCTTAGTTTTGAACATGTTAATTGAAATGGAATACTAGATTCAAATATAGCAACAGATATTACATCTACTGCAATAGACAACATATCTTATCAAACAGATTTAGATATATGTTGCAACATGAGATGAAACACGTCGGTCATCTGCTGAAAATTATATAACAGGTCTTCCTACTTTTTTTATTTTCTCTAATAGATTACCGATCAGTTGCAACACATAGATAATATGTTCAATAGATTATATATCTGTTGTGACAAACAGACGGAACATCAGCATAATGCAATATATGATCAACCTATTCCAACAGATAATCTATCACAACAGGTACTATATCTATTACAATAGATACAATATCTATTACAACAGATATAAAATCTTTTGCATTATAAAAATTCAACTCTCGCCAGACAGAAAAATTATTGCCACTACATGTAGAGAAAGTGGCTTGAAATAAACAATTATTATCATTTTCGTTTTCGTCTTTGTACATATTCTTCTTTATACACGGGCTCCAACCATTTAGTTAGGTCATCTGCTGGAAATTATATAATAGGTCTTTCTACTTTCTTTCTTGATTTATCACAACAGATTACCTATCAGTTCCAACAGATAGATTATATGTTGCAACAAATTGTATATCTATTGCGACAGACAGACTGAGAAACATCTGCATAATGCAACAGATAACCAACCTATTCCAATAGATATAAAATCTGTTGCATTATAAAAATTTAAATTTTGCCATACATAAAAATTATTGACACTACATGTAAAGTGAGATGGCTTGAAATAAAAAATTATTATTGTTTTCATTTTTGTTTCTGTATTTATACATATTTTTCTTTATACACGAGCTCCAACCATTTATTTAGTACCCCATAAGCTCAGACCCATTGCATCTTTCCCACATCAGCGTCGTACATACCGATCATTTTTATGCCAGTCAACAAATACTCGATGTATGCAAATGAGAACAGCCAGCACGCTGCAACGGTTCTATTTCTTTGGAGCTTGATGTTCTTATTTCAACCTTCAAAATCCTATGATTCCTTCGTCAAGACTTCATCCGGTAAATTATCCATCAGCTTACTCTGCTTTAACAACTTGGGTAACAACTTCAAGAGTGGCTGCATGTGGGCTAAGAACTTTTCCTAGCTGAAGACAGGTGAGTTGCAGTCATAAACCTTAATCTTTCCCTCGTAGAGTAGTATCTCAACAGTGAGAAAATGTTTGACTTCTACGTTCATGACTGCAAGAATTCTCTTTGCCTTGGTTCATATCTTGCCGTGTGGATATGGACTCTTTCCTCTAACATATTTAATCGCTTATTCATCCCATTGGAACGTAGAAACTAACTGGTCAAATCCCGGTCCACCAGTACTAGCTAGCTTATGGAGAGAAGAGTACCTTTCCTTGAAATTATTATAGAAGTTAAGGTCTATTATCATATCGGCAGCATCATAAGCATCCGGGTACGCTAATTGCCTGCCCCTTGTGAGGTAGATAATTTCATCAACATACTATGGTATAAGAAAATTTTTAAATAGGTTAGTAATTTTAAAGAATAAAAACACAGTGGAAAGAATCCAATGCAGAGGGTTCTCTAAATCAATTCACAGATTACCCAGCCAATACAACTTATGCAATAGATGTGCATTATGTTGCAACAGAATACCAAATTATTGTAATAGATTACACATCTGCTGTGTAGATTCTTCTTCATGGAGTAGATTGGAAGGCTAGGTTATCAAAAGAAAATTGTCCTCATACCACATACGCATATTTATCATATTCGTGAAGTCTTCGGCGGTAAATGAATGCATGGTATATTTTTTTCGAACCTTCATCTGGCCATTCATGATTTCTTATAGTTCCTCCTCCTTTTCCTTGCCAAGCTCTGTGAATATGTCCATCTTCTTCGGTGTCCCCTGAACTTCAACAACTCTTGGAGCGGGAAGAGTTGTAATTTTTGATGATTTTAGAACGGAGAGAATTTGTCTAATTTTTCTTCTCTTCCTCCTAACCACCACTGTAGGAGTGCATGGCTCCCTAATGTTGGATGCTATGACACCCCTCCTGGATTTCAACTCCTCGACAACTTCAGCAATAGCCTCTAGCTTTTCAAGGATTTTATTCTCTCTGTCCTTACACACCTTGCATTTGTAATGAGAACATGAGGGTGAGGAGGGTGAGAGGGACCACTGTAAGAGGGAGAGGGACCGGTGTAGGGGTGAGAGGGAGGACCTACGCAAGGGGTGTTTTCAAAAGTATTTATTGTTTACTGAGCACCAACATACTCATAATCATGACTAGCAGCAGCATCAGGATGACTGCCACCATCACAAACAACTCCACCAGTAATACCCCCAGAAGAAGCACATAGATCTGTTGTAGTTTGAGGTTGGTCGTGAAGAGCTTCAACATTAGGCTGACCTTGCCTAACTACTCTTCTTATGGATGTTGCTCCAGCCAACTTCTTTATTAGCTCCACTGTTGGGTCTTCTTTTGTATCAACAAGATCCAAAGTAAGAAAAGAAGTCATCTCTAGCTCATCAATAGTAGGCACGATCCAAGGATGCACAACCTATAAAAAAAGACAGGAGGCATTTAAATCGTATAATAATAATTTGCAGTTAGTTAGGTTAGATGGATGCCAACTTATGCAATAGACGATCTAGCTGCTGCAATAGCTGATCTGTTTGTCACAATAGATTGACAATATGTTGCATCAGATTACACATCTGTTGCATAATTTGTATCAGATGGGTAATCTGTTAAGTCGAGTTCAGAGAACCAGAGCAACAGATGGTTAATCTGTTGTGAAATATGGATCGTCTATCGCAATAGATTACCCATCTATTGCACCAGTGGTAGTTGATGGGTAATCTGTTTCAACAGACGGCCCATCTGTTACAATAGATAGAACATTTATTTCAATATCTTTCTTTGAGGAAAATTATTTTAGTTAAAAGAAGACGTACTACATCATCCGGAGGGTTAAAGAGATCAGCCTCCTACTTCTTAATATTTTTCTTCCACCCTTTGCAGTCGTCAACCACCTAAGGATCCTTGGATGAGAAACCTCATTCGGGTAAACCCTGAACTTTTTTTGGATGGGAGGAATGACTTCACATGCCCAAGCCTAAAAAATGTAAACAGGAAGCAAGCAACAAAAGTCATAATAAGTATATTCATTATAAATTAATGGATGAGTAAAAATTATGGTCAATTTTATCATGAAAGCCCAGGAAAAGCCATATAATGTGGTCGTCTTTGCGGATAGCTTTGTCAGTAAATATTCTACAGTCAAGTAGTAGTTGTCATATCCTCAGAGATAATCGTTGAATTTCCCAAAATCATCAGCAAGGGCCAACAAATCATGTTCTATGACTTTCCTGATGTCTCTTGCCAATAAAATGAAATGGACAAACCAAACTAAGCACAATTTCTTCCTGTAGTGCTTTGGTATATTTTTATTCTTGAGATCTGCCATCAAATCCTAACCTTTGTAGCTAGGTCCAACAATGCCCAACAACCCATCTTTTTTAATCTTGCATTTGTTGGAACCTTTGTGGGGTGTTTCTTTGATGAGTGGTTCTTCTGGATGATCACATCTCAAGCCCGTCACTATGGCAAACTCTTTCAATCCAAAACAAAATGGCATGCCACAGTAGTTGATCCAGACTTTATCTATCTTTTTTCTACCCTCCCTGCATACTCGATCCTACGCTTGAGAAGGCCAGATACCACACTCCTTAGGAAACGGAGAGTGCATTCCTCAGACAGCTCAAGAAAGTATGCAAAACAGCTCTTATTAAAAAGTCCATCTATGTTTTCATTCTTCATAATACCCCTAAATTCATCAAAAGGTTTCCTCAACTGACATTTAAGTATAAGATCACCAAATACTGCGTTAGGGCTATTTATCAGTATCGCAACTCAAAACTTGTCAATACTAATGGTTTTGACAGAATCATACTGGGATTTTGATATCATTTCACGCCCCACTGGTGAGGAGGTTATCACTTTCCTCGGCTTTATTTTCCCCTGATTGAGATTGTTCTAGAAGTTTCTCCGAATCTATCTGTACTCTAGCCTTTTTTGTTTGGTGATAAGAAGTTGATCCACTTTCTCCACTTTCAGTTTCCTTTCTTTTGGGAGACATCTTTTAACTACAAACAATAGAAAACTAAAAAAATATATTGCATTTGATGTCTTTATGAATTTTTTTAAAAAAGTAAGACAAATTTCAATAAATTATTTTGAGCCACATTACGAAAAAATAATCTAACGGATAACCCATCAGTTGGAAAGGATGGGGAATATGTTTGATGGACCACCCATTGCAACAAATAGACTACAACCATCACAACCAATGCCACCAAGACCACCACCAATACCAATACCAAGACCACCGATACCACCACCAAAAACATAAATACCGACACCACCAACAACACCACAAACACCATACAACAATACCACAACAGTCAACAAAATACTGAAAAAAAACTAGGGTTTTCTTGGGTGCTTCCTACTTTTTTGGCATCAAAACACAAAATTGTTAACCCATTCTCGAAGATAATACAATTAAAAGTCTTCTTTTTCATTATTAACTAAAAAGATATAATTTTTAGAATAAAGAACAAATATAGAACTCTTCTTGAACTCTATTACCTGCAAAGACAAAGAAAATGATGGATACAAAAGGGAATGAAGTCAAAAATAACAACTTTGTGGTCAGAAATGGGAAGAAAATTGATCTATTTTGAAGGATTGACCAATATATTGAGTAGCTATTATCTGTATTTTGAGAGAGAGAGAGAGAGAGAGAGGGAGGAGCAAAAACTTGAGATTTGAAATAAGGAAAAGTTTTTCCCGCAAATGGATGATTTGTATGGGTTGATTTATAATTTTGGAAAAGAATAACAAGTTTTGAAATCGTTAATTTGGTCCGAATTGATCTTAATTAATTTTTAAAATTTCAAAAGATATAGTTTTTAAAATATTAAATTGATGAGAACTCATTTCAACTCAGAGTGATCGATCGACGACTCGAGTCAAGATGAACGCAATCCCAACACTATGCAAATGGAACGACTTAATTAAAGTTGTTGTTGGCCCTGTGAGCTCATTCATTCATCCCTCGTTCCACCTAGATCAATGTAGGTACTATTATTAATCTTAACATTAAGTTGATGAGAACTCATTTCAACTCAGAGTGATCGATCGATGACTCGGATCGGGATGAACACAATACTAACATCATGCAAATGCAACAGCTTAATTGAAGTTATTGCTGACCCTGTGAGCTCATTCATTCATCCCTAGTTCCACCCAGAGCAATGTAGGTACTATTATTAATATTATCATTAAGTTGATCAGAACTCATTTCCACTCAGAGTGATCAATCAATGACTCAGGTCGAGATAAACACAATACTAACACCATACAAATATAACAGCTCAATTAAAGTTGTTATTGACCCTGTGAGCTCATTCATTCATCCCTAGTTACACCTAGATCAATGTAGGTACTATTATTAATCTTAACATTAAGTTGATGAGAACTCAGTCAACTCAGAGTGATCGATCGATGACTCGGGTCGGGATGAACATAATACCAACATCATACAAATGCAATTGCTTAATTAAAGTTGGTATTGACCCCTTAAGCTCATTCATTCATCCCTAGTTCCACCTAGATCAATGTAGGTACTATTTTTAATCTTAACATTAAGTTAATGAGAACTCATTTCAACTCAGAGTGATTGATCGATAACTCGGATTGGGATGAACGCAATACCAATACCATGCAAATGCAACAACTCAATTGAAGTTGTTGTTGACCCTGTGATCTCATTCATTCATCCCTAGTTCTACCTAATCAATTGCAATGAAATATGTTGCAATAAACGACTGAGCTATTGGAGAATTTCAAACAGATAATCATATTTGTTGGAACAGATGACATATCAAATTTAATTATCAAATAGACATTTGCATATATTGTGACAAATGGCTGAGCTATTGGAAATTTTCAAACAGATTGTCATATCTGTTGCAACAAATGACATATCTGATTTAATTATCAAATAGACATTTGAATTTGTTCTGACATACAACTGAGCTGTTTGAAATTTTTAAACAGATATTGATACATGTTGTAACAGATGACATATCTGATTTAGTTATCAAATGGACATTTGCATCTGTTGTTACAGATGACTGATATATTGGGATTTTTCAAATAAATATTTATATCTATTACAACAAAAGACATATTTGTTTGAAAATCTTTTTTTTTCTTTTAATTTAAAAGAAAGCTTCTGTCCAAGTAGATAAAGTAGTACTACTAAAGGCGGTAAAAATGTTTCTTGATAACTCGAAAATCTCATTGAGTAGTCTTGTCTTATTTTTTCAATGTCACTCATTTTCTTCCTCGTGCCCCTCAAATTATTAATGAATATTAATTAATGAATATTGGAACCCATACTTATACTTCCTCTGTTTCATATTAGTTGGCCCCTATTGACTTGGCACACCCATTAAGAAAATATTAATTAGGGGTTTATTTTACCAAATTAGCCTTATTAATTATGCTTTGAAAATATAAATTTGAATAAATACACTTTGTTTAGTCATTTAACATTAAGGGTAGTACATCTAAAAATTAAAATTATCTCATCTCTTCTTCAACTCTAAATTTATTTTATTCGTCTCTCATCTTTTTCTTTCTATCATCTTTAGGGTTATCACAACCTTTTTTTCTCTCCTCTTTCTCATAAAGATCCTTTCGGATCTAAACCAATCTATACGTTAGATTTCTCGACTGAAATTGTTGTTTTGATCCCCTTTTGACATTAAGGTATGGTTCACTATTGCTCTTTCATTCTCATCTTCTTCTTTGCAAGTTATTTACATCTTTTTTTATTTAATTACCATTTACCCATATCATATTTATTTAAAAATTTTGAAGGAACTTTTAATTGTTGAATAAACAAACCAAGAATTTTTATTACAAGATGCGAAAAAAAGTCATCTGTTGGGAGAAGTTTAAAAGCCTTATTGGCAGTATCATATTTTTTATGTATTTTATTTGTTTCTTTGTAGTTAATGTTGTTATTGATGTTGTTGGTGGGTTGGCGTTGTTGGAACTTATGGTGTGGTGTTTTTGACAGTGGCGGATCTAGTTTTTTTAGATGGTGGGTGCTTCTTAGCTTAAAAATAGTGGAGTCCGAACAATCAACACAAGTAGTAAGGGAGAAAAAAATAAAACAAAGTTTAAAGTGAATAAGGAGAGAAGAGTTGGTTACCAAAATTAAAAAAATATGTGCTGAGTGGGAATTGAACTCAAGACCAAAAGAAATAAATAGCCTTAAGCACCCATAAACAACCGCTAGGACAACCAAAAAACTCTTACTATGGGTGCTCACTGATTAGATTATATACAATTTTTCTTAATTTCCATATACATATATAAAGTTCGATACGAGTTCAGTCTGTGCTCGCGCACCCGGAGGACTCCATATGGGTCTGCCCCTGATTGTTGATGGTGTTAGAACATAGGATTTTTGCTTCTTTGTTGTTGATGATGTTGTTGGAACAAATGTTGTTGTTTTCTTTGTTGTTGATGCTTTTTATTTGTTCTTTCTTTGTAGTTTATGTTGTTGTTGATGTTGCAACAGACGGAGAAACTGTTGGAATAAATCAAACCATCAGCAAGGCTGGTTTAATATATTCCAACAGACTCCACATCTGTTGCTTCACACTCCATATCTGTTGCATCAGTCTCAACATCAGATGCAATAGACTCCACATCTGATGCAACAGGCTCCACATCTGATGCAATAGGCTCTACATATGTTGTAACAGATGGATAATATTCTTTCTGTGACATTAATTTTTTCTTCTTCTTTGTAGATATAAGGAATTGAAAGTTGATCAACTTTTGCCAGACCATCACAAGAGGTTGCAGTAAAGATGGGTTGGAGAAATAAGATGCATGCAGATAGAACCACTTCATATGTAGGAGGTATGTATTATTGATAATGTTTTCATGGAAACACACATAGAGTACACTAATTTTGTGAATGATATTTTTACCGATTAGTCATTAGATCATTCAAACAAGATATCTATAATTTTATAGTTAAGTTTGGTAGGTCCAAATTGATAAGGCTGAGGGACCATGAATATGGTTCTGATACCCTGTTAAGATTTAATGTCGCTTGTTGCTCATGTTTATTTGGCATGTCTTCTACAGACTTTCGTTGTGGCAAGCATTTCTGGCGATGGTGTAGACTTTTTCATGACGGATATGTTATCCTCTATATGGGAGAAGAATGATCAACAGAAAGGCTGAGATATTGAGATCATTTAATCTGTTCACTAACTCGGGATAAGGTTTGGAGATCTTGGCCCTCCTTTCTTATCTTGTGCATGAAAATGTAAAGAGTGCAAGGCAAAACATGATGAAGTAATTAATACTTTTAATGCATTAACTGCTGATGTAAAAGAATTGATATCTAACAGTAGTGTCATTTGATCAAAGAGAATTTCAGTTTCATTCACTCCATTCTATCAACAGAACTGCTTGACACAGTGAAACATGATATTGAGAGATTACTGATTATATCTTCTTAAGACTTGCTTCTACCAGAAAACTATTCTGCATTGAGTGTTGCACTATCCATATATGCTGCAGCACTGGATTTATCAGCTGAAAGAGCGCTTTCCTTAGAAAGAATCAAAGAGAACCTTCCACACTTCTCCTTGACCTTGCGTATAGCTAAGAAGGACCAAGAGGAGTATTATAAGAAAGCTTCCAAGAAAGTGGTCCTCGTTGACAAACTCACAAAAGATCAAGAGATCTATACTGAACTCAATGACCACAATGACAAAATGATTGAATTGGAAGGGGTGACTTGACTTAGTCAAACAAAAATCCACGACTGCTCATATCCCTTAGTTAAATAAAACTGGTGACTTTTTGAATATCTAAATTAAAAAAACAAATCTAAATACAATATTTTATCATTTTATTGTATTTCGGAAAGAGACAGATTGGTAATCTGTTGCAAAATATATTCCACCTGTCAGATAACTTACAATATATTGACAATTTATTGTAACAGATGAATATATCAGTTTTCTTTTCCATCAGCCATGGCATCTGTTGCAACTTGCTAGTCATCTGTTTATTCAATTTTATTGAAAGCATTAGATTTTTTCTAAACACTTCTTGGCCAAACTCAATTTTTTCTTTTGGATTGCTTTTTTTTTTCTTTGCATCCTTCAAGTTGGCCTCCAAACTCAATTTTTGCTCTTGAATTACTTCTCTTTTTTTCGAGGCCAGCTTGAAGGATGAAAAGAAAAAAGAGAAGCAATCCAAGAGCAAAAATTGAGTTTGGCCAAGAAGTGTTTCGAAAAATCTAATGCTCTCGATGAAATTGAATAAATAGATGACTAACAAGTTGCAACAGATGCCACAACTAATGGAAAAGAAAATTAATATATCCATCTATTGTAACAGATTGTCAATATATTGTAAGTTATCTGATAGGTGGAATATATTTTGCAACAGCTTACCAATCTGTTAGATTTATTTAAAAGCAATTTTTTTCTTTCCAAAATACAATAAAAAGATAAAATGTTGTATTTAGATCCGTTTTTTTTTAATTTACATATTCAAAAAGTCACCAGTTTTATTTAATTAAGGGATATGAACAGTTGTGGCTTTTTGTTTGACTAAGTCAGGTCACCCCTTCCAATTCAATCATTTTATAAATAGGTCCCTCCGGCTTCCTCTCACTCGTTCATTCCACTACACTTACAATACAAATATGGTTGATCCAGATTCGTACAAAAAGATTCATATCGATTCCTTACAAAAACTTCAAAGGCAGTTTGATGAATTCTAGAGGGATTTGGCCGACTTTGGAGAAAGACTGAGGAGGGCCTTGCTGCTGCCGGATGAAAATTGTCCGATTGACAACAATAATAGTAATAATAATAATAATAATAGTAGTAGTAGTAGTAATAATAATTAGGTTAGTTTTTTCTTTCGTTTAGCTTATGTATTTTCCTTTTTTTATATTCGATCTACCTATAAGGGATTCAAAAAAATCTATGTATATGTTTGGTTTGGTTTGATCGACTTTAAATTTTTAATTCTTATTTAATATTTAATTATCATTCTATTTATTCCCTATTCTCAACATGTCGACGGTTGGAGGTAGAGATTGAGCACTTATGGCAACAGATGATGGTGAAAAGTCACGATGATTCTCCTAAAAATGATTCATTAATAAATAATAAGGAACTAAATGATATTATAACTGTAAAAGAAAGATTATTTAATTTTAAAAAAAGATTATTTAATTAAAAAAAGTCACAACATTGGACTAATTAAGTTATATGATGATATGATTGTTAAGAAAAAGGTGAATGAATAGTCGTGACTGTGATTTTTTATCTAAACGCATTCAACAAACAACACTGCTAATGCATCAAATTCTTCATCTGTTGCAACTGATAAATCAGTTAGGAGAAATCAAAAAAGCTCCTTAAATAGATGGTCAATTTGTTGCAACAGATGGTATATCTGTTGAAACAGATGGGTTATCTGATGCAACAGATATACAATCTGTTGCCATAACTCAATAAAAAAATGGTTATTATTTTACTAAAGAAATGGTTATTGAAAACCAGGTGTCTTCGATTTTTAAATTTAATAAGCTGAAAAGTCATAACTTGTCACAATAATAAAAAACTCACCAACTTGATTTAATTAAGTCATTTCTTTTCACAGAAAATAATACGAAAATCAATGATAAACACAATTTAAACCGTAAAAAACTCAAACTCACCAAAAATATTCTTGTTTTTAAATCTGTTTTATTAATTTATATAGTAAAAAGATAGGCAAATTTAGATTAATGATATGATGATAATTTTTTTTTGAAAAAAGATAGATTATATGTTGCAACAAATAGATTATCCGATGCAACAGGTTATCTATTATTGCAACAGATGATATATCTGTTATCACAGATGAGTTATCTGGTGCAATAGATATATAATTTTTTATCGCAACTCAGTGTAAAAATGGTTCCTAGAAAGAACTAATTATTAATAATAATAAGCTGAAAAGTCATGACTTATCACTATATTGCTTAATTTAATTAAGTCATAACTTTTTACAGTAATCAAGAATGTCATTAACAGATGGAGGTGAATAGTTGCGCCTTTAAATCTGCTTTATTAATTTATATAATTAAAAAGTCAAAAAATTTAGATGTCTTGATGATAATTTAAAAAAAAAAGATATGTAGTTTATATGTTGCAACAAATATATTATCTGATGCAACAGGCTATGTATTGTTGCAACAGATGATATATCTGTTGTCACAAATGAGTTATCTGATGCAACAGATATATAATCTGTTGTAGCAACTCAATGTAAAAACGGTTCATGGAAAAAACTAATTATTAATATTAATAAGCTGAAAAGTCATGACTTATCACAATATTATTTAATTTAATCAAGTCATAACTTTTTACAGTAATCAAGAATGTCATTGATTAATGGAGGTGAACAGTTGTGACTTTAAATCTGCTTTATTAATTTATATAATTAAAATGTCAGAAAATTTGGATGTCATGATGATAATTTAAAAAAAGATATATAGATTATATGTTGTAACAAATATATTATCTGATGCAATAGGTTATCTATTGTTGCAACGGATGATATATTTGTTGTCACAAATGAGTTATCTGATGCAACAAATATATAATTTGTTGTCGCAACTCAGTGTAAAAACGATTTCTGGAAAGAACTAATTATTACTAATAGTAAGTTGAAAAGTCATGACTTATCACAATATTGTTTAATTTAATTAAGTCATAACTTTTTACGGTAATCAAGAATGTCATTGATAAATGGAGGTGAACAACTGCGCCTTTAAATCTGCTTTATTAATTTATATAATTAAAAAGTCAAAAAATTTGGATGTCATGATGATAATTTTTTTTGAAAAAAATATAAATAGATTATACATTGCAACAGATATATTATCTGATGCAACAGGTTATTTATTGTTGCAACGGATGATATATCTATTGTCACAGATGAGTTATCTGATGCAACAGATATATAATCTGTTGTCGCATCTTAGTGTAAAAACGGTTCCTGCAAAGAACTAATTATTGATAATAATAAGCTGAAAAGTCATGACTTATCACAATATTGCTTAATTTAATTAAGTCATAACTTTTTGCAGTAATCAAGAATGTCATTAATTAATGGAGGTGAACAGTTACGACTTTTTGCCTAACTCATTCAAGTTCAATCCTTTATAAATACCTCCTTACTCAATTGTTCATTCTACTAAACACTATTTATTCCTTGCTCTTGTTACACCTTCAACTACTTTCTCTTTAAGGACTTGATAACTTTTTCCTGTCTCTGTAATTTTTTTTCTTAATTTTTGTGTAAATATACATTGTATTACATTCAAATTCTTTCTTTTCTTTACTTTTATTTTTATGTGTGTATTTTGTCAACTTATGTGTTTTCTAGATATGGCTGATCCAACGTGGGATGTCGCTATTTTATGAGACGCCATACGGGAACTGCAGAAGGAGGTTCATGACCTGCATTTGGAGTTGGCCGCCGTCAGAGTAAGGATGTTGTGGGAGATCCGTAGGCTGGGGAGGGCGCTACTGCTGCCGATTGAAGATTGACCGGCTGGTCATACAAATAATAATGATGATAATGATGATAATAATAGTTATGCTTTTTTTTCTTTTACCTATGTATTTTTATTTTTTTTATTTGATAAAAAATTTATGTATGATGTATTTGGCGTTTTTATTCTTATTTAATTTTCATGCTGTCTATTTCTTTTTCTCAACGAATGACATGTCTATAATTAAAGAATAATTTAATTCCAGTATCAATAGAAAGAAATCAACATATGAGTTGAGTTATCTGTTGGGTTTGTTACAGGGGATGCATTTTGTTGTTCAAAATAGATTATTCATCTGTTGCAACAGAATAATTATTTGTTGCAACAGAGAAATATTCTTTTGCAACAGATATATATTTTGGTGTAATAGATTATTTATCTGTTGAAATAGATTAGTAATCTGGTGCAACAGATTATTAATCTGTTGTAATATATTACTAATCTGGTGTAACAGATTATCAATCTATTGCAATAGAATATCCATCTATTCGATTCATATTGTGGGCACCTAGAACCATAAACATGAATCTAACATGAGTCTACTATTGCAACAGAATATTTATCTGGTGCCACAGATGATGGATCTGTTTAAACTGATTGCTCTTATGTTGCATTCATGTTCACGTGCTAGCTATTATTGAAAAAACAGCACACTAGCAGTTACCCAGATGACAAATTCAACTAAAAAGCATAATTTGACTCACCAAAGTCTCCTCTCAAGTAAATGCCAAAGTTGAAAGTGATGTAGGAAACAAAATTTGACATAAGAAATTGGTCAAAGAGCAGCAGTTGCGGTAACAACAACAACAACAACAACAATGGTCAACAAGAAGAATATGAAGATTATAATAAAGTATAAGATAATGGTAATGAATCAAAAGATGATGAATAAAGCAGCAGCAACAATGAACTAGAAATATCGCAAAGAGAGAGAAAATAACAACAGATGAGGAGAGAGAAAAACATGCTTTTTTCTCTTCGTTTATCGTTATTAACTAACATTTAAATCAAAAGTGTAAATTTAAAAACTTGTGGGTTATTTTAAAATTTTTCAAACTTTCTTAATCCATAATTAAGTAATTGTCACCTCTACTCAATTATTAAGACTTGTGTCGCCTACACCTCATTTTAAAACTCTTTTGTCACCTACAACACAAAGCTCCATGTAACTATATATTTGTTTTAGAGACATTAAAAAGAAATTTAAGGACCAAGAATGTTCAAAAAGTAAAAAATGAGAATGAACATGTTTGTGTACGTTTTTTTCAAAAAAAAAAAAAAATTAAATTAGAATTTTGCATGTGACTTGTAATATTTAATATGCTCATCTGTCACTTTGGGTTGTCTTTATAAATGTAGGATTAATCCTTTTCGTAAAAAAATGTCTACATATACACCGAGCTTAGATCAATTTTATTAGGGTTCATTAAATAAATTAACTAGCTTGAATTTAAATGAGACGAGTTGTGAGTTTATTCAAAACTCCATAGCAATAAAGAAAAGAAAAGAGGAGAAAATCAATTGTAAGGGAGTGAATTCATAAAAGAATGAGTTAGGTTCTTAACCTCAACAAATTAAAATTTAACATATAAGAGAAATTTAACGATGGAGTTGGAAAACCATGCTACCGACCATTCATTATAATAAACTCTAACATACCATTTAAAGTCGGTCTAATTGGGTTGGGTAGATTCTAAATCGATTAAGTACTTATTTAGACTTTAAAAAAATGAGAACGATCCATAAATGCCTCAAAGACGCGAGAAATATATCAAAACTCGTGGTATGACCGAAAAGTACTGCTACCCACAAGTTACACATTAATATAATTAAATAATTTAAAATAAATTAAAAGAGAGATGTAAGTAACTTTTAGGCTAATAAAATGTTATATATATCTAAAAGATTAGTTTAAGCCAGACATAAGTTATTAAAACGACTGTGCTAGAATAACAGAACACAAGGGGTGCCTCATACCTTTTCCTCAGTCAATAGAATTCTTTACCCGATCTTCTATTTTTGGAGACCAATACAGAGTCATTTCTTTTTTTTGCTAGGGATTCAATAAGGTGACTTGGAACAACATAACTCAATTCCAAGTGACAACTTTGTAAATAAAATAACCCCTATTCAAAACCGTCACTTTAATTGAAAAAATCCTTCGACCCTCACGGCAAAAAATGGGTATGACAGGTAATTTATAATTTCTCGGGCATTCATTTCCTTTCAGATTTTTATTTAAGAACAATTACTTTAAGCTAGCTAGTAACGACTGGTAGTCCTGACTTTAAAAATTGGTACAAATCCTTGACTCAAATTCTGTTTGTATGGCATTATATGGTTTTGGAATTAAGTAAAAGAGTATTAATGATATGAAGCTAGCTCATTCACAATATATATATGTATCTATTATATACAAGTGGCTTAAAGCAGACACCTCTCGGTTGTCCTACTAGCATAAAAAAAGGACAATTTTGTCATTTCACCAATTTCAACTATTCACAAAACTTCATTTTAAAAGGCATTTTTGTCATTTCATAGGAATTTCAACCTATGCTAAACTCCATTTACAGGATCCAACCGCCACAAACGCCTATAACGATAGAAAACACACCACAAAATTGACGATGATAACAACGAAGAACAAGCAAAAGAGTAGATGTTACGCCGTATACTCTTCTTCCCGCAGAACCTTTCAATTTTGAGGATTTAAAATTGAAAATGATATAAAATTTAAAGATAATCAACAAATTTGACACGAATTCTCTGTCATATTTTTATGTTGTTGATTCTTTATTATTTATTTTTGGAAATGCTCACAAGCTTCAATTTGAAGAAAACCTCAGTTAAAAAAAAACAGAATCTGTATCCCACAAAACCTTATTTCAAAATTTATTTTATGGTCTAAGGAGAATGAAAAAAAGAGAAGAGTGGTTTTATTAGGGAGTTTTCGGCCAGTGGTGGCCAGTGATAACCAGTATAATGGAGGCGGTGAGAGGATGGAGAGGAGAGTGACTACTGAATTGGGGAAATAGACTAAATTTAGGGTTGTAGGGTAAATAAAAAGAAAATGTTAGAGAATGGTAGGGACCATCCGATCAAAAGCTAGGGATGGATGAGATTAAAATTAAAATTTAGGCTAGGTCGAGGGTTATTGGATTGGATTGGTTCAGGATTTTCAATTGGACCAAATTGGGCCCTATTTTAAATTAAAAAAATTGACAGTACATGAGCAAAAATATTAGAGATTAAAACAAATTAAAAATATAATTGAGTTTTCACTTGCTATTTAATTAATAACAACTATAAAAGTTATTTTTTAGTATCATAAATTATCTAGAAATAACGTAGAAAGTATTATAATTTTTCACTGATTCCGTTTTAATTTATTTATTTTACTTCATTTTAATATACTACATTTTAATAATTGCATAAAAATTATTATAAATTACAATAATTAACTGCTTAAAATATTTAAAAAAATATAAAATTTAAATTAACTTTCAAAATTCTATTAGTGACACATAAATTGAAACCCAAGAAGTGTAACACCTCAATTAATTTTAAAGTCTATTTTAATATTTTAGACGAGTATAACCTTAATCCATAGAGATTTAGGTGTACATATATTTAAAAGAAAATTATATTGTGTGTGTGTGTATATATATATATATACTGGTGCAGTGGGTACCACTTTAAACTCTTTCTAAAAAAAGTATTTGTGAATTAAAGGGGAAGAGGAAATTTTCTTTACTTGGCCGTGTTCTCCAGAATGTGATACAACCTAGAGAAATTCTTTTTTTTACCACTTCTTTGCTCAGCAAATTGCAAGAAAAGTTGGGGACAAATTAAGAACAAAAATAGCACTAGTACCTAAAGAGAAAGGTAGCCAAGGTTCCCTTCTCTCTTTCATTTTCTTTCATTTTCTTTCAATATTAAGGGATTCTTTTCAAATCTATGATTAGGATGAACCCCAAGAGGTAAATTCTCTACCCCTTTTCTTGAATTTAATTGTTGGTAAGTATTTGGGGATATTTAATTTGGCTTTTTGAACTAGCTCTTCATATGGTTTAGATTAGTTAGGGTTCTTGAATAAAAAGAAAAAAGTTAAATTGGATAGAATTGATGGAATTATGTATTAGATGAACTGTTAATTCATCGGCAGTGAAGTAAGTCGTTCTATATATATGTATGTTTGTAGAATTTTCTTCTTTAAAGATAGGAGTTATTGATTGTTTAAGCACCATTGTTTAAGGTTGGGGAGCTTTATGTCCACTAGGTGTTCGATAAAATGTCGTAGTGATCTAATTGTTTAACATCATAGTTGAGTATGATGTGAATAAATTATGGTTATGTAGATTGAATCTTTGGATCATTTGGAACCGCAAATCTACTTCATCTATGAAGTCCTCGGAATTTCTTACTGTAAGATAAAGGGACAGCCCGTTGTATATTGTGGGATTCAGAATTGAGGTAAGCAAAGCTAAAACCTCCTTCATTGTTAAGACGCAATCTATTTTCACTTGTTTCTCCTAAAAGAGTCAATATAGCCTACTTGAATAGGTGAATAGAGCCTTCATTTCCTATATGTTTAACACACAACTACATGCCTAATATGCCCTCAATATTTATACGTCCATTCCATTTGAAATTTCTTGCCTTCACACTTTCTGCATTTATTTGTTGAAGTCACAATATTTATGTTTCTCTTGTCAAGCCAAGTATCAATAGAGCTAAGCCTGATAATGCTCATATTCATTAGAAATTCTTAGAAGTCCCATGGTATATAGGTTTCGCATGCTATAAATTAAAGTAAATGGCCATAACATAGCTGCACTAGTATAGCTGACCACATAGCGACGTATTATAAGTTGACATAATGAAAGGACTAACGTTTAAAAAGATGGATTATATTAAGGAAGTTAGTTATATATGAAATACTATCTGACTGGCTAAATAACCATCATTATAATTTACTTAGTCCTATAAGGCAGTATATGTTAAAGGTTTATCATTATCGAGGGAGGGTATTAGGTTTTGCTTGAAACACGCGCGACATAATTCTGTGCACAGAATTGTGACCATCCCACTACAGTGGGCCCAAAAATTATGGTGTACCCGCTCTTGTTCATTATTTTCATTTGGAATCAGATGGAGTACCCTGACTCGAGCCAATATATGACACATATAGCTTGCGGGAAAACCCTTATAGTGATCCCCAAGAAGGGGCATACCCTGTATCAGACCGCGATTACAGTTATACATATAAAATCATAGTCAAGAGTTTCTGGTTAACACATATGGTACACTTGACATAGAATGCCTTTGGTGGGCTATCATATGATTATTTGTATTAAAAGTGGGCACAGGACATTATTTAGGAAAATTACTTGGCCCTTAATAACAATGATTTACTCATAAGTGGTTACATGATAAGTTAATAAGGTAGATATATAGGTAATAATCTTATCCCATTGTTTCATAGGTTATAGTTTCATATAAGAGGTTCTAGTATTCAGTCGTCCATAGCTGCTCATTCTATTGTTGATCATCCTTATACATTTACTTGTTATTCTGTCTACTTTACATACTAGTACATATTTTATATGTACTAACATCCCTACATTCGGGGGAACTGTATTTATGTAAATACAGGATCAAGTATATTGATGAGCAGACTTCTATACTAGGCACTTTTTTATATTCAACAAAGCACGCAGTCGGTGAGCTCCTCTCTTGGCTGGGGCTATTAAAAATGGAGTACTATTTAATCATATTTCTAGTTATAGTTTGGATATGTAGGGATCCTACCCCGGCCATCTTCTCCAGTATAGTTATAATTTCTCTTAGAGGCTTTGTAGACTGAGATAAGTTCTCATACGTGGTCATAGTTCTAAATGTTTATATAAAATAAGTGTTCAATGAGATAGAATTGAGTTGTAAAAAGCCCTTTATCATTGTTTGTAAATTGAAACTCCTCCGCATAGTATATATGTCAGCCACATAGCTGATGCTCATACAACTCTTGTCCGCCCTGTCTAGGCTAAGCTAAGGGTATGACAAAAGTAATATCAGAGCCAAAGGTTTAAGGTATCCCAGGGAGTCTACGAAGTTGTGTCTAGTAAAGCCCCACTTATGAATGTGTTGTGCACCATATTTATAATAAGGGAGCTGCTTAGGCATTCGGGATTTTTTACCTTAATTCATGATCTAGATCATGTGACAAAGCTAACTTATATAGAGTTACTTTTGATTTATATTCTGCTTAATCATCATACTGATTTATTCTTTTAAAGGTAACCTCAAGTCAGGCCAATGGGCCAGATACCAGGATTCCAAAAGTAAGTTTACATCCAAAATCTCAGCCATAAGACTTAAACTAAGATTCGAGACAGCTTGGTGAGTTTGACCCTTCTGGTTCGTACTTGCTTATAGAATAAAGATATATAGAGATTTAGGTGGACTTTACCATTATAATTGTATTGTTATTGGTTATTGCAGTAGGAACTATGGGGGGATTACACATATGACTTTTTAGTTAAGGGTTGTTTAACTATGTAGATAGAAAGTGACATATCCCAATATAATATTGCAAAAAGGTTCAGAGGATTTTCATGTTCAAAAGATTCTTCACGTGATCCATTTAGTACTTACAGGATCTATGTACATGGAGGATATTTAGTATTTCCTTGATAATACACCCATAAGCTTTAGGATAATGTATAATTTTAGAGTAGAGGTAATAAATTGGGTCTTTATGAGTTTAAGGTACACTGGTAGCTTTGACTGTTAGGTAAATGTATCTTACCAGTTTTAATTAATTAAGATTATCCCTAGCTGATAAACTAGGCATAGATGCCTAATAATACATTTTCCCAGACGGGTACGTAGATCATCTCCAGAGAATACGTGTATTTGATTATGTTGAGTAGGCAATGACCTATGTGTTTGAAGACTTGTAAGTCAAGCAAGCTCAGGGATAAGTGTTGTTATCATTTTATAGGAATATATGAGTAGGAATTACCCATTGTGATTTGTTTCAAAAAAAAAATAACAATAATGTGCGATCAAAGATTAGAGTTGAAAATATCGAGTTGGACATAGACTAAGAGTTATCATTTGTGCCTAGAATAGATTAAGACACAGTATTGGTTAAATAGTTAGAAGAAGAAATTTTCTGACATTTGAAGGATGGTAAACTATTGTTTGAACATCTTAGATTATATATATACGTGGAATAGGGCACCTAGTTAGAGTATGACTTTTACGGAGAAAAAAGTTATAGAGATATGATCAATTAACCTTAAGGGCTTGTGGTGACATATTGTAAGAAATAATGTTAGTATTACTTTGAGGTATGGTACCCTTTTTATACAATAGTGCCAGTTGACAGTCAATTAGTAGGCCCTCTCGATGAGGGATACATTGATCTAGTGTGATTTTAAGAGTGCACCTGAATTGGAGGATAAGAATATATCTGTAGAGGTATAAATTGCCAATATCAGATTACATATGTTTTAAGATACAACAATTATATGTTCACTTGATTTCACAGGGCCATACTTATTTATTAGGTGTCTTTGTGGCCTAACTAGCTACTTCTTGGATATTGCTGAAGTTTATGAAATTTCTTTTCGAAGGAAGGGATGGAATGTATGTATTCACCTAATACATGCTCATCATAAGCTTACTAATCATAGCCAAACTTATAAAAAATATGAATATGTTGGATTTCTCGTGAATTTTTTTTATATATGGTTGTAGCAGTTTTGCTAAGTGCAGTCGAACCTCAATTGTTAAGTCCAAAGTGTTTGATCTTTAGGTGTTGTGGAGAGACAATAAAATGACTCCATATGTCTGTGGAAAACAAGAGTTCTAGGGTTACATTGTCTTTAGCATCCCGCTTATCCATCTGTCCACCAAATTTATATGAGCTATTAGATAGCGAGTTTAATAATGTGGCAACTGATAGCAATAGAAACAGAATAGTCTAACTTGCCACTTTAGTAAGGGGCTTATAAATTATTTCCCTCTGTCTTTGTACTGGTAATTAGCTAAATAGATTAATGTAATAGTGTATAGTTCCTATGTTTGAAAATATATAAAGGAGGATTTTCTAGGGCTAAAAGGAAGGATAATCTGGTTACATAGACCCCACAAAATAGAAAAATATGGATAGAAGTAGCCTTAGTATTATTTGAAACCAGAAGAGGTATGCTCACATATAAATTATGACTGGATGACTCCATGAAATCCCTCATAGTTTACAAAGAAACTAGATGCCAACAAGAATAAGCTATCATGAATTCAATATGTGTGTGTTATAACTAACTTTCTTTCAAGATTATATGTATTGCATGTATGGTAACTTAACTATTTAAATGGTACTTATTTTGATATGCATTTATAAGGGGTTAATTATTTACATATTATTTATACTATAGATTCTTGTTTATAGGTTACATATTTATGAATCATCATTTATATACTACATGTTTTATATAGAATGTGCTTACATGCTATTTGTTACATAAAGTGTTGATGCACAAATCATATGTTTCATAGAATACTTTATTATAATCTATGTGCAGACGCATTAGAGGCTATTCATCCAAAGGTGTAACATGCCGAGGGTACACCTTGGGCACCACACAGTACTTACAGTCCCGAGGGACCACAAGCTAACCCATGAGCTGGTAACTGCTGTGAGCACTGAGTAAAACTAATATCAAAAGATCATATGTGGAAATAAACTGAGGAATGCCATAAGGTTTTAAGTCATAAATATGATAAGTTTATAAGACAAAACTAATAATGTTGATAATACCAACTAAAAGCTAAAAACTGACTAACTGTTGTACTAGTCTGAAAAAACTCTACTGACTGAATAAGAGTTGATCGGACAGGCCCCAACTAACTCCAACTAACTATTGAATTGAAAACATGAAAATAAATAAAGTCTGTCCTTGAAATATGAGGACTCACCACTGCTACGGCTGGTAATCTGGAAAGTCTATGTGTGATCCTGGAACTGAGCATCCAAACCTATGATATGATACATCATAGTGCAAGAAAAGAGTATGCGATCAGTAATTTGAATGTATTGGTATGCTAAATGAGGTAGGCTGATATGTAGGGTTTCATGTGCATAAATAATAACCGACTGAACAAACAACATGAGGTACTGAATAGAATGCATAAAATCTATAAATACTAAGAATGCATGAAACATGTAGATACTGATGGATGCGTGAAATTTGTTTTTACTGATGGATGCATGACCAAGCATAAAATATATTTTAAATATAATCTGTAAACTAAAATACTAAAATCTAATAACTGAATAACTGATATTTGTATGCTATGGTCAAGCAACACTAAAACTAAATTCTGAACTGAGTATTGAAACTTAAACTGTGGGAGGTATTATCTAATCGACATTCCCGAGTATAAGATGATCGGGGTCCAACATGTAACCCCAGTTGGAAGGATACTAATACTGTGCCACGGGTACTAACAATGGCTATGAGTCAACCCTATCTGGCAGAAAGAAATTTTGTCAATCCTCACTGGCAAGAAAACTCATGCGAGATGTGTCAACCCTTATCTGGCAGGAAGATATCTCAACCTACACTGGCTACATAGTTCTGTAACTTAGGGATTGCTACTAAGGGTCAAACCATATACTAATAGGAATGCCTCTATTCCTGGGTTCGCTCGGTGCTGAATATTACTCCCAACTGAACTGGCACTAATTATGAGACAAAGCTAAGCTTAACTGACACTAATTATGAGACAAAGCTAAGCTTAACTAAAGTGGGAATTGACTTGGATTACTCGACCGTTCTAAGTTCGACTGATTATGATGATTGACTAAACTGATAATGATCATAACACATTCTAAAACTATTTTGAAGATACTGAGACTAAGTAAACAACTAAGTTTTTAGGTATTCATAACTCCTAGGACTCGATAGTATCATAGTAAAATAGTACTAAACTTTGGGGACATAACTTAGAAATATTTATTCAAAATCCATTCTTGTAGGCATTTCATCAAACACTTAATATGCATGTTCAACCTAAGCATGGGAATAATTTAAAGCTAGTAGTAAAAGCATGATTTCAATACCAACATCACTAGTCATGAATTAAATCAGTGAACAATAACACTTAATCATGTGAAATTTAATAATCAACATCAATTTCATGAAAGAATGATATAGAAATAAGATTCATGGGGATTCATGGTTAAAATCACAATTAAAATCATGATAACTTGTAAATATTAAAATTTTGAATTTTAAATTGGATACTTGGACTCCATGGGTGGAAGGAACCCATGGATGAACACTTAACATACCCGGATTGATGAATTTATGAGAGTTGATGTGAATTCTTGCGATTTGTAATTGAATTGTGGAGGCTAGGGTTTTTGTACTTGAAAGAGGGCTACTTTAATTTGAGTAATTTGTGAAAAAAATGAGCAAATAATGATCTATTGGGACTTAAATCCCATGTTTGGGTGGATTTGGGGCTACAAAAAAAGACCAAATGGTCCCTAGACATTAAAAATCTCTATTTTGAGGCTTACCATTGAGCGGTATTGGTCCCACCGCTATAGCACCGCTGAGCGAGATAATAGCGGTGACCTAATTCCTTGGGACAACTTCGATTTGGAGGTTTACCATTGAGCAGTGTTGGCTTCACCGCTATTGCACCGTCGAGCGGTGCAGTCACAGCAGTCCACTGCCTCACACGAAAAATGCTATAACTTTTTACTCGAGTATCGTATTTAGGAAAAATTAATATCGAGGAAAAGATAATTCAATTATATATCTGTTAGTGGGTCATGATATTAAAAATTCATAGTAAAATGAAATATATGCTCGTTTGAAGTTGACTATATCATCATCCTTCTCAAAAACTCAATCGGTAAAGGATATTTTGATTCGTCTAACAGCTAGGAGTTATTTGAGGCCTTAATATACATCAAAATTACTCGTAAAACTATCAAAACACTATAATTTATTTCTCATGATCTCGAAGCATAGTCCTAACATTGGTTTGGATTTTCGGGGTATTACAAAAGGTCATAAGATTATTGTTTATATGTTATAGTCGTCATATATCGTTTGTTTTTACATCACTTATTCTAAAAGTGTAATTATTTAAGTGTTGTACATTTCATAAGTTTATATGATTAGAATCTAAAGTTTTATTGTTCATATGACACATATTTAATTTTTATAGCTTATAGAAATATCTGCTCACAGGTTATATTTCACATGCTCATATGTTATAATCAAGTTACTTACATACTCTGTGTTTCCATAACATCAAGATTTAAGCATCAAACACTTTTATAATTTACTTATTATATAATTATAGGATAAATGTCATGATATAATTCATTTGTCTACATGTTATATATATATATATATATATATCGCAAATTTTTATTTGTAGCTTATACGCTAGACAAAAAGCTTTCTTATATGTCACCGTATTCAGGATATAGTTACTTGAGTACCATATGTTTCATAGGGTATGCATTTAGAAATATTAAGGACCTATATGTTTGTGTCACATATGGTTATTCATTTACGTGTAAATATTTATCTATGAGTTTTATAATCAACACATCTAGGTGTTGTGATTAGCTTACTTGCTTACCATGTACTTTAGCAATTCTAGAACTCAGGTACTAGGTGCTTTTACATTTTATCTTCTTATATATCGAAAGTAACTCATTATATGCTATATGTTTAAACTTTTTATAGAGCCATGTATTAGGTATTGAGATTTTACCTGACTATATGATCAAATGACAGATTTTGGGCTATAGTTCAACTATTCACATATCAAATTTTTTAGCCAACATGTTCACAAGCTATATATAGTTCATATATTCAAGCGTCATAAGTTTTCAGAATCTACTTGTACATTGACTATATGTTCCTATATTTTACTATTTCAAAAGTTACACATCTACTAGAGTTTATATATTTATAAGATAAAAGTCCATTTGTGGCTCAGGTGCTTATATAGGTACATGCAATTCATGCCTATTTGATAATATGTTACAGTTACTATATGATTGATTGATTATACTGGCATCACCTAGGAAAGGCATCAAGCGGCTCTGCAAGATCGACAAGCTGAGCCCTAAGTGTATAAGGAGAGACAAATTATGTATGACTTATATTAATATATAGAGATAATCCAGGTTGCTTAAGTGGTGATAGCCTCTAGGTAGAGATATAGAGCATCCAACATTCCTTGTGTGTATACCACCCTAATGTTTCAAGGATATGATTTATGCTTATAATCCCCAAAATCTGAGATATTATTTTCTGGTAAGTTACTTCAATACAAGGATAGAAGGTGAGATATTTAACCTGTTTAATGAACCATCTAAATATACATAATATGTGACTGTGATTCTAGAAATTTACATGAATGCAACTTCTAGAGGATGGGTATAAGGTAAGTTACTATATTGATTATAGCTATCAATTAATTATAAATCCAAATAGAGCCTCATGTGTTATTTGTTGGATATTGCATTTGTCATGACGTTCTGTGGAGCATATTTGTATGTAATTTATCTTGTATTTGTCGTGATGCTTTGTGAAGCGTGTTCATATGTATTTTGGTTAGCTGACAAGTTCTCAATAGGCCTATTTATAGGGAAAATTGAGTCAAGATTTTTGAAAAATGTAAGAGTTAGCCAATTATCAGACCTTAAGGAAGATCAGGAAAAGTGGAAGTTGAGTAAACGATCTCATAAATGTCTGGGTTAATTATAGGAGTTGGAATATTCTATACGCATCATTCGAGGACGAATGATCCTAAGTGGGGGAGATTGTAACACCTCAATTAATTTTAAAGTCTATTTTAATATTTTAGATGGGTATAACTTTAAACCATAGAGATTTATGTGGTACATATATTTTAAAGAAAATTATATTGTGTGTATATATATATATATTTTTGGTGCAGTGGGTACCACTTTAAACTCTTTCTAAAAAGAGTATATGAGAATTAAAGGGGAGGAGGAAATTTTCTTTACTTGTCCATGTTCTCCAGAATGTGGTACAACCTAGAGAAATTCTTTTTTTTTTACCCTCTTCTTTGCTCAACAAGTTGCAAGAAAAATTGGGGACAAATAAAGAACATAAATAGTACTAGCACCTAAAGAGAAAGGTAGCGAACGTTCACTTCTATCTTTTGTTTACTTTCATTTTCTTCCAACATCAAGGGATTTTTTTTCAAATCTATGGTTAGGATGAATCCCAAGAGGTAAATTCTCTACCCTTCTTGAATTTAATTATAGATAAGTATTTAGGGCTATTTAATTTGGCTCTTTGTACTAGCTCTTCGTATGGGTTGGATTAGTTAGGGTTCTTGAATAAAAAGAAAAATTTAAATTGGATAGAATTGATGGAATTATGTATTAGATGAACTGTTAATTCATCGGCAGTGAAGTAAGTCATTCTATGTATATATATGTAATATTTTCTTCTTTAAGGATAAGAGTTATTGATTGTTTAAGCACCATTGTTGAATGTTGGGGATCTTTATGTCCACTAGGTGTTCGATAAAATGTCGTAGTGATTTAATTGTTTAACTTCATAGTTAAGTATGATGTGAATAAATTATGGCTATGTAAATTAAATCTTTGGATCGTTTGGAACCGCAAATATACTTCATCTATGAAGTCCTCGGGATTTCTTACAGTAAGATAGAGGAAAACCCATTGTATATTGTGGGATTCAGAATTGAGGTATGTAAAGCTAAAACTTCCTTCATGTTTAAGACACAATCTATTGTCACTTGTTTCTCCTAAAAGAGTCAATATAGCCTACTTGAACAGGTGAATAGAGCCTTCACTTCTTATATCTTTAAAATACAACTACATTCCTAATATGCCCTCAATATCTATAAGTCTATTCCATTTGAAATTTCTCACCTTCACACTTTCTGCATTTATTTGTTGAAGTCACAATATTCATGTTTCTCTTGTCAAGCCAAGTATCAATAGAGTTACGCCTGATAATGCTCGTATTCATTAAAAAATCTTAGAAGCCCCATGGTTATAGGTGTCGTATGCTATAAATTAAAGTAAATGGCCATAACATAGCTGCATTAGTAAAGCTGACCACATAGCGATGCATTATAAGTTTATATAATGAAAGGACTAGCGTTTAAATAGATGGATCAAATTAAGGAAGTTAGATGTATATGGAATACTATATTATTGGATAAATAACCATCATTATAATTTACTTGGGCCTATAAGGTAGTATATGTTAAAGGTTTATCAATATTGAAAGAGGGTATTAGGTTTTGCTTGGAACACGCGTGACGTAATTCTGTGCACAGAATTGTGACCATACAACTACAGTGAGCCTAAACATTGTGGCGTACCCATTCTTGTGGAATCATTTGCATTTAGAGTCAGTTAGGGTGCCCCTAACTCGAGCCAATATATGACACATATGACCTACGAGCAAACCCTTCTAGTGAGCCCTAAGGAGGGGCGTACCCAGTATTAGACCGCGATTATAGTTATACATTTAAAATCATGATCGGGAGTATCTGGGTAACACATATGGTACACTTGATATAGAATGCCTTTGGTGGGCTATCATATGATTATTTGTATTAAAAGTGGGCACACGTCATCACTTAAGAAAATTACTAGGCACTTAATAACGATGATTTACTCATAAGCGGTTACATGATGAGTTAATAAGGCAGATACATATGTGATAGTCTTATATGGTGTTTTTGTCACCTATTCTTTCATAGGTTATAGTTTCATATGAGAGGTTCTAGTATTCAGTCATCCCCAGCTGCTCATTTTATTGTTGAGGATCCTTATACATTTGCTTGTTATTCTATCTACTTTACATACTAGTACATATTTTATATATACTAACGTCCCTAGGTTCGAAGGCACTGTATTTCTATAAATATAGGATCAGGTATATTATTGAGCATACTTCTATAGTAGGCACTTGTTTATATTCAGCAAAGCAGTCGGTGAGCTCCTCTCTTATATAGGGCTAATAAACGTCGAATACTATGTAATTGTATTTCTTGATATAGTTTGGTTATGTAGGGCCCTTTCCCCATCCACCTTCTCCAGTTATAATTTCTCTTAAACGTTTCGTAGATCGAGATAAGTGTTCATACGTGGTCATAGTTTCACATGTTTATATCAAATTAGTGTTCAATGAGATAGAATTGAGTTGTACTAAGCCCTTTATCATTGTTTGTAAATTGTAACTCCTCTGCATAGTATATATGTCAGCCAAATAGCTGATGCTCATATGGTTCTTTTCAGCCTTATCTAGGCAAGGCTAGGGACATAGAAAGAAGTAACATATATTATTTGAAAATGATGTAAAAAGTATCATAAATTATAAAAAAAATAACAATTTAAAATATTTAACGATATATAAAAAATTTGATTGATTCGCCAAATTCTATTACGCTCACATAAATTGGAACAGATGTAATAACATATATTATTTGAAAATTAGTATAAAAGACAAAAAGTTTTAGAAAATGAAGAAGATTGTTGAATCTTGTAACCTAAAATTAAAGTTATCTCAAGTGTAAGAAAATGTCCTTTAATCTTGTGATTTTAGTATGCCACATGAAATGTTGAAATTAAAGTGTTGTTGCAAGCACCTCTCGGTTGTCCTGCCAGCTTAAAAAAGGGCAATTTTGTCATTTCACCAATTTCAACCATTCACAAAACTTCATTTTAAAAGTCATTTATGTCATTTCATAGGAATTTCAACCTGTGCTAAACTCTATTTGCAGGATCCAACAGCCATAAATGTTTATAACGACAGAAAACCCACCATAAAATTGACGATAATTACAACGAAGAACAAGCGAAAGAGTAGATGCTAAGTCGTATACTCTTCTTCCCACAGAACCTTTCAATTTTGAGGATCTAAAATTGAAAATAATATAAAATTGAAAGATAAAGTGATGACTTGAAAATCAGCAAACTTGACACGAATCCTTTGTCATATTTTTATGTTGCTACTGCTTTATTGTTTATTTTTGAAAATGTTCACAAGCTTCAATTTGAAAAAAAAATGGGAACGATCCATAAATGCCTCAAAGACGTGATAAATATATCAAACCTCATGGTATGACCAAAAAGTACTGCTACCGACAAGCCACACATTAATATAATTAAATAATTTAAAATAAATTAAAAGAGAGATGTAAGTAACTTTTAGGCTAACAAACTGTTATATATATCTAAAAAATTAATTTACGTCTAAAATAATTCACTAAAGTGACTGTGCTAGAACCATGGGACCTAAGGGGTGCCTCATATACTTTTTCCTCGGTCAACAGAATTTCTTACTCGGTCTTCTATTTTTGTAGACCAATAAAGAGTCATTTCTTTTGACTAGGGATTCAATAAGGTAACTTGGAACACCATAACTCAATTTCAAGTGGCGACTTTTTAAATAAAATAATCCCTATTCAAAACCATCACTTTAATTGGAAAATTCCTTCAACCCTTGTGGCGAAAAAGGGGACATCTCTGGCGACTCTGCTGGGGACAACTAGAATTCGAGCTTTTATATTGACTTTTTTGGCTTTATTTATTTTGTGATATTGTATTTGTTGGACTAAACGTCTTATTTGTCTGATTGTTTACCTCTTTAATATTATTTGAACTGTAATATAAAATGAATTCTCTCGCACATCCATTTGAATCTTTTGAGATGTTTTATATTCGAAGATGCGGTATATACTCCCGAGCCTTGTGATAACAGAGATGCAGCAACACTCCTGGGAAGGATTCTATAGTCACACATGTTTAGGATGGGAAGGATCAATAGTAAGGCCAGAAAGCACTATCACCGGTAAGTTATCCCTGCCCGACTCAAGTTGTCCACTCATTTTACAGTCAGTCTAGACACCTTTCTCCATCAGGTTAAACCTAGTAGAACTGAAATTTAGACGTGGTTATTCCTATTAGGATCCATTTTATTTGTATCACATGCATTTTTGACTTAGTGGGGTTCAACACAGAGGACAGGCTCATCTAGGACAGGTGTCTCTCTTTATAATGGTCAATATATGCATCCTATGTGCTCTTTGATATTTACTTGGAAGGCCCATTTGATTATTGATCGACATTAGGTAGATTAGTGAAACAATATGAATTATTTTTTTATCCTCCGATTTTAATAACCATTTCCTCATAAATAAAAATTTTGAAAATAAAAATTAAATTTTTAAGGTCTTCACGAACTACGCACACTTGATTCTTTTCTTGATGAGATACGTAGGCTACCCTTATCGGGTTCGGTGATATTCTTAAGAAAGTTTCAAAAATATTAAACCCTGACCAATTCATTATTACCAAAATAAAAATAATATTAAAGTCGTTGGTTTGTGGTTAAGCTGACATCTTATCCATGCAAAATAGGTCCAAAGTGAAAGAAAAGATGACCCACAAAGAGGGTTGAGAGTCTGACAATGAGAAAGATTGGAATTAGTTAATTTCACAAGAATTTGCATCAATCAAGAAAAATAGGTTGTTGAAGCAACAGATAGCAGAAATGCATCAAGCTTGGATGAATGGGCAAGCCTCGCCTTCCCCAATTCCTGGACTTTCGAATACAAATGATCCAAGTTCCTCTCAAGTTCAAACTGGCGATCCACTTTACCCACCTGGATTTAGACCATATACTAATGTGTCTAGCGCTGCTGGCACCTTAACCATACGTCCTCCAAATTCATCTCTCACAAATAATCCACTTTTATTTCTGGAGTGTCAATTAATAAAGGCCCTCAATTGACGATACAGAAGCCTACTGGTGAGCTAAATCATGATCAATTTTATCCTTCTGAATTGACTTTCAAACCTCCAAATTTATATTATCCCACTCATCAGCATGGTTCCCCTATTGTGATTGAAAAGACTATTAAGAATGAGGTACAAGAAGAGATGGCCAGGAACGTAAGAAGTCTAGAGCAAAATATGAGAAATATGAAAGGATTGGGAGGACAAAAGAGCATTTCCAACAAAGATTTATGTATGTTTCCCGATGTCCATTTTCCTCTAGGGTTCAAAATGCCAAAGTTTGACAAGTACGAGGGGCACAAT
Organism: Capsicum annuum; assembly: GCF_002878395.1. Lineage (NCBI taxonomy): Eukaryota > Viridiplantae > Streptophyta > Magnoliopsida > Solanales > Solanaceae > Capsicum > Capsicum annuum. Next base: position 83,623,363 of record NC_061112.1, read on the forward strand.
TATCCTTTGGCTCATTTGAAAAGGCTTTGTAATCAACTACGAGGAACAGGTAGAAAAGAATAATTATTGATTGCTTACTTTGGAGAGAGTCTGGCAGAGATAACTTTAGAATTCTTCATTAATCAATATATCTCTCATTGGCATGTTTGGGATGACATGGCTAGGGATTTTGTCAAGGAATTTTAATATAATATCGATGCAGTGCCGGATCGTACTACACTTGTCAACATAAGAAAAAAAAAACTCTGAAAGTTTTCAAAAATATGCTATTAGATGGAGGGAGCAAGCTACTATAGTTAAGCTATCAATAAAAGAGTCAGAGATGATTGATATTTTTCTACCGGCGCAGTAACCTTACTATTTTCATCATTTGCTTTCTACTGTTGGAAATACATTTACTGAGGTCATTAAAGTCTTAGAAATGATAGAAAATGTAATTAAGTCTGTAAAAATCATAAGTCAAGTTGCTTTGAAAGCAACAATGCAGGCAATTCAAAATGGCTCGGGAAGTTTTGGTGGAAAGAAAAAAAAGGAGGATATAGCTATTGTTATGCCAGGTCCACGAAAAAATTTGAGAGGTTTGTGTCACCCATACGCATAATCTTAATCCCAAATTTATGTCCAAGACCCATATAGTCATCCATGATACTATGCTCCTCCCTAAAATTTATCATATTCTATTTCATCCCCTCAGTATCCTATTTAAAATGCACAACCATATGCTCGAGCCTCTTCTTACTCGCAATGCCGTGCACTAACCCCTCAAAATTATCCTCTAACTCCATAAACATACCCAATCCTCTCTAGACTTGATTTTTTCTCCAAGCACAACAATGAAAAGAGGCGGGAGCCAAGGGATAGTTTCACGCTAAATTGAGACAAAAGGACATGTTCACTCCTCTTCTTGGGTACACTTCTAACCCATATTCAAGAAATTTTGATCCTAATGTATGATGTGTGTATTATTCTAATGTTCAGGGTTACAATACTGAAAATTGTCATGCTTTAAAAAGAGAAACAGAAAAGATGATTCAAGATAAATTAATTATGGTCCAGGACATTGACAATGGTGAAAGATCTAGTCATGATGATCTGCAAACTTACTAATATATCAAGATCAACAACTGAGAAGTCAATCCTCCCCTTACTTGGAAGGATTTGTGGTAGTATATTTTGTTTTTCTTTCTATTATCCAAATTATTTTAGGATTGTAGTTCGGAGTCTATCTTGTCTTATTTCTTTGTCATTTATGTTCAAACTCTGTCATCTTTTCTTTCAACAAAATGAGGTGTCCCATTTTACCTTTTATTTTAAATATATATATTGTTTATTTATTTTTTTTATCCGCTACATTTTATGTTGGTTCTAGTGATATGATATATATACTGAATTCACAAACTGATCTTTAAATTTGATATAATCCTGAAACATCGATCCAAGAAGTTAAATTGAAAAAAAAAGCATAAGTAAAGTGTTGAGGTATTTGGGGACCTAATTACAGCCTCACTTGAATATATTAAGACAATTACTTTGCAAATAAAAATGACTTGATGAGAAGAGCCATCTCAAGTATTTTGAATGAGATCAATTAGAGGATATATAGTTTCCACTGTCGGGAGACGCAAAAGGAAGTTAGCTTAAGAAAATGACTATTATGGGGAAAGTACAACACAAGTAAGCCTATATGTTTACAAGCATGAAGGAAGTGACACATGGGCATGTACTTAGTCATGGTCAATGGTAAAAAGATGCATACGATCTTCATGTTACACTCTCAGATTGCAGGTTATGTTCTTGCATTTTTTAAGATTAATATGAAGAAGACACTTCATTCTTTTATCCAAATGTTGTGTCATCCTTTGTTACCTCTTTTGAGCTTTAGTTTTATTTTTTTTGTACCCCTCTTTTGGAATCAAAATAGAGTTTGAAAAAAAGTTCAAAAAAAGGTGTCAAGAGAGAGAAATAGAGTAAAAAAATCTCAAAAAGAGAAAAGTCAAAAGAAAAAGGAAAAAAAGAGAAATAAAAAAATTAAGCTAAATGATAAGATAACTGAACTATGTTTAGGCAGCCCTACTCTGGTGTTCAGTCCAACCAAGTAAAAATTCAAGTTACCCAATATGAAATAAAACTGGGGTAAAAGTTATTTTCTTTATGAGTCAATTTTGAAAGTTGTAAGTCTTACCCTATTTTATGTATATTTTGAGTCTCATGTCATCCTTTCTTTCAAACCCTATCCAAAAGTCAAGTTACAACTAAACAAAGACATTCAGATCAATCTTTGAGAATGTCAAGGCTAAGCATGTTGTGGGTATATGATGTTTCAGATTTTCGGCACCACTTTTCTTCATAAGCATAAAAAAAATGTGTGAGAAAAATGAGAGTCTTATTGGTGAAAACCCTTCTGGGCACCACAACGCAACAGTCAATTGTAAAAAAATAAAAATGAGAGAGTTTTATTGGTGAAAATCCTCCAGGGCACTACAAGATGAAAGTGAGTTGTAAGAAAAATAAAAATGAGAGGTCATATTGGTGAAAATCCTCATAGGCACCATAAGGCGACTGTGAGCTGAGAGAAAATGAAAATGAGAGGGGCTTGCTGGCGAAAATCCTTTAGGGCGCCACTAGACGAACGAGGTTTTTTATACAGAGGCGACAAGTTCAAGATCAACTAGGCGTCAAATTCAATAAGTTGAAAAAAGTCAATACATGGTTGGGATGGAAAGATCAGATTGTTTAACTCAAAATGCATGTCATAATCATTGAAATAGGATACCACACCTATATAAGTTTTCTTTTGTCATTTTTAAAAAGTGGGATATCTATTGTCTTTTTCTTTTCTTTTGATATTTTTATCTTTATTTTCATATCTTTATTGTTAAATGAAAAATCAGTATCATCATTTTTCTCATATTTTTTAGTCAAGCCCTTGTAAAAACAAGCAAGAAAGAATTTCAAAACTTACTACCAATTCCTTCAATAACACAGGGTAAGGCGAAAGGCCTATACAAAAAGATGACATGATCCAAAGTAAATCAAAGGATACAAAGAATTTTCATCAGCTGGCAGGTTATGAATTTATGATATTACAAAGTTTAGTATGGAGATATAGTGAGACAAAGATACTGTTTTTGCTTCAAAGTCACTCTTAATAGTTTGAGGTTTGATCAATGGTGAAAAAAGCCAATGACAGGTTAACAGTTTGAAGCAAGTTAATGTGATAAATGCAAGAGCGATTACCTCCAAAAGTCACAAACCAACCACCATGTTTTAAAACTAATAAATTTCTTGGTATGAAATGGGAACATGTGTTGCCTTTAAATCAAAGGCTTCAAAGCCTAAATATCAAAAGCTGCAATTCCTCACTTTTGCAAATGCAAAATGCAATATTGTTACAAAAATTTGGTAATTGCAATAATGATAAAAACTCATCATTCTATACCCTTAGGAGACACACTTCCTTGTTTGGGTATTATAGTTTTCACTTGTTAGGAGACGCACTTCCTGACTTGAACCTTCACTCTTAGAAGACGTACTTTCTAGTTAAGCCATTTCATTTAAACCTAGAGGCGCACTTCCTTTTTTGGATGTTTAAGTTTTATTTTTTAGGTAACACACTTCCTAACTTGAACTTTCTGTCCTAGAAGATGTACTTTCTAGTCGAGTTCTTCCATTTGACCCCTAGAAGACGCACTGTCTAGTTGTGTCCTTCTATTTAAAACTTAGGAGATGCACTTTCTAATTTGAACCTTCACTCCTAGAAGACACACTTTCTAGTTGAATCATTTCATTTAACCCCTAGGAGACGAACTTCCTTATCTGGGTAATTTAAGTTTAATGTGTTTAGAGACGCACTTTCTTGTTTGAGCATTTCACTTTTCGTGTGTTAGGTCACACTTCCTAACTTGAACCTTCACTCTTAAAAGACGCACTTTTTAGTTGAGTCCTTCTATTTAATTCCTAGGAAACGCACTTCCTTGTCTGGGCATGTCAGTCTTCATATGTTAGGTGACGTACTTCCTAACTTGAATCTTCACTCCTAGAAGATGCACTTTCCAGTCGATTCATTTCATTTAACCCCTAGGAGACGCACTTCTAGTATAAATAATTCAAGTTTTGTCTATTGGGTGATGCACTTCCTTACTATAACCTTTACTCTTAGGAGATGCACTTTCCAGTTGAGTCGTTTCATTTAACCCCTAGGAGACACACTTCCTTATCTAGGTATTTTAGGTTTCATTTGTTAAGTAATGCACTTCCTAACTTAAACCTTCTCTCCTATAAGATGCACTTTCTAGTCGTGTTCTTCCATTTGAACCCTTGGAGACACACTTTCTTGTCTAGGTAATTTAGTTTTCATTTGTTAGGTGATACACTTCCTAACTTGAACCTTTACTCCTAGAAGATGTACTTTCTAGTCGAGTCCTTTCATTTCACCCTAGGAGATGCATTTTCTTGTTTAGGTAATTCAAGTTTCATTTGTCAGGTGATGCACTTTCTGAAATTATTCAAGGCCTTGACTCACCCTCTTTATAGTACTTTTCCAAAAGCTATGATCTGATAGTATAAAGTAGGAAAAAAATTTATTCATGTTGTTTGTGTTTTACTTTTCTGCTCAGGACCCTCCTGGATAATGGAAATTTATTTCAGCTCAGAACCCTCCAAGATAATGGGAATTTTACTTTCTGCTAAAGACCCTCCTAGATAATAGGAATTTTACTTTCTTCTCAGGACCCTCCTGGATAATGGAAAGTTTACTTTCTACTCAGGACCCTCTTCGATAATGAAAATTTTACTTTCTACTCCGGATCTTCCTAGATAATGGAAATTTTACTTTCTACTCAAGACTCTCCTCGAAAATGAAAATTTTACTTTCTGCTCAGGACCTTTCTGGATAATGGAAATTTACTTTCTGCTCAGGACCCTCCTGAATAATGGGAATTTACTTTATGCTCATGACCCTCCTGAAAAATGAAATTTTAGTTTTCTATTTCACTATTTACTTTGTGTACAAGAACACGTTGGGAGAATCAAAATTATTTTCAGTTTTAGAGTCCAGGAATCCGCCTGAAGAACAGGGTGAAGAAATAGCAATTCAAAAACCTGCTTGAAGAATGGGGTGAACATTATCAGTTGCAAGTTCAGGAATCTGCCTGAAGAATATGGTAAAGATTTTCAAATCCAAGTCAGAAGAAAGTCTGAAGAATAAGTCAATAATTGTCAAGTTCTCTAATGCCAAGAGCCAACATGGAGGAACATTTCATGTTTCAAGTTCAACTCAAAATAACGACTATCTCACCACTTGAGAAGTCATGAAGATTCAAGTCAAGATTCTAGAAAAACTGCATAAGATAAGATCTTTCACTTGTATCTTTATTTTTTATTTTCGTTATTCATTTGGATGTAAAAGCAGAAGCCGCGAACCGAAAACTCAACGGAACTAACTCGACCTCTAACTCATTATCTCACTATTTTACCTCTTTGAACTATACGTGACCTGATTTTCTTATAACTCGAGATATTTAGGCGGTCCAAAATCAGGACTCGGTCACATCTTTTATTTTATTTTATTTTATTTTATGTTATCCTCACTTTTCAAATAATTGGAGGGTCAAAAATCATCTCTTTATCTACTTCTTTGTATGAAAACTCTTCGAGATTTTACACAAATAGGGGCAAAATGTAGACACGTGATTTTTGACTCTCCTTAAGTTTAATATATTTTCCGACATTAAATATTTTTATTTTTTTCCAATATTTATTTTAACTTTTATTTCATTTTTAATAAGTTTTGGTTAAAAATAAATAAAAATAATGATAAATGAAGTTAAATTTTTAGGATATTTTTATTTTTGTTTTTAAAATAATATGAAAAATTTAAAAATATATACTTCTTTTAATTTTAATAAATAGGCTAATAGTTTTCTTATTATTTTAATTTTATTATTTTAGGCTATTTATAAATTTTCGTAAAATTTTTCTTAAATATAAAAATTAATTAGTAAATTTTATTATTATTATTATTATTATTATTATTATTATTATTATCATCATCATTATTTATTTTACATATTTTAATTTATTAAAAAAAAGAAAGAAAAAGGATAATTATCCTAAAACTACCTAACCTCTCCCCATTATCTGAATACCCCTCAACTGCTCCCCATATCCCTTTTTTAAAAGAGAACTTCCCCAACCTCCCCAAAAACAGATGTACATCTATCATACACAGACGAAGAAGGAAAAAAAAGAAGACAAAACTGGAAAGAAACAAAGAGTTGAAAACAAGAGAAAAGAAGCGAAAAAAAAAAAGAATTAAAAACAAGAAGTAAGAAAAGGCAGAAACAGAGAAACAAGAAGTGATAAAAGAGAGTTTTCTAAAGGCTTGTGGGTTGGAGTTAGCTTTTGGTTCCTATTTCGAGTTTCTGGCGAAGACGTCCTTCTTTCTATTATAGCTATTTTGACGTAGAAGTTAGTATTCTATTCTTGTTCTATATTTCTAAGTTTTCTATAAATTTAGAGATGTAAATGTCCATCTTTAGTTTAGTTCTATGAAATCTAACTTTGGGTGTGATATTATTATAGCCATAATCTATTTTACGATGTTCAGATGAGTTCTCAACTTGCTTTATGATTTACTTTAAACGAGTTTGAGTGGCAGTGCATAAATAGTGGAATGGATTGCATGAAACTAGGGTATAAATGATATAAATAGTGGTTCATGAATTAGCATGATAAATGGGTGGATTGTTCATAAATCAAAGTAATTGCTATTATGCGGATAAAAAAATAGAAAACACATGCGCACACACAGAATCACATGCAGGAGGCAACCCATGAGAACACTGAATATTGGAAAAACAAAAAAAGTATACGGACAAGAGGAAAAAAAATAGTGGAGAAAGAAACTGAGAAGCAACAGAGAGAAGCAAAAAGTGAGAAAATTTAGAGAAGATTAGAATAAAAAAGAGGAAAAAGATAGGAGAAATAGAAAAAGAATTTTAGAAAATGAGGGAAAGGATAGAGTTCAAGGTTGTTCGTGGTTTCTTCTTTCTTTTGTTGGGAATTATTTACACAAGTGGTAACCCTCAATATTTTTTTGTGTAATTTAATATTATGATTATACGAAACTTGATTTCAATAATAGAATGTTGTTTAGATTCATTGTATGTTTAATTGGTATAACCATTTGTTTTCGCATGGTTAAATTAAAGCAATGTTCCTACTGTAATAAAAATTTACAATTAGTGGTTAAAATTTCAGTTTCTTGAATAATTGCTCAATTATATATATATATATATATATATATTAAAATCCTTATTCATTACAGTAAATAAATACTTCAACTATGACCATTAATTAGACATTATAATATTAAAAAAAATACTAAATTATTCAAGCAAATATGAGCACTAATTAAGCATGGCTCTACTAAAACTTGAATAAGGAATGGCATGAGCATACATAACTATATTTACCAATGCAAAGATATATATATTTATTTACTGTAATGAATAAGGATTTTACATTGTTTGAAATTTATTTGAATTGAACCAGGTGGTGATTACTTCTGTTTTAAATATTTTATCCATTTGGATGTTATTTTAATTTTCTTATTGTGAGGCAAACTTTAGGATATCATCAAATTGATAGGTAAATATTAAACTCAAACAAAATTTTATTTCTATCAATATGTAACTATATATTTGTTTTAGAGACATTTAAAAGAAATTTAAGGACCAAGAAAGTTCAAAACCTAAAAAATGAGAATGAACATGTTTGTGTACTTTTTTTAAAGAAAAAAAAATTAGAATTTTGCATGTAAGTAATATTTGAAATGCTAATCTGTCGCTTTTGTTGTCTTTATAAATGTTGGATTAATCCTTTTCGTTAAAAAAGATGTCTATATATACACCGAGTTTAGATCAATTTTATTAGGCTTCATTAAATAAATTAACTAGATTGAATTTAAATGAGACGAGTTACGAGTTTATTCAAAACTCCATAGCAATAAAGAAAAGAAAAGAAAAGAGGGGAAAATCAATTGTAAGGGAGTGAATTCATAAAAGAATGAGCTAGGTTCTTAACCTCAAGAAATTAAGATTTAACATATAAGAGAAAGTTAACGATGGAGTTGGAAAGTCATGCTACCGACCATTCGTTATAATAAAACCTAACATACCATTTAAATTCGATCTAATTGGGTTGGGTAGATTCTAAACCTATTAGGTGCTTATTTAGACTGGAAAAAATTAGAACAATCCATAAATGCCTCAAAGACGAGAGAAATATATCAAAACTCGTATGATCAAAAAGTACTGCAACTGACAAGTCACACATTAATATAATTAAATAATTTAAAATAAATTAAAAGCGAGGTGTAAGGTACTTTAGGCTAACAAAATGTTATATATATCTACAAGATTAATTTAAGTCAGACATAAGTCATTAAAGCGATCGTGCTAAAACCACAGACTCGAGGGGTGCCTCATACCTTTTCCTTGGTCAACAAAATTTCTTACCCGTTCTTCTATTTTTGCAGACCAATAAAGATTCATTTTATTTTGACTAGGGATTCAATACGGTATCTTGGAACACTACAACTCAATTCCAAGTGACAACTTTATAAATAAAATAATCCCTATTCAAAACTATCACTTTAATTTAAAAAATCCTTCGACCCTCACAACGAAAAAAGGGTGTGACGGGTAATTTTCTATTTGTTGGGTGTTTATTTCCTTTCAGATTGTTATTTAAGAACAATTATTTTAAGCTAGCTAGCAACGACTGCTAGTCTTGACTTTAAAAATTGGTACAAATCCTTGACCCAAATTCTCTTTGTATGGCATTTTATGGTTTTGGAATAAAGTAAAAGAGTATTAATGATATGAAGCTAGATCATTCACCATATATATGTATATCTATTATATACAAGTGACTTAAAGCAGGCACCTTTCGGTTGTCCTGACGGCATAAAAAAAGGACAATTTTATCATTTCATCAATTTCAACCATTCACTAAACTTCATTTTAAAAGACATTTTTGTCATTTCATAAGAATTTCAACCTGGGCTAAACTCCGTTTGCAGGATCTAACCACCACAAATGCCTATAATGACAGAAAATCCACCATAAAATTGACGATGATAAAAACGAAGAACAAGCGAAAGAGTAGATGTTACGCCGTCTACTCTTCTCCCCATTGAACCTTTCAATTTTGAGGATCTATATTTGAAATGATATAAAATTGAAAGTGAGATATAAAATTGAAAGATAAAGTGATAACTTGAAAATCAACTAACTTGACACGAATTCTCTGTCATATTTTTATGTTGGTGCTGCTTTATTATTTATTTTTGGAAATGCCCAGAAGCTTCAATTAGAAGAAAACCTCAGATAAAAAAAAAAACAAAATTTGTATCCTACAAAAACTCATTTCAAAATTCATTTTATGGTCTAAGGAGAATGAAAAAAGAAAGAGAGTAGTTTTATTATGGAGTTTTCGGCCAGCGGTGGCCGGTGATAACAAGTATAATGGAGGCGGTGGGAGGAGGGAGGGGAGAGTGGCTGCTAAATTGGGAAAATAGACTAAATTTAGGGTTGTAGGGTAAATAAAAAGAAAATGTTAGAGAATGGTAGGGACCGTCCGATCAAAAACTAGGGATGGATGAGATTAAAATTAAAATTTGGGCTAGGTCGTGGGTTATTGGATTGGATCAGTTCAGGATTTTAAATTGGGCCAAATTTGGCTCTATTTTAAATTAAAAAAGTATAAATAACATAAATACCAACCTTTTTGAAAGTAATTACGCTCTCTCTCACTTTTTTAATTACTTTACTCTCTCTCCCTATTAATATACATAACATAGCCAACATATACATAGCATTCTGTGTATATGTTAAGATTTTTGTAATATGTTTAGGGAGTTGGGATTTTTCGTAGTATTGAAAATATAAGTTGCGTATTTGTGTAATTTTTAGATTAAAAAAATTGACAGTACATGAGCAAAAATATTAGAGATTAAAACAAATTAAAAATATAATTGAGTTTTCACTTGCTATTTAATTAATAACAATTATAAAAGTTATTTTTAGTAACATAAATTATCTAGAAATAACGTAGAAAGTATTATAATTTTTTATTGCTTCAGTTTTAATTTATTTATTTTACTTTTTTTAATATACTACATTTAAATAATTGCATAAAAATTATTATAAATTACAATAATTAACCGCTTAAAATATTTAAAAATATATATAAAAAATTAAATTGACTTTCAAAATTCTATTAATGTCACATAAATTGAAACTCAAGAAGTGTAACACCTCAATTAATTTTAAAGTCTATTTTAATATTATAGATGAGTATAACCTTAATCCATAGAGATTTATGTGGTACATATATTTTAAAGAAAATTATATTGTGTGTGTATATATATATATATTTTGTGCAGTGGGTACCACTTTAAACTCTTTCTAAAAAGAGTATTTGTGAATTAAAGGGGCGGAAAAAAATTTCTTTACTTGTCCATGTTCTCCAGAATGTGGAACAACCTAGAGAAATCCTTTTTTTTACCCTCTTCTTTGCTCATCAAATTGCAAGAAAATTTGGGGCAAATAAAGAACAAAAATAGTACTAGTACCTAAAGAGAAAGGTAGCGAGGTTCCCTTCTCTCTTTCATTTGATTTCATTTTCTTCTAACATCAAGGGATTCTTTTCAAATCTATGGTTAGGATGAACCCCAAGAGGTAAATTCTCAACTCCCTTTCTTGAATTTAATTATTGATAAGTATTTGGGGATATTTAATTTGACTCTTGTACTAGCTCTTCATATGGGTTGGATTAGTTAGGGTTCTTGAATAAAAAAAAATTAAATTGGATAGAATTGATGGAATTATGTATTATATGAACTATTAATTCATCAATAGTGAAATAAGTTATTCTATGTATATGTATGTTTATAGAATTTTCTTCTTTAAGGATAGGAATTATTGATTGTTTAAGTACTATTGTTGAAGGTTGGGGAGCTTTATGTCCACTAGGTGTTCGATAAAATGTCGTAGTGATCTAATTTTTTAACTTTATAGTTGAGTATGATGTGAATAAATTATGGCTATATAGATTGAATCTTTGGATCATTTGGAACCGCAAATCTACTTCATCAATGAAGTCCTGGGGATTTCTTACTGTAAGATAAAGGGGCAGCCTGTTGTATATTGTGGGATTCAGAATTGAGGTATGTAAAGCTAAAACCTCCTTCGTTATTAAGACTCAATCTATTGTCACTTATTTCTCCTAAAAGAGTCAATATAGCCTACTTGAATAAGTGAATAGAGCCTTCACCTCCTATATGTTTAACACACAACTACATGCCTAATATGCCCTCAATATCTATACGACCGTTCCATTTAAAATTTCTCGCCTCACACTTTCTACATTTATTTGTTGAGTCACAATATTCATGTTTCTCTTATCAAGCCAAGTATCAATAGAGTTACGCCTGATAATGCTTGTATTTATTAGAAATTCTTAAAAGTCCCATGGTATATAGGTTTCACATGCTATAAATTAAAGAAAATGGCCATAACATAGTTGTACTAGTATAGCTGACCACATAGCGACGCATTATAAGTTGATATAATGAAAGGACTAGCGCTTAAATAAATGGATCATATTAAGGAAGTTAGTTGTATATGGAATACTCTCTGACTGGCTAAATAACTATCATTATAATTTACTTGGGCCTATAAGGCAGTATATTTTAAAGGTTTATCATTATCGAGGGAGGGTATTACGTTTTGCTTAGCACAAGCGTGACGTAATTCTGTGTACAGAATTGTGACCATACCACTACATTGAGCCCAACCATTGTGGCGTACCCGCTCTTGTGGCATCATTTGCATTTGGAGTCAGTTGGAGCGCCCCTGACTCAAGCCAATATATGGCACATATGGCCTGCGGGCAAACCCTTATAATGAGCCTAAATAGGGGCGTACCCTGTATCAGACCACGATTACAGTTATATGTATAAAATCATAGTCAGGAGTATCTGGTTAACATATATGGTACACCTGATATAGAATGCCTTTGGTGGACAATCATATGATTATTTGTAGTAAAAGTGGGCACAGGACATTACTTAGGCAAATTACTAGGCCCTTAATAACAATAATTTACTCATAAGCGGATACATGATAAGTTAATAAGGCAGATACATAGGTAATACTCTTATAAGGTGTGTTTGTCACCCATTCTTTCATTGGTTATAGTTTCATATAAGAGATTCTAGTATTCAATCGTCCGAAGCTGCTCATTCTATTGTTGAGCTTCCTTATACGTTTACTTGTTGTTTTGATATCTTTACATACTAATACATTTTTTATATGTACTTAAGTCCCTACATTCGGGGGCACTGTATTTCAGTAAATACAGGATCAGGTATATTGATGAGTAGACTTCTATACTAGGCACTTTTTCGTATTCAGCAAAGCAGTCAGTGAGCTCCTCTCTTATCTAGGACCATTAAACATCGAGTACTATTTAATCATATTTCTTGTTATAGTTTGAATATGTAGGGCCCCTGCCCCGGTTACCTTCTCCAGTACAGTTATAATTTCTCTTAGAGGATTCGTAGACCGAGATAAGTTCTCATACGTGGTCATAGTTCCACATGTTTACATTAATTAAGTGTTCAACGAGATATAATTGAGTTATAAATAGCCCTTTATCATTGTTTGTAATTGTAACTCCTTTGCATAGTATATATGCCAACCATATAGTTGATGCTCATATGGTTCTTGTTCGCCCTGTCTAGGCTAGGCTAAGGGCATGACAAAAGTGATATCAGAGCCTTAGATTTAAGGTGTCCCAGGAAGTCTACCAAGCTGTGTCTAGTAGAGCCCCACTTATGAATGTGTTATGCACCATATTTTATAATAAGGGAGTTGCATAGGAATTTAGGATTTTTGATCTTATTTCATGATCTAGATCATGCAACAAAGCTAACTTATATAGAGTTACCTCTGATTCATATTCTATTTAATCATCATACAGATTCATTCTTGTAAAGGTAACCTCAAGTCAAGGCAATGGGCCAGATACTAGCATTCCAAAAGTAAGTTTTCACCCATAAGACTTAAACTAAGATTTGAGATAGCTTAGTGAGTTTGACCCTTCTGGTTCGCCCTTGCTTATAGAATAAAGATATATAGATATTTCGGTGGACTTTACCATTATAATTGTATTGGTGTTGGTTAGTGCAGTGGGATCTAGGATTACTCATATGACTTTTCAGTTAAGAAGTATTTAACTACGTAGATAGAAAGTAGCATATCCCAATATAATATTGCAAAAAAGGTTCAGAAGATTTTTAAGTTCAAAAGCTTCACCGCGTGATCCGTTTAGTACTTACAGGATCTATGTACATGGAGGATATTCAATATTTTCTCGATAATATACCCATAAGCTTTAGGATAATATATAATATTAGAGTTGAGGTAATCAATTGGGTTTTTAAGAGTTTATTGACTATTAGGTAAATGTATCTCACCAGTGTTAACTAATTAAGAGTATCCCTACCTGATCAACTAGGCATAATTGCTTTATAATTCATTTTCCCAGGAGAGTATGTAGACCATCTCCATAGAATACTTGTATTTGATTATGTTGAGTAGGCAATGACCTATGTGTTTGAATCCTTGTAAGGCTATCAAGCTCAGGGATAAGTATTGTTATCATTGTATAGGAATATATGAGTAGGAATTACCTATTTTGATTTGTTTTACAAAAAAAAAAAAGCAATAATGTGTGATCAAATATTAGATTTGAAAATATCGAGTATTCAGACATAGACTAAGAGTTATCATTTGTGCCCATAATAGATCAAGACATGGTATTGGTTAATTGGTTATAAAAAAAATTCTGACATTTGAAGAATGGTAAACTATTATTTGAACATCTTAGATTACGTATATATGTGGAATAGCTCATCTAGTTAGAGTATGACTCTTATGGAGAAAAAAAAGTTAGAGAAATATGATCAATTAACCTTAAGGGGTTGTGATGACATATCATAAAAAATAATGTTAGTATTACTTTGAGGTCTGGTACCTTTTCTATACAATAGTGGCAGTTGGCAGTCAATTAGTAAGCTATCTCGATAAGGGATACATTTATCTAGTACAATTTTAATAGTGCACTTGTTTGGAGGATAAGAATATATCTAGAGAGGTATAAATTTCCAATAGTAGATTACAGATATTTTAAGATACAACAATTATATGTTCACTTGATTTCACATGGACGCACTTATTTGTTAGGTGTCTTTGCGGCCTAACTAGTTACTTCTTGGATATTGCTGAAGTTTATGAGATTTCCTTCTGAAGGAAGGGATGGAATGTATGTATTCAATTGATACATGCTGATCATAAGCTTACTGATCATAGCCTAACTTAGAAAAAAATATGTTGGATTACTCGTGAATTTTTTATTTATATGGTTGTAGCATTTTTGCCAAGTGCAATCGAACCTCAGTTGTTAAGTCCAAGGTGTTTGATCATTATGTTTTGTGGAGAGATAATAAAATGACTCCATAAATCTGTGGTATACAAGAGTTCTCGTGTTACATTGTCTTTAGCATCCCGCTTATCCATCTGTCCACCAAATTTATATGAGCTACTGGATAGCGAGTTTAATAATGTGGAACCTGGTAGCAATAGAAACAGAATGGTCTAACTTGTCACTTCAGTAAGGAGATTATAAAGTATTACCCTCTTTCTTTGCGTTGGTAATTAGCTAAATAGATTAATAATAATAGTGTATAGTTCCTATGTTTGAACATATATAAAGAAGGATTTTCTAGGGCTGAAAGGAAAGATAATCTGGTTACATAGACCCAAAAAAAATAGAAAAATATGGATAGAAGTAGCCTTAGTATTATTTAAAACCAGCAGAAGTATGCTCGCATGTAAATTATGACTGGATGGCTCCATGAAATTCCTTGTTTACAAAGAAACTAGATGCCAACAAGAATAAGCTGTCATGAATTCAATATGTGTGTACTATAACTAACTTTCTTGCAAGATTATATGTATTGCATGTATGGTGACATAACTATTTACATAGTACTTATTTTGTTATGCATTTATGAGGGGTTAATTATTTACATATTATTTATGCTATAGATTTTTGTTTATAGGTTACATATTTTATGAATCATCGTTTATATAATACATGTTTAATATAGAATGTGCTTAAATGCTATTTGTTACATAAAGTGTTGATGCACAAATCATATGTTTCATAGGATACTTCATTATAGTCTATGTGCAGACGTATTAGAGGCTATTCATCCAAAGGTCATAAGATTATTGTTTATATGTCATAGTCATCATATATCGTTTGTTTGTACATCACCTGTTCTAAAAGCGTAATTATTTAAGTATTGTACATTTCATAAGTTTATATGATTAGAATCTAAAGTTTTATTGTTCATATAACACATATTTAATGTTTATAGGTTATAGAAATATCTGCTCAAAGGTTATATTTCATATGCTCATATGTTATAATCAAGTTACTTACATACTATATGTTTCCATAACATTAAGATTTAAGCATCAAACACTTTCATAGTTTACTTATTATATAATTATACGATAAATGTTACTATATAATTCATTTGTCTACATGTTATATATATATATATATATATATATATATATATATATATATATATATATGTATTTATGTATGTATGTATTTATGTATGTATGTATTGAAAATTTTTATTTGTAGCTTATAAGTTGGACAAAGAGTTTGCTTATATGTCACCATATTCAGGGTATAGTTACTTGAGTATCATATGTTTCATAGGATATGCATTTAGAAATATTAAGGACCTATTTGTTTGTATGACATATGGTTATTTATTTATGTGTAAATATTTATCTATGATTTTTATAATCGATACATTTCGGTGTTGTGATTAGCTTACTTGCTCATCATGTACTTTTACAATTCTATAGCCTAGGTACTAGGTGCTTTTACATTTTATATTCTTATATATCAAAATTAACTCATTATATGCTATATGTTTGCAATTTTATAGTGCCATGTAGTACGTATTAAGATTTTACCTGTCTATATGATCAAATGATAGATTTCGTGCTATAGTTCAACTATTCACATGTCAATTTTTTTAGCCCACATGTTCAGAAGCTATATATAGTTCATATATTAATGCGTCATATCTTTTTAGAATCTACTTGTACATTGACTATATGTTCCTATATTTTACTACTTCATTAAGTTACACATCTACTAGAGTTGATATATTTATAAGTTGAAAGTCCTTTTGTGGTCAGGTGTTTATATAGGTACATGCAATTCATGCCTATTTGCTAATATGTTACAGTTACTTTATGATTGATTGATTAGATAGTTATCACCTAGGAAAGGCATCAAGTGGCTCTGCAAAATCAACAAGCTGAGTCGTAAGTGTATAAGGAGAAACAACTGATGTATGAATTTTATTAATATATAAAGATAATCCAGGTTGCCTAAGTGGGATGATAGCCTCTAGGTAGAGCTATAGAGAACCCAACATTCCTCAAATATATACCACCTTAATGTTTCGAGGATATGATTTATGCTTATAATCTCCAAAATATGAGATGTTCTTCTTTGGTGAGTAACTTCAATACAAGGACAGAAGGTGAGATATTTAACATGTTTAATGAACCATCTGAATATACATAATGTGTGACTGTAAATCTAGAAATTTGCAAGAATGCAACTTCTAGATGATGAGTATAAGGAAAGTTACCATATTGATTATAGCTATCAATTGATTATAAACCAAATAGAGCCTCATGTGTTATTTGTTGGATATTATATTTGTCATAACACTCTGTGAAGCATATTTGTATGTAATTTAGCTTGTATTTATCGTGACGCTTTGTGAAGCATATTCTTATGTATTCTGGTTAGCTGACAAGTTCTCAATAGGCCTATTTATAGGGGAAACTCTGTCGAAATTTTTGAAAAATTTAAGAGTTAGAAAAATGTTAAGACCTTAAGGTAGTTTAAGGAAAGTGGAAGTTGAGTAAATGATCTCATAAATATCTGGGGTAATTATAGGAGTTGAAATTTTTTATACGCATCATTCGAGGACGAATGATCCTAAGTGGGGGAGATTGTAACACCTCAATTAATTTTGAAGTCTATTTAAATATTTTGGATGAGCATAACCGTAATCCATATTGATTTATGTGGTACATATATTTTAAAGAAAATTATATTGGCTGTGTATATATATATGTTTAGTACAGTGGGTACCACTTTAAACTCTTTCTAAAATAAGTATTTGTGAATCAAAGGGGAGGAAGAAATTTTCTTTACTTGGCCATGTTCTCCAGAATGTGGTACAACCTAGAGAAATTTGTTTTACCCTCTTCTTTGCTCAGCAAATTGCAAGAAAAACTGGAGACAAATAAAAAACAAAAATAGTACTAGTACCTAAAGAGAAAGGTAGACAAGGTTCGCTTCTCTCTTCCATTTCCTTTCATTTTCTTCCAACATCAAGGGATTCTTTTCAAATCTATGGTTAGGATGAACCCCAAGAGGTAAATTCTCTATCCCCTTTCTTGAATTTAATTGTTGGTAAGTATTTAGGGATATTTAATTTGGCTCTTTGTACTAGCTATCCATATGGGTTGGATTAGTTAGGGTTCTAGAATAAAAAGAAAAAGTTAAATTGGATAGAACTAAGGATTACCATTATCGAGGGAGGGTATTAGGTTTTGCTTAGAACATACGCAACATAATTCTGTGCACAGAATTGTGACCATACCATTACAGTGAGCCTAAACATTGTGGTGTACTCGCTCTTGTGGCATCATTTGCATTTGGAGTCAACCAGGCCCTTGACTCGAGCTAATAAATGGCATATATGGCCTGCGGGCAAACCCTTATAGTGAGCCTAAGGAGGGGCGTACCCTGTATCAGACCACGATTATAGTTATATGTATAAAATCATAGCCGGGAGTATCTGGGTAACACATATGGTACACTTGATATAGAATTCCTTTGGTGGGCTATCATATGATTATTTGTATTAAAATTAGGTACAAGACATCACTTAGGCAAATTACTAGGCCCTTAATAACGATGATTTACTCATAAGCGGTTACATGAGTTAATAAGGCAGATACAAAGGTAATAGTCTTATATGGTCTATTTGTCACATGTTCTTTCATAGGTTATAGTTTTATATAAGAGGTTTTAGTATTCAGTCATCCGCAGCTGCTCATTCTATTGTTGAGCATCCCTATATGTTTACTTGTTATTCTGTTGCTTTGCATACTAGCACATATTTTATATGTACTAACATCCCTACATTCGGAGGCGATATATTAGTGTAAATATAAAATCAGGTATATTGATGAGTAGACTTCTATACTAGGCACTTGTTCGTGTTCAGCAAAGCAGTCAGTGAGCTCTTCTGTTATCTAGGGCTATTAAACGTTGAGTACTATTTAATCGCATTTCTAGTTATAGTTTGGACATGTAGGGCCCTTACCCCGGCCACCTTCTCCAATACAGTTATAATTTCTCTTAGAGGTTTCGTAGACCGAGATAAGTTCTCATACGTGGTCATAGTTCCATATGTTTATATCAAATAAGTGTTTAATGAGATAGAATTGAGTTGTACATAGCCCTTTATCATTGTTCATAAATTGTAAGTCCTCCGCATAGTATATATGTCAATCACATAGCTAATGCTCATACGGTTCTTGTCCGCCCTATCTAGGCTAGGCTAGGGGCGTGGCAAGAAGCAATATATGTTATTTGAAAATGATGTAAAAAGTATCATAAATTATAAAAAATAATAACTTAAAATATTTAACGATATGTAAAAAATTTGATTGATTCGCCAAATTCTATTACGCTCACATAAATTGGAGCAGAGGTGATAACATATATTATTTAAAAATTAGTATAAAAGACAAAGAGTTTAAGAACATGAAGAAGATTGTTGAATCTTGTAACCTTAAATTAAAGTTATCTCAAGTGTAATAAAATGTCCTTTAATCTTGTGATTTTAAGTATGTCTCATGGAATATTGAAATTAAAGGGTTGTTGCAGGCAACTCTCGGATGTCCTGCCAGCTTAAAAAAGGGTAATTTTGTTATTTCACCAATTTCAAACATTCACAAAACTTCATTTTAAAGAGAATTTATGTCATTTCATAGGGATTTCAACCTGTGCTAAACTCCATTTGCCGGATCCAATTGCCACAAACGCCTATAACGACAGAAAATCCACCACAAAATTGACGATGATAACAACGAAGAACAAGTGAAAGAGTAGATATTAAATCGTATACTCTTCTTCCCACAGAACCTTTCAATTTTGAGGATCTAAAATTGAAAACGATATAAAATTGAAAGTGAGATATAAAATTGAAAAATATAGTGATGACTTGAAAATCAGCAAACTTGACACGAATCCTCTGTCATATTTTTATGTTGCTGCTGCTTTATTGTTTATTTTTTAAAATGCTCACAAACTTCAATTTGAAGAAAACCTCAGATAAAAAAAAAACAGAATCTGAATCCCACCAAACCTCATTTCAAAATTCATTTTATGGTCTAAGGAGAATGAAAAAAAAAAAAGGAGAATGGTTTTATTGGCCGGTAATAACAAGTATAATGGAGGCTGTGGGAGGAGGGAGAGGAGAGTGGTTGCTAAATTGGGGAAATAGACTAAATTTAGGGTTGTGGGGTAAATAAAAGAAAATATTAGAGAATTGTAGGGACCGTCCGATCAAAGGTTGTAGATGGATGAGATTAAAATTAAAATTTAGATCAGGTCGAGGGTTATTGGATAGGATTAGTTCAGGATTTTAAATTGGGCCAAATTTGGCCCTATTTTAAATAAAAAAAAATTGACAGTACATGAGCAAAAATATTAGAGATTAAAACAAATTAAAAATATAATTGAGTTTTCACTTGCTATTTAATTAATAAAATTTATAAAAGTTATTTTTAGTAACATATATTGTCTAAAAAAATGTAGAAAGTATTATAATTTTTTTATTGCTTCCGTTTTAATTTATTTATTTTACTTCTTTTTAATATACTACGTTTTAAGTGCATAAAAATTATTATAAATTACAATAGTTAAATGCTTAAAATATTAAAAAAATTACATTGACCTTCATAATTCTATTAGTGGCACGTAAATTGAAACCCAAGAAGTAACATTTATTATTTGAAAATAACATAAAAAGTATCATAAATAACAAAAATTAACAACTTAAAATATTTAACGATATATACAAAATTTGATTGATTCGTCAAATTCTATTATGCTCACATAAATTGGGACAAAAGTAATAACATATATTATTTGAAAATTAGTATAAAAGACAAAGAGTTTAATTTAAGAAAATAAAGAAGATTGTTGAATCTTGTAACCTTAAATTAAAGTTATCTCAAGTGTATTAAAATGCCCTTTAATTTTGTGATTTTAAGTATGTCACATGAAACGTTGAAATTAAAGTGTTGTTGCAAGCACCTCTCGGTTGTCCTGCCATCTTAAAAAGGGCAATTTTGTCATTTCATCAATTTCAACCATTCACAAAACTTCATTCTAAAAGGCATTTTTGTCATTTTGTAGGAATTTCAACTTGTGATAAACTCCATTTGCAGGATCCAACTGCCACAAACGCAAATAACGATAGAAAACCCACCACAAAATTGACGATGATAATAATGAAGAACAAGCGAAAGAGTAGATGTTAAGCCGTATACTCTTCTTCCCGTAAAACCTTTCAATTTTGAGGATCTAAAATTAAAAATGATATAAAATTAATAGTGAGATATAAAATTGAAAGATAAAGTGATGACTTGAAAATCAACAAACTTGACACGAATCCTCTGTCATATTTTTATGTTGTTGCTGCTTCATTGTTTATTTTTGGAAATGCTCACAAGTTTTATTTTGAAGAAAACCTCAGATTAAAAAAAAACAGAATTTGCATCGCACAAAACCTCATTTCAAAATTCATTTTATGGTCTAAGGATGAGGAGAGTAGTTTTATTGAGGAGTTTTCGGCCAACGGTGGCTGGTAATAACAAGTACAATGGAGGCGGTGGGAGGAGGGAGAGGAGAGTGATTGCTGAATTGGGGAAATAAACTAAATTTAAGGTTGTAGGGTAAATAAAAAGAAAATGTTAGAGAATGGTAGGGACCGTCCAATCAAAAGTTGTGGATGGATGAGATTACAATTAAAATTTGGATCAAGTCGAGGGTTATTGGATTAGATTAGTTCAGGATTTTAAATTGGACCAAATTTGACCCTGTTTTAAATAAAAAAAATTGACAGTACATTAGCAAAAATATTAGAGATTAAAAAAATTAAAATATAATTGAGATTTCACTTGATATTTAATTAATAACTATTATAAAAGTTATTTTTAGTAACATAGATTATCGCGAAATAACGTAGAAAGTATTATAATTTTTTATTGCTTCAGTTGTAATTAATTTATTTTACTTCTTTTTAATACACTACGTTTTAATAATTGCATAAAAATTGTTATAAATTACAATAATTAACCGCTTAAAATATTTAAAAAATATATAAAAAAATCAAATTGACTTTCAAAATTCTATTAGTGGCACATAAATTGAAACCCAAGAAGTAACATATATTATTTGAAAATAACATAAAAAGTATCATAAATTACAAAAATTAACAACTTAAAATATTTAACGATATATAAAAAATTTGATTGTTTCGCCCAAATCTATTAAGCTCACATAAATTGGGATAGAGATAATAACATATATTATTTGAAAATTAGTATAAAGACAAAGAGTTTAAGAAAATGAAGAAGATTGTTGAATCTTGTGACCTTAAATTAAAGTTATCACAAGTGTATCAAAATGTCCTTTAATTTTGTAATTTTAAGTATATCATATGAAATGTTGAAATTAAAGCGTTGTTGTAGAAATAAAGGATCGTTCTTATTTAAACAAGCTAAAATGAAAAGTGAGTAAAAAGAAAAGCTAAAACTTCTTTTTTAAGTTTTGTGATTAGTAGTACGTTTTACTTAAAAAGATTTATATATAAAAAATTTTATACAAGTGGCTTGGGAGGCAGCTGAAGGTTGTCCTCCCTGCTAGCCGACCAAGCCACTTTTTATATATTATATTATTTTTTATTTTAATTTATTTTTCATTATATATTTCAAATTTATATAAAAGTTATTATAAATTATAATTAATGATTTAAAATATTTTAAATACATAAAAAGTTTGTTGACTCTCGAAATTCTATCGGATACATAAATTGAGACAGAAGAAATAACATATATTATTTAAAATATGTAAAAAAAAATTATAAATCACAATAATTAACAACATAAATATTATTGACATAAAAAAAATTTGACTGACTCTCCATATACTATCACAATCACATAAACTGAGATAAAGGTAACACATTATTTGAAAATAGTAAAAAGTAGTATAAATCACAATAATTAACAACTCAAAATATGTAAAACTATATGTAAAAAAATTCGATTGACTCTCTAAATTTCATAAGTGTCACATAAATTGAGAGAGAGAGTAGCATATATTATTTAAAAATTATGTAAAAATAAAATGAATTACAATAATTAACAACATAAATATTTAAAGACCATAAAAATAATATCAATCACAGTAATTAACAACTCAAAATATGTAAAACTACATGAAAAAAATTCAATTGACTCTCTAAATTTCATAAGTGTCACATAAATTGAGAGAGAGAGAGTAGCATATATTATTTAAAAATTAAGTAAAAATAAAATGAATTACAATAATTAACAACATAAATATTTAAAGACCATAAAAATAATATCAATCACAGTAATTAACAACTCAAAATATGTAAAACTACATGAAAAAAATTCAATTGACTCTCTAAATTTCATAAGTGTCACATAAATTGAGATAGAGAGAGTAGCATATATTATTTAAAAATTATGTAAAAATAAAATAAATTACAATAATTAACAACTTAAAATATGTAAAGACCATAAAAATGTGTATAAATTATATAGAAAATTTGAGTGGCTCTCTAAATTACATTAATGACACATAAATTCAAACAATGAAAGTAACATCTATCGTCTAAAAATTATATAAAAGTATTGTATATAATTTAAACTTTAAAATATTTAAAGATCGTATAAAAATTTAATTGACTCTCTAAATCTATCTACATCATATAAATTGAGACAAAAAAAGTACCATATGTTAAGTCCGTGCTTGCATGGGCTCTTGTGTCCAGTGTTTTTACAAATTTGAACAATTGATAAATATTTTGAAAGTTGAATATTGACTATATAGACTTAGGGAGAATTTTTTTTTAATTGATCAGCATAACATGTTGTTATTCAAAGTACACGTTGAACTATATATCAAATCAAATAGATGTGCAAGCACCACCAGAAAGAAAGAATTAGGCATGCATAATTGGGTGGATGACTAGCAAGAATTAGGTTTGCATAATTGGGTGGATGACTAGCGAAGTGAATCCAATCATACATCTTTTTCCCATTTTCAAACTCAAAACCACACGAGCGAGCTACCCTACTTGCTTGCAGCTACTAAGTACTAACTAGCGTCAATATTCGTAAACAGGACCCACCTTAGTTTCCCAAGTCTACCTACTTAGATTTTTTTTTTTTCCAATTTATGTATTGATACTGTTTTTAGTCAATTAAAAATATAGTTTTATATATTTTTAAATAACAAACTATAGATAAAGTATTATCATCAATCAATAAGAATAATAATACAAAATTAAAGGGCATTTCAAACCAGAACTACTTTTTAAGAAGGGTAGGTGTTGCCATCTATGTTGCTCGAACTCTTTAAAAATGTTGACGGATGTGTTTGGATCCTTCAAAAATTGTGTATTTCGAAGGTTTTGACATAGGTTTGGCAATATTTTTGGAGAGTCCGAGTAACTTAGGTTGTAGTTACTATACCTCCAAACAGAAAACTCAAACTATTATTCTATGTAGAGCAATATTTTAAGAAAACTGCTAAGTTACACTAAACCGATATAAGTCAAATCAAATCAAGAATAAAAATTGACTAGCAATTTAATTTGGAATTGGGAAAAAAAAAGTATGATTGTTATTGGTTTCATTTGAATTTAATTGGGAAAAAAAAAAAAAGCTTTTCTGGTTTTATGAGAGATATTTTATTAATCATCCAACTGCGGTATTACTATCTATCAAAGAAAACAAAACAAAACATCTAATTACTTAGTCATTCGTCTATTCAATCTATTCCTATGTCGTGTCGTCCTTGTACAAGTGCTTCTTCTTGATCTATTGTTCTTCTTCGATATCTCTTGACTTCTGAACTTGCATTCCTGTTGTACCCCTTCTATCACTTTCTAAGGCGTAGGAACTTTGGAGTTCCATAATGCTGTATTTCTTGCTTCCCAAATGGAGTAGACTAATATTGTTAACACTGTTAACACAAACTCTTTGCAGTGCCTTCCATGTGTTATTCACTTATTCTAGCCATTCTTCTCCATATCCCTACACCTTTTCTATTCTAAAGATTCATCTGCAACCAATTTAGAATACCATCTAGGCATGTATCGGAGTGTTGACACACAAAGAAAAGGTGTTTCACGCTCTCTTCATAACTGCCACAAATTATATAATAGTTGTCCTGAGCAGTGTCAAACATGTATAGTTTATCTTTAGTCTGCAATCACTTATCTGCTGCAAGCCATGCAATAAAACTGTGTTTTGGAATGTTCATTTTATATAATATCATCCTCTCCATGATTTATCTTTCAGAGTGACTTTAAGTCATTTATATTCACTGTTGATCATGTACTTGCATATTGGTTTCAACCATCTACCATACGCATAAACTGCCTTCATTTTCTCTTTGATTGAGCATATCATTTTCCAGCTCCAACTATAGTCTTTAGGCGATTGATATTGCCACCATGGTGTATATTTTAGGTAGATGTGATGGACCTATTTTACACAAAGATTATCTGTTTTTCTTGCTATATTTCGTACATGTTTTGCCATTGTTGCATTATTCCATGTTATACTATCTAATACACCTAGTCCTCCTTCCTTCTTAAGCCATCATAATAAGTCCAGTGTCCCATGCTACTAATGGGTAGTTCATGTGATCTGCTCATTTCCATAAGAAGTTTCTACATTTAGCATTAATTCCTTCATCACCTTCCTAGGAATGAGGAAAATAGAAGTCCAATAGGTGTGTAGATGCATTAGGATTGAATTAATTAGCACCACTCTCTCTGCATATGATAAATTTCATGATCTTCAAGATTTGATTTTAATGCTCAATTTCTCCAACAACATCTCACAATCATCTATCGAGATTTTCTTTGGAGATATAAGAACTCCTAGTTTCCTAAAAGGAAGAGTTCCTTTTTTGTGAGTTCACATATGTCGATTACTTCCTGTGGTGGCATATTTTCTATATAAATGTCGGACTTTACAACTTGCTATAAGTTCAGATGTTATTAAGAATATGTGCAACCCTTTGAGCATCAAGATTATGGTTGGGATCTATTCTTTGCAAAATAAAAGCACATTATGGCAAAGCATAAGTGATTTAATTGTGAGTTCCTACATTTTGTGTGAAACTCAAACCTCTACTATTCTGATACTAGTGTCATTAGCCTTATAAATTACTCCAAACAGAGGATAGAAAATTAGTGGGGATATAGGATCTCGTTAGCGAATTCTTCTCTTCCCCTTTATTCTACCATAATGTCCTCCATTCACTAATATGGAATATTGAGTTATAGTAATGCATACCATTATCCACCTGATAAACTTTTGGGTAAATTTTAATGCATATAACATCTCCTCAATAAACCCCCTCACTCAACAGTGTCATTCGCTTTCTTTAAATTGATCTTAATTAGGCAGCTCTTTGTAGTAGTTTTTCAATTGTAAAGTCTTAACTGATCTTCACATATGAGGATATTATGTTCTATGGATCTTCCCATTACAAAAGCACTCTAGTTTTCTCTTATAATTCCTGGAGCACTGTCTTTAATCTATTACATAACACTGAAAATTACTTTGTATATCATATTACAACAGGCTATGGGCTTATAATCACTCACTTTCTCAACATATCTACCTTTGGAAACCAGTGTAATGATTTCTTGATTAATACTCCCCAATATTTTGCTTGTTACAAAGAATCCTTGATCACTGCTATTACATCTTCCCCTGTGATCGACCAACTATCCTTTAAAAATGGCTTCTAAATTTATCAAGGTCTGGTGATTTTCCTCTTTCCATCGCCCATTAAATTTGTTTCACCTCCTGATTCGTCACTTCTTCCCATAGCATACCTATGTGTTCTTCTGATATATTTTTCCCTTTCTTTAGTGAATATGTTTTCAATCTCATCCACACTTGTTCTAGTATTCCCATTAGATTCACTAATTAAGAATACTTGATTCAAGTTTCTTCTAGCCCTCATCACTCTATGATAATATTTCATATTCTGGTTTCTTTATTTTAGCCATTGCACTTTACTTTGCTGCCTTAGGAACTTATCTCTTGCCTCCTTCCAGTTGTTGTATGTTTTAGTTAATTGGATCTCCTCCTAGATTAATGTAACATTCTTGGGGTCTGCTTACAGGTTCTTTTGACATTTTAATATCCGCTTCATTTCTTTATCAGTTTTCACCTCGATGTCCACAAATCTCTTTGTTTTAACCTTTTTAGAACTATTTTTAACCTTTGTAGTTTACCCACTAGCTGAAACATTTTATTGCCAACCCTTCTTTTCTTCTTACTTGTAACTACACTTTCTTTGTAGTCTGGGTCCATACTCCACATATTGAAATAACAAAATTGTTTTAGAGTTGGTTGTGTATTATCATCCCAACTGATAATGGTTGGGCAATGATGGTACACCCCTTCCTCCTTATAGTTCAATGCAAATGCAGCCAACAAAATCATCCAATCAGTATTTACCACGACTCTATCAATCTTTTTGTATACTCTCCTATTTATTTCTTGTTTGTTGTTCCACATAAAAAAAGGCTCCTGAGGATTTGAGGTCTTGTAAGTCACACTTCTACACATAATTACTGAAATCACATCTGTACCATTGTAATAGGGGTGCCTATTCTCTCCTCTTTATGCAGTATAAAATTAAAATCGTTGATGAGTGCCCAAGGGCCTATTATTCCCGATGCTATCTCCTCTACAGTGGCCTTAAGTATTGTGCATAATCCTTGATCATTAAATCCATACACAAACATCAAGTTCGGTCTCTGACTTATACCTTTGTATCTCACCTCACAGTGAGTTAGTCGATTAGTGACCTTCTCAATTCTTGTATCATATACTGATGGTTCCCATAATATCCATATCCTGCCTCCCAGATGTTGAGACAAATGAGTAGTGTATGATCATTCTCGATAAAGAATAAGAAAAGCCTGGTCAGGTTTTTCTCTCTAAATCTTTGTTTCTAAGTGATCAAACTGATATTGTGTTATGTATAAACAAATTAATTTCTTTCTCTTTCCCTAGTTTATTCAGGCCCCAGTGTTCTAAAAACTGAATTTATCCATGAGCCAGGGAGGTACTACCTCTCTATCTATCAATATTGCCTTTGTCCATAAGCCCTTCCCTCGGGGCCGAAGTGCTTGCTATAGTGTTGTCATGTTTTTTTATTTCCTTTTCATTCTATTTTCCTAACACTCTGTATGTCACGACCCGATTTACAAATCATGATGACAACTACTCTATCCCGCCAGTAGGTAATCCCAACTATAACTCGATGCTAAACACAATGCGGTAACTTGGTAGAAAATGCCCACAAGGCGAAAATCAACTAGTGCAACTTGTAAATAAGATAAGGTATTAGAAATAGAGAAAAGGTGGTCAATACATTGATACCACGATTTGGTAGAGTCAGTACAAGAGAAACTATAAATACAACTCAATTATCTAAATTGGTCAATATAACCTGTCTTGAAACTAAAGACTAGACATAAGTAAGATAGAAGGAAATGGGCGACTCTGACTCCAGGAGCTCACCTTATCTCCAAAAATCAACATAGCACGAAGGTTGATCAATGATGGCAATTACTTAGATCTGCACCAAAAAGGTACAGAATTATAGTATGAGTATCAAAACCACGGGTACTCAGTAGGCATCATCGGTCGACTGAGCTAAATCACGATATAAGTATGATAAAATGCAAGATAATATAACTAAATAATGATAAATAGGCGAAACTGATAACCACACCAACATCCCTGCGCATAGATAAGTTAGTGAACCGTAACAATAACATAACATAACATAAAACATCATGCAATCATAACTACAAAATTGTCCCCCATAAGCCAATTAGTCCGGAAAAGTAAATAACCCCTCGCAAGCCCCCATAAGCTTGGAAGGTACAAACAAGATACTATACACCACCACTGTCATTTACCAACTCTCATGATACAACCATAACTATTTCATGCCATACCATACCATATCCATCGTTTGCCCATATTCCATCATTTATCAACTAACCATCAATTATAAACTAATCATTCTTTATCAACTAATCACCATTTATCAACTAATCATGGTATCACTAGAATTCACACATATCATGCCTCATTATAACCATTTCCTCATTTCTAGACTTAGCTAAAATCATTATTGTCAATCTCACATCCCTATCGTCATATCATAATAAGTATGTCATCGAGTATAATGGGTATATCCAGGCTCAAATCGATGAGTATAATCAACAATATCATCATAAATATCATTATTGATATCATCACCAACATCATCAATATCGCTATCAATATCATATTCATCCCCCGGACTTTCACCGGGTATAAATAATCGATATCATCATCACTATCCGAACTTGAATCGGTATTTGTATAATTCATAGCAAAATCAATAACCAAACTTGCACCGAAAACTACATTATAATCACCATGGCCAATAGAATAATCATTAGATTATTCAATAGCATAACCGCATAGCCTTAAGTATAATCAATAGCATAATCACTAACATAATGAATAAGCATGATTTTTAGTATAGTAAATAGTATAATCGTTAATAAAATCAATAAACATGATCTTTAGCATAATCGCTAATATAATCAATAAGCATAATCAATAGCATAATCGCTAATATAATCAATACGCATGATCTTTAGCATAATCGCTACTATAATCAATAAACATGATCTTTAGCATAATCACTAATATAATCAATAAGTATGATCTTTAGCATGAACAATAGTATGATCGCTAATAATATCACTAACTTAGTTAATGGAATACCCAATGGCCCAATCAATAGCCTAATCAATGGCTTAATCAATATCTTAATCAAGGGCTTATTCAATTAGCTCATCATTTTCTTAAAAAATAAGTTATTCATGGTGTAACAAATAAGTGTTACTCCCAAAGTATACCCATCATAACCATAAGTATCAAGGCATCGCAATATCACCACAATAAATATTTTTTAGATGTACACAAGCGTATAGAAGGTCTTCAATAACTAATACAAGTCTTGGCCTAAGGTGGGTCGAAGGGCCCACTTTTAAATCCTTGAAATCCTTTACCAAGAAATGTATATTCCAGCCTTAGCTACAACAACAACAACAACAACATACCCAGTGTATTACCACCTAATGGGGTCTTGGGGGGTAGAGTGTATGCAACCCATACCACTACCTCAGGTGAAGTAGAGAGGTTGTTTTCGATAGACCTCCGGCTTGGAATCAATAACAATATAACAAACACAATACATAAATACATATAAATACAGTATGCAAAATAAACTAACAACGCTAGCCACAAGATAATACTAAAAATATACATCTAAAACCATAGACAACACTCAACACCTACGAATAAAAAACTTCAAACACAAATACAGAACACTCCCCTACTGTCACCGACACCCTCCCACCCCCTAACCCTCTACCCTAATCCGCATCCTCCACACTTTCATATCAAGGGTCATGTCCTCCATAAGATGTAACTGCTCTATATCATGTCTAATCACCTCCCTCCAATATTTCTTTAGCCTACATCTCCCCTGCCTAAAATTTTCCATAGCCAGTGTCTCACACCTTCGTACTATCGCATCAGCACCTCTCCTCATCATGTGCCTGAACCAACGTAACATCACTTCTTCCATCTTGTCCTCCACCGAAGTCACTCTCACTTTTTCCTGAATAATCTCATTTCTTACTCTATCCTTCCTGGTCTGACGATACATCCACCGCAACACCCTTATCTCTGCCACTTTTAACTTTTAGACGTGGGATTTCTTAACTGGCCAATACTCTGCTCCATACTACATAGTCAGTCGGACTGCCACTCTGTAGAACTTACCTTTAAGCTTTGGGGGCACTTTCTTATCTCATAAAACTCCCGAAGCAATCCTCCATTTCAACCACCCTGCCCCAATATAATGCGTGACATCCTCATCAATCTCACCATCGGCCTAAATTATAGAACATAGATACTTGAAACTCTCCCTCTTTTAAATGGCCTGAGAATCTAGCTTCACAAACATATCATTCTCTTGCGACAAATCACTAAACTTACACTCCAAGTACTCCGTCTTGGTCCTGCTCAATCGAAAACCTTTAAACTCAAGGGTCTGTTTCCAAATCTCCAACTTATCATTAACTCATCCCTTAGACTCGTCAATCAATACCACATCATCTGCAAATAACATATACTAAGGCGCCCCTCCCTAAATATGTCGCGTCAACACATCCATCACAAAGGCAAATAAAAAAGGGCTAAGAGTCAATCTCTAATGCAAACCTACCAAAATTAAAAAGTTCTCCAAGTCTCCACCTACGTCCTTACACTAGTCTTCGTGCCATCATACATGTCCTGAATTGACCTAACATAAGCCACAAGCACCCTTCCATCCTTCAAGCACCTCCATAGAATCTCCTTGGGCACTCTATCATATGCCTTCTCGAGATTAATAAACACCATATGCAAGTTCTTTTTCCTCTCCCAAAATTGCTCCACTAATCTTCTCATAAGGTAAATGGCCTCAGTAGTCAAGCGACCTGGCATGAAACCGAACTGATTCTCAGAGATAGTCACAATTCTTCTCAGTCTTAACTCTACCACCCGCTCCTAAACCTTCATAGTATAACTCAATAACTTAATACCTCTATAGTTGTTTCAACTCTGGATGTCTCCCTTGTTCTTATATAAAGGAATCCTCGTAATCCACCTCCATGCTTCAGGCATCTTTGTCGCCCTAAAAATGATGTTAAACAACCTTGTCAACCACTTCAAACCTGCCCCGCCAGTGCTCCTCCAAAAATCCACTAGAATTTTGTCTGGCCCTGTCGCCCTACCCCGACGCATCCTGCGAATAGCCCCCTTGACCTCCTCAACCTCAATATGCCTCCAATTACCATAATCGCAACACTCCTCAGCATTCTCCAAATCCCCCAACACGAAACCTTTATCCCCCTCGTCATTCAAGAGTTTATGAAAATAGAACTGCCACCTCTTTCTTATAAGGGCATCTTCAACCAACATTGTACCATCTTCTTCCTTGATGCACCTCACTTAGTCTAGATCACGAGCCCTCTGCTCCCTGGCCTTAGCAAGCCTATACAAATTTTTATCCCTGCCTTTCTCCTCTAAAGCTGCATACACGCTCTCAAAAGTTGTTGTCTTAGCTATCATAACCGCCAGCTTAGCCTCTCATCTAGCTACCTTATACTCTTCTTTATTTTTCTGTCTTTCCTCCTCATCCTTTCTCTCAACTAACTTGGCATAAACCACTTTTTTAGACTCCACCTTCCTCTTAACCTCCATTATTAGATGTTGAATAAGCCACAACTATCCCTACTATAGTAATTTCTCCCAATAGAGAGCAACTAAGTCAATTCCACCTAAGGTAATGGCAACTAAGGTAAGTTCCACTCTATACTCAAGTGACTTAATCAATCTCATCATTAGTAGAGTAAACAAAGTATTTCCAATCTAAATAGGAGCCTACAAGGTCAACTTTACCTAAGGTAATGTTTAACTAGGCTAATTATGCCTAAAGCTATATCCAAAAGAGCCTAAACGATTCAACTAACTCAAGTATTGTAATTTGTCACACCAGCACCTAAAACCCATCCTAAATCTAACACAATATGATAAATATACTATACATTAAATCAATCTAATAAGGGGTAAAACCTGGCCTACCTGGATGCTGAAGAAAGCTTAAAAGATCTGCTAAATCATCGTTTTTCCCTTTTGAGAAGCTTTTGCAAAATTTCAAGCTATGAAAATCACATTCTACTCATCAATACAAGAATAATGGTTCCCATATTGCACCATTATACTTCAGGTATAAAAATTATACCAAAATTCTATGCGGGTCCTACTTATGGAAATTGTATTTCTAAAACCAATCCAATGTTCCCTCGTGCTCAAGAAGCC
The DNA here is from genome assembly GCF_002878395.1 of Capsicum annuum. Lineage (NCBI taxonomy): Eukaryota > Viridiplantae > Streptophyta > Magnoliopsida > Solanales > Solanaceae > Capsicum > Capsicum annuum. The sequence goes on from NC_061112.1 coordinate 83,655,912, forward strand.
ATTATCCTAAAAAATGGGTGAAATCTGAGCTAATTTGGGGGCTAAATCAAGCCTTCGAGGTTTGATATTTTTGATCAAGAAATGAGAAATGCTATCATGAAAAGGGTAAAATCTTACCATAAATCAAAATTTAATGGTGTAAACAAGTGTTAGTCAAGCTCCCAAATCACCCGCAAGCTTTAATTTCATGCTAGATCACTATCTAGGATTTTATCTCTCTTAGAAATGGATGAAGAATGGGAAAAGGGGGCTAAAAAGGACTATTTATACCCATATCAGGTTCTCGGATGTCTTTGGATGGACTTCGACCGAGTGCTTAGAATTCGTTCAGAATCCCGTGTGTGCAAATAAACTATGCTACCACACCAAATTTGATGTTCCAGACTCAATAATATTGTTGAAATTTCAATCAAAGGTCATTTCGACAAAAAGCGAGTCCCACAACTAATTTTCATTCTCTTAACGTTTTGACCAATATGTCGAAATAAGACCGAGTGCTTTGGGACCCAAACAAAGAATCCACCTAGCCTAAAATTGATGTACCGAAGCAGCTGAAACAGTCAAAATTTGCATTCAAGATCCTTTGACTAAAGTTTTTGTACAGTGGTCATTTAGAACTAGCGAAGACTTTAAAATAGAGAATTGGCTCTAAAAATCAAACGAACTGTCCGATAATCAAATTGTCAGTTAAGCAAGTTATAAATGACTTGGGACAACTATAGAAAAGCTTTAGCGATGAAAATAAGAGAAAATATGGAAAATGACCTGAAGGGTCATTACAATATCCACGATTAAAGGAACTTTTCTCTGCGAAAGTTAAGGATTGGGATGTACTTGAAGCCTCAAAAAGGTTAGGATATTGGGTCAGCATCTCACTCTCAATCTCCTAAGTAAACTTCTCTACTAGGCGGTGCCTTCACTAAACTTTAACTATAGAAATCTCTCAAGTGCGCAACCGCCTGACATCACTAGCCAAAATAAGCACAGGATCATCCAGAAGGTCAACCACTCATCTAGTTGGACTGAATCCCACCTACGTACATGAGATAGATCAAGAATGTATCACCGTAACATAGAAACATAGAAAACTGGATGGACTACAAGAAAATCTTGAGGTAAAGTTAACTGATAAGCCACCCACCAACTGTGTGAAGAATCTCAAAAGGTCTAATATACCTAAGACTGAGCTTGCCCTTCTTCTCAAACCTCATCACACCCTTCATAGGCGACACATGGAGGAATACCCAATCACCAACTCTAAATCTTAAGGCGTGAAGCCTACGGTCTGCATAAGCCTTCTTCCTACTCTGATCTGCTCTCAACCTGTCCTAAATTACCCTGACTCTGTCCAACGATTCTTGAAGCAAATCAGTATCGCGGGGTCAAAACTCAAAAGTCTCAAACCATCCAATCGAGAATCAGCATCGCCTACCATACATTGTATAAAAAGGCGCCATCTTAATACTCGAATGATAACTATTATTATATGTGAACTCTATTAACCTCTCTCTGGGTCTTAAAATGATGAAGACTGTGATGATCGGTTAAAATCTCACAATGCACACCACTGACATAATGCCTCTAAATATTAAGTGTGAAAAACTACCACCACCAACTCCGAATCATGAGTGGGGTAGTTGCGCTCGTGCACCTTAAGTTGTCTCAAAGCATAAGAAATATTACAACCCTGCTTCATCGACACACAAACCAAGTCAATGCCCGAAGCATCATAATACCTAGTGAATCCCTTACTCTTTACAAGAGAGCTAGAATAGGAGCTGAAGTGAGAAAATCCTTGAGCTTTCTAAAGCTTGACTCAAGCTCCTCGGACCATCAAAAAGGAACCTTCTTTCAAGTCAATTCTGTAATAGGTGTTGGAATAGTAGCAAAACCCTCGATGAATTATCTACAATAACCGGCCAAACTAATAAAGGTACGAACCACAGTCGAAGATATAGGCTTATCTCAATCACGAATAGATTCAATTTTGTTGGATCTACCATAATCTTATCCTTAGACACCACATGTCTAAGGAATATCACAGACTCAAGCCAAAACTCACACTTAGAGAATTTCACAAAAAACACATGATCTCTCAAGGTCTAGAGAATAATTCTCAAATGTCGCACATGATTTTTCCTCTTCCTCGGATATACAACGATTTCATCGATGAACACAATTACAAAGAAAATCCAAATAAGTCTAAAACACTTGATTCATTAAATCCATGAACGTGGTTGGGGCATTAGCCAACCTAAAAGACATCACTAAGAACTCATAATAAACATAACAGGTCCTAAAAGATGTCTTCAGGATATCCTCAACCCGAATCCTCAACTGATAGTAACCAAATCTCAAATCAATCTTAGAGAACACCGTTGCCCTGAAGCTGGTCAAACAAGTCATCAATGCGAGGCTTAGGCTTATGGTTCTTCACTATCACCTTATTAAGATACCTATAATTAATACACATATACAAGGGGTCATCTTTCTTCTTTACAAATAACTTGGGAGATCCCCAAGAAGACGCACTCAGTCTAATAAAACCCTTACTAAGAAGATTTTGAAATCAAGAATTCAACTTCTTAAGATTGGCAGGATCTATATGGTAAGGTGCCATAAAATAGGTCGGGTTTCAGGCTCAAGATCAATAGAAAACTCAATCTCATGGGCAAGAGGTATACCAAATAGATCGGTAGGGAAAACATCAGAAAATTATGAACTACACAGACAAAATCAACCGATGGACTATCTACACTAACATCATGGATATAAGTGAGGTAAGACCCGCAACCTCTAAAAATAAGTCTCCTAGCACACATATAAGAAATAATCCCCATTGGCGCTTGACTAACAGCTCTCTGCCACATGATTGGGGTATACCGAGCATGCCTAAAGAAATGGTCTTGGCAAAATAATTCATGATGCATGATAGTGGGATAATTAACCCATGCCCTAAATTACATCAATATCTCTAACAGTCATAGCAAAGGATATGAACACTCGATCCACTATAAAAGAATCACCCATGGGAGTAGATACACACAAGGGCACGAATAATAAATCCCAAGATAACTCTAACCATTGAGCATAATAAGCAGATACATAAGAATAAGTGGATCCTAGATCAAATAAAGAAAAGACCGATTAATAGTATACCAAAATTATACCTGTAATAAAAACATCCAAAGACTCAACCTCGGGCCTGGCAGGTACTGCATATAACATACCACACTTGCCACCTAGCTGGACTCCTAATTACTTTCTTGTCCTACCTGCCTAAGAACCACCTCGAGCATCCTGGGGATCACCCATATAACCCTAATAACCATCTCTAGTTGAGGAATGAACTACTCAAATAGGAGGAATACTTTGAGTTGAAGCAACAATTACCCCACGACTAGGGCACTTTTGCAAATAGTAACCACGAGCTCCATAACATAGCATATCATATAAGCTAAACCAAAACCAGAAGATTTGGTTGACCCAGAATAGTTGTCATGCCTAGAATGACCAAAAGATAAATCCATCAAAAACTGACCGCCAGTCTGACCAGGGCAATCGTTGGTACTAGACTGACCTCCATCAATAATCTAAAGTATTTCTTGAATAAGTCGACTAGGTTGACTCTGAGGCTGATAGGATAACGCAGGGAATATCTACCATGAGAACTGATACCTCTGAATTGGGAATTACTACGGCTCTCACTGAATATGACTTGATACCTAAGCCTCTTATCACTGCCCCCACAATCCTCATGATACATCTTCTCCATCACTTGAGCATGATGTGACACCTCAGCAAAAGATCTGCCCACAGTAATAAGGCTCTGAGTAGATATACGAAGGAGAAGTCTCAACATTCTCAAAGCAACGAACCCTCTCATACTCAGCACCTAGAATAAAAGTAGCATGCCTAGACAACTCATGAAAACAAGCCTCATACTCCACAATAGTCATGGACCTTGCTTTAATCTTGAAAACTGATCTCTCAAACGATCCTTGAGGTTATGGGCCATGTACTTCTCCAAACATATCTCAGATCCTTGAGTCTGCGGGGCATGATCTCTCATGTCAAAGCAGAAGATCCATCTGGCCTAGAATCTAGATAATCTTTCCACCAACGTCCAATAGCTAAGTCTAAGTGAAAGGTAGTAGAATCGACACCACAAATCCCAACTAGGCCTAAATTATAGATCTTATCCTCACAAGCAACAAAAAACTCATATACATCCTCGCCCGAAGCACCAAAAAACCAAGGCGGAGCGAATATAAAAAACCTACACAATATTTTCTATTTCTCAATAGACATAGCAAGCTAGGAAACCACTGGCTGAGCAATTGTCGGTGTATGAGCACCACCACTCTGGGAGCCCCAGCTACAGGTTTTGGACCCGCCTCAGTACCACTCTGATCTATAGACTATGCATCATCAAACGGTGCACTATTAATTAACCCTAAAAGATCAACCAAAGCATCTCTAACCTCTGAAGAATAAATAAACCTTGGTGAAGCATAGGCTGGTCCCTAGCCCACTACTGGCTGGGGCAAAAAAATCTCTGGCTCAGAAGCAGAAGTAGGATCTAGTGGAGGCCCTTTATCTCGTTCCTTAGCTGGGGACACATCTCATAGCTTTCCACGACCTCTAGGTCATCTAATAGGAGTAGGATCCCTAGGCTTGATCTCGGGGCCCTCATCTCAAGTAGCGTTAGCATATGTCCTAGCCATCTGTGAAAGAGTGAAGTCAAAGAAATGTTCTATAAAATAACTCAGACTCTTCCCACAAAATGAGTGAAAGAAGTAAAGAACTCATAATAATGTTCCATAGCCTCCCAAAAATAGAAAACTAACGTCATCATTCTAATTCACATGATGCTACTAGAAATTTGCTCTTGTACTAACAATATTGGTGAAGCCTAGGCTCTGATACAAATTTGTCACGGCTCAATTTATGAGTCATGATGGCACCTACTCTACCCCACTAGTAGGTAAATCAAACCATAACCAGGAGCAAAACGCAATAGGTTAACTTAGTAGAAAATGCCCACAAGGCAAAAAACAACACATGCAACTTATAAATAAGACAGGGTAGGAATGGATAAAAGGTAGTCAATACATATATCATCCCACGACCTGGTAGATCCAATACAAGAGTAACTATAAATACAACCCAAGTATCTAAAATAGTCAATACAATTTGTGTTGAAACTAAAGAGTAGACATAAGTAAGATAGAAGAAAATGGGCGACTCTGACTCCAGAGCTCACCCTATCTCCAAAAATCAACATAGTATAAGCATCGATCACTAGTGGCAACTAGTACTCGAATTTGTATTAAAAAGGTACATTAGTGTAGTATGAGTACCAAAACCAAGGGTACTCATAAGGCATCATCTTCCCACTAAGCTAAATCATGATATAAATATGATAAAATGTAAGATAATGTAACTAAGTCATGATAAAGAGGTGAACTTGATAACCACTCCAACATCGCTGCGCATAGAAAAGTAAGTGAACCGCAATACTAACATAACATAAAGCATTAATACATGCAATCATAACTACAAAATTGGCCCCCATAAGCCAATTAGTGCAGAAAAGTAAATAACCCATCGCAAGCCCCCATAAGCCTGGAAGGTACAAACAAGATAGTATACCCTGCCACCATCATTTACCAACTCTCATGATGAAACAAATATTGTTACATGTCATGCCACACCATATCCATCATTTTATCATTAGCCATCATTTATTAGCTAATCACCAATTATAAATCAATCATTATATGTCAACTAATTATTTTTTATTAACTAATCACTATTTATCAAATAATCACCATTTATCGACTAATCACCATTTATCTACTAATCGTGGTATCACTAGAATTCACTCATATCTTGCCCCATTATAATTATTTTCTCATTTTCTGACTTAGCTAAAATCATTATTGTCATTCTCACACCCCGATATCATCATATTATAATAAGTATGTTATCATAATATAATGGGCATATCCGGACTCAAATTGATAAGTATAATCAATAATATCATTGTAAATATCATCATTGATATCATTATCTATATCATTACTAACATCATCAATATTGTCACCAATATCATAGCCATCCTTTGGATTTTCACCAAGTATAAATAATCGATATCATTATTATTATCTGAACATGAATCGTTATTTGTATAATTCATAACATAAGTAATATTCAGACTTATACTAGTAACCACATCATCATCACCATGGCCAATAGAATAATCATTATATTATTCAATAGCATAACCGCATATTCTTAAGTATAATCAATAGCATAATCACTAATATAATCAATAAGTATGATCTTTAGTATAATTAATGGTATAATCACTGATAAAATCAATAAGTATGATCTTTAGCATAATCAATAGCTTAATTACTAATATAATCGATAAGCATAATCTTTAGCATAATAAATAGCGCAATCTCTAATATAATCAATAAACATGATCTTTAGCATAATCAATATCATAATCACTAAAATAATCAATAAGCATGATATTTAGCATAATCATTAATATAATCAATAAGCATGATCTTTAGTATAATCAATAGCAAAATCGCTAATATAATCATTAAGCATTATCTTTATCATGAACAATAGCATGATCGCTAATAATATCAGTAACTTAGTCAATGGCATACCTAATGGCCCAATCAATAGCCTGATCAATGGCTTAATAAATATCATAATCAAGGGCTTATTCAATAGCATATTCAATTAGCTCATCATTTGCCTAATCAATAAGTTATTCATAGCATAACTAATAAGCATTACTCCCAATGTAAATCCATCATAACTATCAAGTAGCAACGCATCTTAATATCATCGCAATAAATATTTGCAAAATGTACACAAGTGTATAGAAGATCTTCAATAACTAACACAAGTTTTGATCTAAGATGGGTCGAAAGACCCACTTCCAAATTCTCGAAATACTTTACCAAGAAATGTCTATCCAAAACTAAGCTAAGGTATCTAAATCTACTATTAGATTTTGACTAAGCCATAACTAGCCCTAGAATAGTAATTTCTTCTAATAGAGAGTAACTAAGTCAGTTCCACCTAAGGTAATGACAACTAAGGTAAGTTCTACTCTAAACTTAAGTGACTAAGGCAATCTCCTTACTAGTAAAGTACCCAAAGCATTTTCAACCTAAACAATGGCCTACAAGGTCAACTTCACCTAAGGTAATGTTTAACTAGGTTAATTATGCCCAAAGCAATATCCAAAATAGTCTAAGCGACTAACCCAAGTATTATAATGTCACACCAACACCTAAAATCTATTCCAAATCTACTACAATATCATAAACATACTATGACTTTGCTCAATCTAACAAGTGGTAAAATCTAGCCTGCTTGGATACCAAAGAAAGCTTAAAAGATCCACTAAATCACCGTTTTTCCCTCTCAAGAATTTTTCACAAGATGTCAAGCTATGAAAATCACATTCTACTCATCAATATGAGAATAACGATACTTATATTGCACCATTGTGCTTCAGGTCCAAAAATATATCAAAATTTCATGTGGGTCCTAATTACATAAAACGTATTTTCTAAATCAACCCAATATTTCCTCATGATCAAGGAGTCATTACCCTAAAAATGGGTAAAATCTGAGCTATTTTGGGGCTAAAATTAAGCCTTCAAGGTTTTAGGATTTTTGAACAAAACTGAGAAAAGCTACTATGAAAAGGGTGAAATCTTACCACCAATCAAAAGTTAATCACATAAACAAGTATTACTCAAGCTCCCAAATCATCCATAAGCTTCAATTTCAAGTTATCTCACTATCTAGGGTTTTATATCTCTTATAAATAGATGAAGAATGGCTAAAACGAACTAAAAGGGGATTATTTGTACCCATTACAGGAGTTTGGGTGTTGCTATCACGACTGATATTGCGATCGTATTCTGGAAAGGGTAAATCACATATGGAGATCATGATTTACACATTTCAATCACCATTTGTCACAAAGGGTAAAACGTATATCGCGATCGTGGTTTACCCTTCATGATCGCGGTCACACATGTGACCTGATATAGAAGATTTTCTAAGTTTGCAATGGACTTTGATTGGGTGTTTGAGATTTGTTCAGAACTCCGTGCGCCCAAATAAATAATGCTACCATACCAAATTAGATATTCCAGACATGATAGTACTGTTTAAATTTCTATCTAAGATTGTTTCAATAAAAAGTGGGTCCCACACTCAATTTCCATTCTCTTAACTTTCTGACCGATGGGTCGCAATGAGCTTGGGTACCTCGAGACCTTAACTAAGAGTCCACCTAGCCTAAAATTGATATTCAAGAGTGGCTGAAACAGTCAAAATTTACAATTGAGGTTGTTTGACTAAAGTTTTTGCCTGATGGCTATTTGGAACCAGCAAAGACTTCAAAGTAGGGAATTAGCTCTAAAAAAATAAACGAACTGCCTGATAATCAAACTATTAATTTCATCAAGTCATAAATGACTTGGGACAACTATAAAAAAGTTCAAGCAACAAAAATAAGTTGAAATATGAAAAATAACCTGAAGAGTCATCACAGTGTAAGAGTTTCTCTTATTTCTACCCCATTATATTATTAGGATCTCCTTTTCTCTTGTAGCCTCTATTTTTGTACCCATACTATCGATTGTTTCCCTGTACTTCTTTTTTCATGTTGACATTGTCATGTTTTCCAATATTGTTAAGACTAGGCATTGGGTTATCATATTATTATTGAGCATTTGGGGCTCTATCACTCCTACTTCTTGTGCTTTCCTCTCTATTATTTCTTTGTTTTCTTTCATACATTTAGCTAGGTTATGACCAAAGTTCTTGCATTTGCTACATAGAATTTGTTTCCATTCAAACACTACTTCTTGCTCCACTATTTGTCTATATTCACTCTCGAACATGACTAAAGAGAAATTTTCTTTGTTAGCAAGATGTCAACTAGTACTCGAGCAAAAGTTAATCTCTCTCATTTAGTATTTGTATTGTTTGCTCTGAAAGGGTTTACCACTACCTCACAATTTTTATCAATGCATTCCACCTCCAAATACTTCACCTCTAACCCTATGAGTCCAATTTAAACTAGAATTTTGTCTATCAATTCCCTTTTAACATCAATATCTAGTTTCTGATCGAATATTTGTACTCCTTGTTCCACCACTATTGCACTTGCTATAGGTTCCTTGAATCACACTAGAAATACTTCCCTATGCACTTGTGCTACTTTATTAACCCCTAGCTTTCCCCATATTCTCTTGAAATAGCCATCTATTACTGTCTGGGTGGATTTGATCCCAATCCATAACAAATCACTGCATTTTTCCAGAAATCTGCTTCCTCTTTGATGTCTTCCATTGTTATTTTATGTTACTCTTATTCTTTTCAGGTAAGCTTAGATCAAAACTCTCACTTATTTAGAGTTCCCCCACCACACTGCTCCATTAGATTTCAGGATCTATGGTTTTTGTAATACCTTGATTTTTAGTTTCCACTTCTACCATATCTGCCCAGGATTTACTCCCTAGTGTACTAGGTGAACATCTTTCCCTGGTCGAAAACAGATCTAGTGTCTTCATGTGTAGTAATTCCAAAAGGAAGTATTCCCTGCAATACGTTTATGCACTTTGATTTCTTTGCATCTCCCGATTGTGGTACCATATTCTTACTCTGTATTTGATGATTAGCTACTCCTTTCATTGTTTTTCCCCTCTCCGTTGCCTTAGATTTCCTCGCTATCTCCAGTATTAACTGGTTGAGGTCATCCTAGAGAGAGAAGCTCTCAAGGTAAAAAGAAAAGTTAAACTGAATCAAATCAATTTGATATTATATGTATACAATTTTTAACAATATTTATTGCAATATAATTTATAAATATCTGCTAAATATTTTTAATAGAATTTATCTTTTAACATATTATCTCTAGCTACAACATAAAATTTTGAATGGTCCAATAAGTTTTTTTTATAAATCATAGACGTTACTCCCTCTACTTTATTTCACCTGGTACCTTGATTAAAAATAGTTATTTCAATTTATTTTTTTATTTTATTTTACCTAGTATCCTTACTAAAAATTGTTATTTCAATTTACTTGTCCAATTTATGAAATTAAGAAAGTTTTTTAATTATTTTTCAATATTATTCATATCATTAAATGACTACATAAAGTGTTACTAGTCAAATTTAGATTTTCAAAGCACATTTAATAAGATTAAATTAGTAAAATAAATCTCTATTAAAGATTTAGTTAAAGGGTATGTCAAGTTAACATGACCCGAGTAAAATAAAACAGATCTAGAGCGTACTTCCTCAAGTCCAAATCAAAATCAAATCAATACTAATGTTAATGTTAATAAAAGAAATTCAAGTCAACACTAAAAATGACAATAATACTATCATATCTATTATTTGATTTTGATTGGATTAAATAGTTAAAATACATAATCAATTTTTTTTAATGCTTATGGCCTGTTTGGCCAAATTTATTTTTCTCCAAAAATATTTTTTTTTTGTCAAAAGTTCTTATTTTTCCTCAGCAGTAATTTTTTTTTGGGAAAAAACAGATGAGGTACTTGGCTAAACTTTTCGAAGAAAATAACTATTTTGGAGGAGTAGTACAAGTTATTTTTTATAAGAGAATAAAAATAGGTTTTACCTAAAACACTTTTGGGTAAAATCCACTTACAAAAATTTTAAAAATCTTAACCAAACATCAGTTCTTACTCAAAAATACTTTTTAAATTTATTGGTCAAGCAAAAAGTACTTTTGAGAATAAATTGATTTTAGAAATTTGACTAAACATGTTATTAGTCATTAGGGTATTTGGATTAGCTTTTTCGAGTGGCTTATAAGTTAAAGGTCAAAAGTCAAAAGTAGGTAGCTACCTACTTTTGGCTTTTGGCTTTTTTTGTACTTTAGAAGCCAAAAGTAAAGTGCTTAAAAATACTTTGCGTCTTTGTCAAACACCTCTCAAAAAAATGCTTTGTGTCTTTGTCAAGCACCTCCAAAAATTAAGTAGTACTTAAAAGTTAAAAGTACCTAAAAATAAGTCAATCCAAATACCCCTCGATACTTATTTTGACATTCCTTAAAATGATGATTATTTTTATTATGGCTATCAACTATTTGCAATATCTGTTTTATGCATATATTATTTTTTGGGAAAAGGGTCAAATATGTCCCTAAACTTTGTGAAAACGTTCAGATATACCCACCGTTAAAAGTTTAGCTCATCAATGTCCTTGCCGTCCAAGTTTTGGTCTATATATACTCTTGTTGTTAAGTTTTGGATCATATATACCCCTGTTGTCAAGGTTTTGGGCCATATATACCCCTGTCGCCGTTAATTGCTTTGCTGAAATTTTTCAACTCGCTTTTTCTTTTTTTTCCTTAAAAAATTATATTTGTCACATCAATTTTTTATTGCAACATCACATATAATTAAACCCACCACTTCTTCTACACATTAAACGTCTATCAAATGCTCTCATATACCTTACAATCTCTTTGGATTTTCTCTAATTTGTCGAAATTCTTTTGATGTATTTTTAGATTCTTGCATAACCGTTTCTCTCATGCATACATACATACATACGTACAAAAGATATCCTCTTAATTGACAACTTGTTTTTGTTGTCACTATATGGGCTCCCTCTTTTACACTTTTACATCCCAATATCTCACTTGCGTTTTTCTTATTCTTCTCATTCTTAATGTTGGAATTGATGGTGATGTGAAAGATAATGTCAGTTGATATAATACTAAAATAATTTGCAGTTGAAAAGTACTTTATTTCTTGATTTTTATCGCAATTGTGCATTGAGTTTTTATGGGGTATTCTTGGCTTTCTTCATTTTTTACTTGATTATTCTTGAGGTTATGCAAGCATCGAAAAACACAACAAAGAAATTTTGATAAATTAGAGAAAATTCAAAGAAATTATGAGGTAGATAAGAACATTTGACGGATGATTAATGTGTAGAAGAAGGGATGAATTTAATTATATGCGATATGACAATTAAAAAGTGATGTGAAAATATCATATTTAAAAAAAAAAAAAAAAAGCGAGTTGAAAAATTTCAGCAAAGCAATGAATGGCGACATGGGTATATATGGCTCAAAACTTAGCAACAGAGGTATATACGATCCATAACATAACAACAGGAATATATATGGATCAAAACTTGGACGGCAAAGGCATTGATGAGCTAAATTTTTAACGGAAGGTATATCTGAACATTTTCGCAAAGTTTAGGGGTATATTTGATTATTTCCCTTATTTTCTTAAAAAATATTTTAGTGTCACCATTCACATTGTCTGTTATTTTATTGAGAAACATCTTATATAGTTATATATTGTTAGGACTAAGAAATATTTGAAGCTCAAGTTAATTATATATTTTAATAGAAACATTATCGAAAGCAAACCTGAAAAACTACAGATAATCAGAGTTGAAAAATTCGATGTTTATAAATATTAAAATTTGACATATTTAATATAATGGTAATATTTTTGTCGTGTTCGTTATATGATAATATTTGAAGTGCAATTAATCTAATTTCATCTGATGAATAACATTACTATAAACATTATTTGTCATATAATAGTATTTCTTGTATGGCAACATTTTAACTCCAGATATTTTAACTTCTATAGAAAAGATAATTTTTTTTAACTTCTATATAAAAGATAATATTGAATGAATATTTTTGGTCAAATAATATTGTTCTTTATATGGTAATATTTGAGTTGGAATTAATCTAGTCCCATATAGGGAATAATATTTATTATAATATTATCTGTCATATAATGATTAATATTTAGCTGCAGATATTTTAATTTTTAACTTTTCTCAAATTTATATGATTCCTTACGTACTACCATAATATTTGAATTTCTTATATGGTAATATTTTAACTAGCAATCTAAAAATTATTTGCCTAATTAATGTTTCTTAACTAACAATCTAAAAATTATTTGCCTAATTAATAAGAAACATAATAAATTATTTTAAAATGTCCTTCCATATATACTCACACAAATCACAATTAAAGTCGGCATGAACCTTGAGAAACATAAATAAAGACCCATAATAAAATTTTCTCCTTCCATATATACATATAAAACTAGTATATACTACTTATATATATTATACGAGTCGATCCGCCACTATTGTACGGATCCCTCCAAATTTCTTTACTACGGATGACTTTGTAAATCTCACGCTTGTCCTTCTTATGTTCTCTTCCTTTTTCATGCAATCACTTTCTACTAAACAGTCACTAATTCTGCCCCTACAAGACAAAAGTATATCATATGTCTCCACCCCTAAACCATATGTCTCCACCCCTAAACCCCTAACAAACTTGCTTTCCACCATAATGTTACCCTTGTTATTTACAACGTTTTTCGGGTAATCTATATATATATATGCAATAACTTCAACACAAGTTCAAGTATAAAACAATAACACTTATGAAGTTCTTTTAACACCTTCAGCACAAGATTACGAATAATCTATCCAAGAAGTATGTTAATTTTCAGAAATGATATGAAATAGAATTTTTAAGGCCAAGTCCCCCGACTTCACGGAGTGTCCTAAAGGAATAATTTCCCTCACTGTACCCGAGGTTATGGAATTTTCCTCCTAGGATAAAATAGCCAAAAAAATCAACTGTAGTGGTATCTCAAACAATTGGAATCTCTTCGAACTCACTCAACGATTTGATTGATCACACGAAATATTTTTGAAGACAAGAAGAGTTTGTATTTCAGAAAATTTTTCATACCAAAACCTGTGGATAAATACAGGTTTATATAGCCATCAAGTGGCCCTTCCAAAAGGTGGTAATGGTTCATCCGAAAAGGTGTATCCTTTGGAAGAGTCATGTCTGTTCATTAGAAATATTGTATCTTTATCTGAACAGACACAACTATCTGAACAGTCACTCCTTTTCCAAAACAATATGTCTTTTCATAAAAAGTTATGTCCCTCCATTTTTCATTCACACCAATTGAACTCAACAATCCCCAATATGAACGGGGAATGGCTATTCTTTGTAAAACTTTATGGACAAATATGTGATCATCAAGTAAAGACTGATTGCATCGGGATAAGTGGATTTTCCTTTGAACTTTTTGTAGTGAACATGCATCGGATGCACTCGGTCAGTTATTAGATTTGATATCTTTGAACCGTTGAGCTTCAATGTACACCTAGACAACACGTCACACAACCAACCTTTTACCATTTATAGTTCTGATGGTTTTGTTCTTTTCGTCCATGAATACGTCCCGGTTTCATGAGAGCCTAGAGAATTGGTTTTTACTAACATTCTCCTTGAAGCGGCTTCCACTTCGCCCTCACAAAGGTGATTTCTAAACATTCAATCCTATAGATTAAACTATTTGGTCAAATCTACCAAATTTAGATAATCATTAAAAGACTTTTCACCTTAAATCTTATCCTTGTTAACTAAATATTGTCTACATCATGAGAATGGGTTGGTATTTTGACATTCTTGAACCTATCAGACACAACTTTGTTTGATCTCCTTAAACTTAGATCTTGGGATCTCCAGTCTGCTACGTAGAGTTACCGTCATGCTGACTTGTCCTAGGCCTTAAACCCATTCCCTTGGATGTTCTCTCAACTCCTTCTCTAGATAGGCCTTTTTTAAGTGGATCCGACACATTATCCTTTGACTTTACATAGTCAACAGTGATAATTCCACCAGAGAGAAGTTCTCTAATGGTATTATGTCTCCATATTATGTGAAGAGATTTATCGTTGTACATCATGCTACCTGCCCTACCTATCGCCGCTTGTCTATCATAGTGTATACGTACTGGTGCCACTGGTTTGGGCCAATAAGGAATATCTTTCAAGAAATTCTGGAGATATTCTTCTTCTTCACTGGCTTTATCTAATGCGATAAATTCAGATTCCATTATAGAGTGAGCAATACAAGTCTGTTTGGATGATTTCTAAGAGACCGCTCCTCCACCGATAGTAAATACATAGCCACTCGTGGATTTTACTTCGTTCAATCTGGTGATCCAATTTTCATCACTATATCCTTCAAGTACCACAGGATATTTATTATAATACAAAGGGTAGTCTTAAGTATATTTAAGATACCCCAAAACTCTTTTCATTGTCATCCAATGAGTTTTATTAGGATTACTCGTGTACCGACTCAACTTACTAATAACGTATGATATGTCTGGTCATGTACAGTTCATTATATACATTAAACACTCCAATACTCTTGCGTACTCTAATTGTGAGTCACTTTCAACTTCATTCTTTCGAAGTGCAAAGCTCACATCCAATGGAATCTTGGAAATACCAAATTCCATATACTTGAATTTGTCAAGTACTTTTTCAATGTAATGAGACTGTGATAATGCCAACCCTTGTAGAGTTCTATGGATTCTTATCCCTAAGATCACATCCGCAACTCCAAGGTCTTTCATATCGAACTTGCTCTCGAGCATTTATTTCATTGCATTTATGTCTGAAATGTCTCTACTGATGATCAACATATCATCCACATATAAACACACAATGACTTGGTGATTTGAAGTGTCTTTAATATAAACACATTTATCACATTCATTAATTTTGAATCTATTTGCCGATATGATTTGGTCAAACTTTGCATGCCATTGCTTAGGTGCTTGTTTTAGTCTATAAAGTGACTTAACAAGTTTACACGCCTTATTTTCTTTTCCTAGAACCACAAAACCCTCAGGTTGTTCTATGTAAATTTCTTCCTTCAATTCTCCATTTAGAAATGCGGTTTTCACATCCATTTGATGGATTTCAAGATCATATACCGCCGACAAGGCAATTAACATTCAAATCGACGTTATCCTTGTTACCGGTGAGTATGTATCAAAGTAATCAAGACCTTCTTTTTGTTTGAAGCCTTTTACTATAAGTTTTGCCTTATATTTGTCGATAGCACCATCCGCTTTCATTTTCCTTTTAAATATTCAAAAGGTTTGTTTCCTGGAGGAAGATCAACAAATTCTCACGTATAGTTGCTTAAGATTGAATCAATCTCACTATCAACTGCCTCTTTACAAAAGGATGAGTCCGAAGATGTCATCTCTTCCTTAAATGTTTGAGGCTCATTTTCTAACAGAAATGTTACAAAATTCAATCCAAACAAAGTTGATGTTCTTTGACTTGTACTACATCTTGGATTCTCATCATTATATACATTCTCACTTGGTTCATCTCAAGGTCGTTTAGACCCTTCAATAGACTGTTCATGTCTAATTTTATATGGATGAATGTGTTTTAAAAATTCAGTGTTATCTGATTCAATTACCGTATTTTTATTAATATCCAGATGTTCGGATTATGAACCAAAAATTAACATACTTTACTACTTTTAGAATATCCAATGAACACACAGTCCACCGTCTTAGGTCCTATCTTAACCCTTTTAGGTATAGGAACTTGGACCTTTGCTAGACACCCTTATACTTTGAAATATTTCAAGTTGGGTTTTCTTCCTTTTCATTTTTCATAAGGAATTGATTGTGTCTTACTATGGGGAACTCTATTGAGTATTCAGTTGGCTATAAAGATAGCCTACCCCCAAAAGTTTTGCGATAAACCTAAACTTATAAGTAAGGCATTCATCATTTCCTTTAAAGTTTGGTTTTTCCTTTCCGCAATACCATTAGATTGAGGTGAATATGAGGTCGTAGTGTGATGAACAATTCTATTATCTACACATATTTCGGTGAAGGGAGATTCATATTCTCCATCCCTATCACTTCTTATAGTTTTGATCTTGTTCTCTAACTAATTTTTAACTTCAGTTTTGTATTGCCTAAACGCATCTATCGCTTCATCCTTACTATTTAGTAAGTAGACATAGCAATATATAGTGTAATCGTCAATAAAAGTTATGAAATATTTTTTCCCACCACGTGATGGTGTTGACTTTATATCACAAATGTCAGTGTGGATTAAGTCTAAGGGGTTGGAATTCTTTTCAACGAACTTATACAAATGCTTAACATACTTTGATTCCACACAAGTTTGACACTTTGATTTATTGCACTCAAAGTTTGGCAAAACTTCTAGAGAAAATACTCAAGTACCCCACTGGACTATACCTCAAAAGGCTATGACACACCTCAACTTAAAGGGGGTCCTATTATCCTTCCCCCCCTCCCCCCGAACTAATTAAAAGTGTAATTTTGATACTCTTAGTGCCTACGTGACACATACGTGGCACACACATGTTCCTACGTGGACACTTCAGTGTGTTGTACCATGTATGTGTCATGTATGTGTCACGTAGGCACTAGGGGTGTCAGAATTATACTTTTAATTAGTTCGGGGGGCTAATAGGACCCCCTTTAAGTTGAGGTGTGTCATAGCCTTTTTGGGTATAGTTTAGGAGGGTAATTGAGTATTATCTCAAACTTCTAAGTTAATAATTTATCGTAATGTTTTGTAATTAACATGGCCTAGTTGTTCATGCCACAAATTGGGAGACTCAAGTAAGTAAGAAGAATTTGAACTTTTATTGATTTCAACATTCATTACATTCATTTTGAATAGGCCCTCATTGAGGTAGCCTTTTACTAAATACACTTCTCCTTTACTAAGTACAATTTTTTCAAAAATAAATACACATTTGAATCTGTTCTTGTGTAGAAGTAAAACAAAAATCAAGTTCTTTCATAACTCAAGAACATACAAGACATTGTTAAGTGTCAACACTTTGCTGGAAGTGATCTTCAAGCACACTTTTCCTGTTCCTTCCACTTTTGCAATAGCGGAGTTTGCCATGTAGATTTTTTCTTCTACTTGAGCTGGAGCGAACGTCGAAAACAACTCCTTTTTAGCACAAACATGGCGGGTGGCACCAGAATCCATCCACCATTCGTAAGGATTTCTCACCAAGTTGCATTTGAAAAGCATAGCACACAGATCATCCATTTTTTTCTTAGACTCAACCAGATTTTCTTGGTCTTTCTTCTTTCCTTTCTTCAGGGTACGGCAATCCATAGACTTATGGTCAATCTTTCCACAATTGAAACATTTTTTCTTGAATTTCTTCTTGGGTTGATTGCTTTTATTTTCAGCTTTCTTTCGCTTTTTAGAGTTGTTTTGGTCATTTTCTACAATGTTTGCTCCACTCATTGCAAAATTGCCTCTTGACCTTCTTTATGCAACCTTGTTATCTTCTTCAATGTGTAGTCGTACAATCAGAACTTCGACTGACATCTTCTTACGTTTGTGTTTCAAATAATTTTTGAAGTCTTTCCACATAGGTGGTAGCTTTTCTATTATTGTCGTTACTTGAAATGATTCATTCACAATCAAACCTATAGTAAAGTTCATGTGAATACTAAGAACATTTTTAAATTGTTTAACAACGGTATTTGTCAAAATCATACCTTCCGCTAGGAGATCATGGATGATCACTTGTAATTCCTGCACTTGGGAAACAACAGACTTGTTGTCTATCACAAAGAACTTTTTAGTTTCGGCATCCTCCGTCATGTACTTCTGTTGTAGCGCTCCCCATAACTCTTTTACAGTCTTGGTTCCATTATACACATTGGAAAGGTCATCTTGGAGACCACTCAAGATATAATTCCTGCAAAGGAAATCTGAGTGTTTTCAAGCCTCCAAAATCACGAAGTGTTCTTTTTCAGAGGTTCCCTCGGACACCTCCGGAGCTTCCCCAACTGTGAACCTTTAAAGACACGGAGTTGTGAGGTAGAAGAATATTTTCTGCTGCCATCTCTTGAAGTCAATACCCATGAACTTTTCGGATTTCTCCACCAATGTCATAGCTTGCGGGGCATTAGTACAACTCATCGTGGCAATACTAGTTGCCATCATAGTCGTTCCAGCATCATGCATTTGACTATCAGTTGTCATTTTTCTGTCACCACAAGATAGTACCTTAAGTATATCGAAATACTTATTAAAAAATTGCAGCAACTTTAAATACTTCTAGTTTCTAGTTTAATGATAAAGTTTTTATGACTTCCAATCGTCAAATGAGTGATCTTTAACTTGTGATGAAAATTTTATTTCTTCAAATCACTAGTTAAGTTCAAATGGAGTAGAAAGCTAAAAGCTTTAATCTCCAGAAACCAAGCTATACAGATTCGAAAAAAAAACTTTAGTGAAAAGAAAATTGCACCAAACAAGCAAAGAATTTTTTTTTTCTTTTTCTAAAAATTATTCCTTAAGATTGTTATTTACAACGTTTTTCGGGTACAAGAATCTATATATATATATGGAACAATAACTTCAACAAAAGTTAAAGTCTAAGACAACAACACTTATGAAGTTCTTTTAACACCTTCAACACAAGATTACGAATAATCTATTCAAGAAGTATGTTAATTTTCAGAAATGATATGAAATAGAATTTTTAAGGCCAAGTCCCCCGACTTCACGAAGTGTCCTTAAAGAATAATTTTTCTCACTGTACCTGAGGTTATGGAATC
Source organism: Capsicum annuum (assembly GCF_002878395.1). Lineage (NCBI taxonomy): Eukaryota > Viridiplantae > Streptophyta > Magnoliopsida > Solanales > Solanaceae > Capsicum > Capsicum annuum. The sequence goes on from NC_061112.1 coordinate 83,675,464, forward strand.
TTGCTCCTAGGATAAAATGGTCAAACAAACCAACTGTAGCGGTACCTCAAACAATTAGAATCTCTTCAAACTCACTCAACGATTTGATTGATCACATGGAATATTTTTGAAGATAAGAAGAGTTTGTATTTCAGAAAATTTTTCATACCAAAATCAGTGGATAAATGCAGGTTTATATAGCCATCAAGTGGCCCTTCCGAAAGGTGGCAATGGTTCATCCAAAAAGGTGTATCCTTTGGAAGAGTCATGTCTGTTCATTCGAAACATTATATCTTTATCTGATCAGACACAACTATCTGAACAGCCACTCCTTTTTCAAAACAATATGTATTTTCATAAAAAGTTGTGTCCCTCCATTTTTCATTCACACCAATTGATCTCAACAACCCTTACTGTCTCTCTTTAAGTAGGATCGCCCCCACAACAAGTTACTATGGTCCTCGATACAGGAAGTGAACTCACCTGGATTCGTTGTAAGAAAACACCAACCACACCCTTAATTTTTGACCCCCTTGTTTCTAAATCCTACTCTCTTATCCCATGTTCTTCCGCAACATGCACAACAAAAAACCGGGATTTTCCTAACCCCGTTATTTGTGACCCCAAAAAACTATGTCATGCTACGCTGACCTATGCTGACGGTTTTTCCATTGAAGGTAATCTCGCTAGCGAAACTTTCAGTTTAAATAATGTGGATTTACCCAGGACGGTGTTCGGATGCATGGATGCGAGTTCAGGTTCGACCCCGGAAGATGCTAAGACTACCGGGTTAATTGGAATGAACCGTGGAGCTTTATCTTTCGTTTCACAATCGGGTTACCCGACATTCTCTTATTGCATTTCAGGTCAGGACTCTAACGGCGTCCTTGTTTTTGGAGAAGCCAATTCTCCAGGGCTTAAACCCCGAAAGTATACTCCCTTAGTTCAAATATCAATTCCGTTACCTTCTTTTGATCGGGTTGCTTATACGGTTCAAATGTCATTACCACCAGTAACTTTGGTGTTTCCAGGTGTTGAAATGAGTTTCACTGCTGAAAAATTACTATACAAAGTAGTGGGGGAGACGAGAGGAAGGATCAAGTATATTGTTTTACAATGGGAAATTCAGATTTCTTAGGGGCAGCGGCGTACATTATTGGACATCATTACCAGCAAAATTTCTGGATGGAATATGATTTAGCACATTCTAGACTTGGATTAGTTGAAGCTAACTGTGAATTAGCTAGTCAAACATTAGGACTAGGCTTATAGTTAATTAATTTTAATATTAAAAATTAGGTGAAATATTCTAATTTCATTGAAGAAATAATATTACTTAAATATTATTTGTCATATAATATTTAATATTTCTTATATGGTGATACCGTAATGTTGAATTGCACATATTCTAATTTCATATAAGGATTAATGTTTTATAAATAATATTTGGCATATAACAATATTCTTTTTACTGTAATATTTGAACTGCAATTATTCTAATTTATTTATAAGGATTAATATTATATAAATAATATTTGGCATGTAATAATATTATTTATATGGTAATATTTGAACTGCAATTATTTTAATTTGGGGATTAGGAATAATAATATCTAAAAGAATTTTCTTATAATATTAGTCATATTGTAGAATTTGATTGCAATTAATAATGCAAATAGATTCCCTAAGATTAGCAATTGTCTTGTTCTCTATACGTCACATGTCTTAATGTCAAACTTGATTTCCCTCCTTTTAATCTGTATCTACACTATTCAAAGGCTCCATTTGTTTTTTTAAGATTCAGACGTCTGAATCTGAATACACATCTGAATGATTAAGATGTTGTCTCTAGATCTGAAAACCGAATGATTAAGACTGTTTTTCAACATTTGAATGTGTAAAAACAAAAAAAATTTGTATACATAATAAAATAAAAAATACAATTCAAATAAAAATTAATTACATATTAAAAAAGTATGTAATTTAATATAACAAAACTATTAGTATTTGATTGAGAAAAAAATATTTATGTTTATTAGTAATAGTGGAGATGACTTATAATGGTGGTTGCGGTGACAATAATTGATGTTAGTGATTAATAATATTGGCGGCGATAATTGTGATGGTTGGTATTGTAGTGACTGTTATAATGGTGGCGATTGATGGTGGTGGTGGTTGTTGGGATGTGACATTGCTTGATGTTAGTAGTTTAAGGTGTTGATTATGTTGGCTGAAACATGCATGCATGGTAATTGACGATGTGTTGGTGCTAGTTGGAGATGTTATTTGTTGTGATGGTGGAGATGGTTGTTAGTAGAGATAAATTGTAGCGATGGTACTGATTGAAGTTGTGGTAGAGGTGGCATTACTAGTGACAATGGTGGTGGCGGCCAAAGAATGTGCAGAGTTGTGATGTATTAGTGGTAGTTAGTGGTGGTGCTAGTTGTGATAGATGAGTTAGTTGGTAGTAGGAATTGGCCGGTAGTGGTTGTTGATTGTGGTGTTGTTGACGGCAGTGGTGGCGGTGAATATAATTAGAATAAAAGAGGTAGTAGGTGTGGTAGCGATTGACAATTGTTGTTGGTAGCGGTATTTTTTGTCGATGGTGGAGGTGGTGGGTGGTGGTTGACAATGGTGATGGTGGAAGAGGTGGTTAGTGATGGTAACTGTTGATTATGAATAGAGTGGTGAATATTATCCAATACCAGAATATCCCTTCAGACCTATTAAGACTTTGTTCTAGATCTGAATGATTAAGACCTATTAAGAGTTAAAACCTTAATAAAAAATAAATGAACTTAATGGTCTAAAGTTTGAACTATTCAAATTCAGACCTCCATTAAGTGCAAACAAATAAGGCCTAAAACTAGGAAGCCATCAAGTTAAAATTAAATTACTAAAATACCCTTTAAAATTTGAAAGACCATTTTATCCTTGATCAAAAAGAAAAAATTACATTCTTATTATATGAGTAATTTTAACTACACCTAATGAGAAGAGGGTTTCATCTACCTCTTGGGTTGTATATGTCATATGAAATTTAATTATTTCACATTTCATCTTTACTTTTTGATCTTTAAGATTTTATCCGTTTCTTTCTTTTGACTTTTAATATTCTTTTGCAAATTCTATAAAATGATGAGTGAAGTGCGATTATTTCTTTGTAGAAGTTCTCAATATTCTTCTTACCATTCTCATTTGTGATCATTTTCGTTATTATATATTGTATTTTCATGAATTAATATACAATAATAACTCTGATTTTTTATTTCATGACTCTGTAAGGGACCTTCGCTTGATTTCTTACCTATGCACTTCTTGCTTTTGTTGGCAATCTAGAGGGTTAGGTGTATCTTTACAAATCATTCAAAAGTTTGAGAATATTTGGCTCATGATGTGGTACTCAAGTATCTATTGAATCGTCGATTATGATGTTTTGATTATATTTTTAATATATAAGCAAATTTTTAAAAGTGTAGAATTTGAATTTGCATTTCTTCCTTTAATAATATTAAACAAAAACAATATCAATAAGAGGTTGTGTAGTTGCAGAAGGGTAGATCTATGTTTTTAGGATTAATATTCTACTTGGGTTTGGATTGAATCTTTCTAGCTTTGATTACGTTATGGTAGTTCATTTTACAATTTGAGCAATTCTTTTTGTTGATAATTAGCTATTATTATAGGTGTTATGAAGAAATGTCAATATTGTTCGAAAATCAACAAGTAGAAGAATCATAGAAAGACAGAGGACACCGAATTATCAAAATAAATGTTAGTATGCAAATAGCTAACAAAATGAAAGCTCCCTTTCCAATTGATTGTTAGGCATAAATTTTAGTTTCATTACTTTCTCTATCCGGTTCTAATTTAATTTAAGTTTTAGTTATTTCATAATATCATTGTTTTGTATAAGCTATATTAGTTTATTTGGTATTTTGTCCCCTCATGATGCAATCAAAATCTAGAGACATTAAATCATTTGAAACTATGTGAAAATCTAATCCACACTCCAGCCTTCAGATATTGAATTTTTAGTATTATATGCACTAATATTGACCTCTTTGTTTAGTTATGTCTAAAATGTAAGAAACAGTTAAGTGGATGAGAAGGGAAAGTGTGAAGATAAAAATAAAACTAATTTTCTACCCTCTTTTTTTAAGAATTGAAAAAAAAAATAGAAGCGAAATTGTCGCAATATGGAACCAATTGTATGCCAAACCTTTTGATTGAGATTGCATAGTCAAATGACATTGAAGATCAATTAATTCAATGAAATCCTATTAAATACTAAGTAATTGCTATAAAATACAATTACTATGAATAACTTACAACAATTTATAGTATTGTAAACATTGTCATACACTTTGTTCTGTTAAAGTCGTATTAAAAAGCAACTATGAAAATATTGATGAAGTAAAACTCAAGAATGTGAAGAAAAGAGTTAGAGAGAGAAAGAAACAAGATGAACCGATGTTTCTCGAATCTGAAATATTCGATCAATCTTACAAAAATATTTGTCTTGTATATGTACATGTTAAGCTAAACATTAATGAAAGTGGGTTGGATGAATTAGCCCAATACAATATTGAGTGGGCTTCAACTCTTCAATATGTTGATCCTTATCATTTATGGCATATATCTTTACACACACCCTCAAGATGAAGGGTGGAACACTCCAAGCTTTGGCAGAATAGAATGATGAGAAGGACCTACAAGTGTCTTGTTCATAATGTCATCAAGCTTATTAGAACTAGAAAAAAATGAAAAGAAATGAGGTAATTATTGAGATAGTCACAAACATAATGACAATTGATCTCAATGTGCCTGGTACGCTTATGGAAAACCAAATTCTTTGCAATATGTAGGGTTGCCTGGCTATCACAAAATGTAGGTACATGATCAATAATGGAGATAACCCAAAATTTTGACAAGCCAAGCTATCTCACCAACAACCCTGCACAAAGCCCTAGCCTCTGCTTCAGTAGAGGATAATGAACTGATGGTTGTTTCTTGCTTTTATAAGAGACAATACTACCACTAAGTAAAATATAATGACCAAGGATAGATTTTTTTAGAAATGAAGCAAGCAGCCCAATCAGAATCAGAGAATGCCTGAAGAGAAAGGTCTATAAAATTGGAAAGTAATATTTCCTGGGAAGGATCTCTGGAAAGATATTGCAAAACATATAATCCAGACAACAAATAAGGTTCTTGAGGATGTTACAAAAATTGGATCAAATGCCGAATCAAAAGGCAATGTCAGTTGTATATTGAAGGAATTCAACTTACCAACAAGCCTCTTATAAATGCTAGGATCAGCACAAGGTGAACCCATATCCAGAATGAGTTCAACAGAATTGTCAATAAGGGTGGAAATAGGGAAATATTAGTGGCAATTGAAATCAGCAAGCAAATCTAACAAATATTTGTGTTGATTAATAATATATCCTTGAGGATGAGAAGAAATCTCATGACCAAGGAAATAATGAACATACCCCAAGTCTTTGATTTTAAACTGAGCATCCAGAAATTGTTTAAGGGAATTCAATTAATCAAGATCATCACTAGCTAAAAGTATATCATCAACATATATAACAAGCACAATAAGAGAGGTACCAAACTACTTGGTAAAGAGTGAATAATTATTTATGATGGAAAAATAACCTTAAGAGACCAAAGCCTCTGACAGTTTGGAAAACCAATGTCTAGAGGCTTGTCTAAGCCCATAGAGGGACTTCTTCAGTCAACAAACCAGTGAAAAACAACTAGAAGAAAACTTAGATACCTCAAGACCAGGTGGAATCTTCATGTAGACCTCTTTATAGAGGCCACTATACAGGAAGTCATTATTGACATCTAACTGAAATACTGTCCAGCCTCTCTTGATGGCAAGAGTGAGAAAGAACTTAATAGTAGTAAGCTTGATGACAGAGGAAAAAGTATCTGTAAAATCAATGCCCTCCCTTTGTGTATCACATCGAATGAAGGACCTATATTTCTATCTCTCAATAGATCCATCGTCTTTTTCTGATCTTATAAACCCATTTGTAAGGTATAGCCTTTTGTGAGGAGAAAAATGGACAATGCCCCAAGTAAGGTTAGCCTCAAGAGCCTAAAATTCTTTTAACATGGCATTCTGCTATGCAAGATGAGGTGCTGCCTAATGATAAAACTGAGGCTCTTGTGCATATATAACATTAGAAAATACCTTGGATAGAAGAAAAACCATAAGAATAAATATATTAATTAAGATAAGCTGGTAGGTGAGTAACCTAGTGGACCTTTTAGAAAAGTGAGAAACAGAAGGAAAAGTAGAAATAGTGGCATTAGGAGTAAATGGAGTATGGGAAGAAGAAATAAATGGAGTTTCTACATAAGAGAAAGAAGTGTTAGAAGAAAATAAGGATTGGGAATGAACTGGATGATAAGGGAACATGTGTTTATGAAAAATGGCATCGCTGGAGTAAAATATTGAATGAGTGGAAAGATTGAGCAATTTATACCCTTTCTTTCCACAAAGCTAACCTAAAAAAATAGACGGAATGGACCTAGGGTGAAACTTTCCCCTTTCTTCATTAGGAGTGGTAGCAAAATACAAGCAACTAAAGGATCTGGGATGAATGTAACTAAGATGATGCATGTACAATTCTTCATAAGGAGAAAAAATTTAAGAAAGAGAAAGCCATCTTATTAATAATATATATGGAAGTAAGGAAATAACCTGAAAGACCCCATAAAAATTTAATGATTTTATTTTTAACCTTCCCATGTGCATAACGTCGATTTTTTACTTGAATTATGTCAAAGGTGTTAAAAGGGTAATTCAGAAAAGTTTCAGAATTTTTAGAAGGGGTTTGGGGACATTTTAGAACCCCCGAGGTAGTAAGCCTCTGCAATAGCGGCATGGCACACTGCTTAGCCTCCGCGATAAGGGCGTGGCATAGAGACTAATCTCCACGATAAGGGTGTCTCACGCTTTTATGTTAAATTCATCCAGTTTTATTTTTTTCACTTGGGATGAGGGTCTTTTGGTCTCTTTACCCCTTACACGATTTTTTAACATCATTTTACCCTCTTTTCTTCAGTTTTAAGGATCACAACCTTTTACTCTTTCTCTTTAACACCTAAGCCTAGAAAATCCAAAGGTTTTACAAAGGATTCATCATTCAAACTCCATGGTTTGATTTTTTTCAATTTCTTCCACATTTTAGGCATTTATCTCATTCTTTAAATTGAATTTTACATTATGGCATGTATTTAATCATTATTCAAGTGATTTAAATTGATGGATTTGAAATTAGGTTGAGAAGTTTAATTGGTTATTGCTTGAATTATTTTTCCCATATTTTAAATGGATCATTCATGATTTAAATCGATGGTTTTGGGACTAAATTAGTGCATTATTATTATGGTTGGAATGGGGGATATGGGTTTCCTTAAGTTGATGGATTTTTGGCTTGTTAATGGCATTAACCTCAACTCACTTTACAATCTTGATTTTAAACATGCATAATTACATAATTTAACTTGTTTTTTGGAAACATGCATTGCATTAAAGGTTAAATGGATAAAATGGTTTTGCAAGGCCCTTGATGGCCATGGTTTTGGATTTTAAATAGAACTCGAGAGTCAAATGATTAATTGAACTGGATTGGCATAATTAAATTAGCTTGCAAGCATATTGGTATGTCGATACCAAGTGGTAAATGCCTTAATATAATACTCTTAGGTAAATGGTTGGATTATGTGCAAACTAATTTAATTTGGGCTTTAAGAGAGTTCTGTAGCTCACCGTGAAGGTGGAGGTCTCAAGGAGATGAATACTAGAAACCACATTTACTGGTGTGGGGGTTGATGTGACTATGTTCTTGTTACATATATTTTATTTTATATTGGCTATCGCCTTGATGTCTTTACCCTTTTCTCGTATTTCCAGGATTCGTACGGCTAACACGCACTAGCCCTTTTTAACTGGGAGAGCCAAACCCAAATAGCCCATGGGTGCCTTTAGGATAGAGCGAACTATACAGTTTAAGCTAAGGTTTTAAATTGCATGTTAATGGACTATTGTCCCTATCATGACATTCTCTATGTGTATATAAATATTGTGTATGTGATTTTGATTATTTTTAGCATTGACATAATTTTATCCCTAATCTGTGAGTTATACGCCAGTGCTCGCCCCATTAACCATCCCCGGACGCTGTATTATTTCATGATGTAGGTTTGGAGGATATTTTTGTTACCCTTGTGCAATGTTAGGTGGTTTGGCACATCTGTGGATCTGTTGTGAAGTGGTGAGCCTCGATCTTTCTGAAGGCCTAATCATTTCACTTATTTTCCATATTTCTTCGTACTTTTGGATTTTTTCTATCATAGTTAGGGAAATACCCCTACTTAATTGGTATTTCTGATTTTAGAGGCTTTTATAGACAGTATTGGGATGACTGGTCATTTTGTTTTTAACCTTGGATTTCATTTGATTCATATATCTTTATCACTATGTTGGGTTGGCTTCTGCTATATTTCATTTATTGTGTTTTGAAGGTTAGGCTAAAGAGGTGGTATCTATCCCACAGTGGGATAGAGATACCCATCACGACTAGATCTTAGTTGTGGTATCTATCCCACAGTGGGATAGAGATACCCATCACGACTAGATCTTAGTTCAGGTCGTGACAAGCTTGGTATCAGAGCATGGTTTAGGGTTGTTGGATATCCACAAAGCCTTGTAGAGTAGAGTCCCTTTTATTAATGTGTGGTGCATCACACTTATAAGAGAGAGGATACAAGGCATCTAGGAATATTTTCTTTTTTTGTGTTCTATTTCAGGATATAGAGTCTAGTTTTCTTAAAACTTCTCTAACTCCTATCTTACTCTCATTCCAGATCATGCCTCTTCGAAGATCTGACGATCGTGAAAATCTGTTGGAACCTTTATCCCGCCTGAGGAAGATATTATGGGAACTCACCCTATTTACGGAGTGTAGACCCGATCTAGTGTCCTTTTTCCTAATTGTACCGCTCCATGTGAGGTTCCATCAATCCCTACTAGTCTTTCTCAAGCTTTTGGGATGGTGATACTCATGCTCTGTTGCCTCAGGGATATATTTATAATGCAAATTTTGTTATTCTATTCATCTACTTACTTAATTAGTTGCATCTCTATATCATTAACCTGATTATGTTGGTTCTGTTATTAATTCATCTGAGGTCACTCGGGTTGGCTAGTTTATGAGGTTGAATCCCCCAACCTTTACAGGCTCTAAAGTTGAAGAGGATCCTCATGGGTTTGTTGATGAGATGGAGAAGATTTTAGGGTGATGCATGCTATTGATTCTAAAGGTGTTGAGGTTATTATGTATCAATTAAAATATGTGGTTTATCAGTGGTATGAGAAGTGAGAAGCTATGAGAAGTAATAATGTTGAGATGACGGTATGGGATAAATTTTTAGGTGTTTTTCTTGATTACTTGTTTCCTCAAAAGTTGAGGGAGGATAAGGCCAAAGAGTTTGTGAACTTGAAGCAGGGTAAGATGAGTGTGAAAGAATATTCATTGAAGTTTCAGCAGTTGTCCCATTATGCTTTGGAGTTAGTGTCTTCTATGAGGTCTAGAATGAGGATGTTTGCTTCTAGTTTGTCCCATGATATGGTGTTAGAGTATAAGTTGTCATGTTGAATAATGATATAGACATCTCCGGGATGGTGGTTTATATGCAACAGGTAGAAAATGAGAAAAAAAATAGGTAGAGATGGGAGAAAGGTAGAGCTAAAAGTTTAGGTATGCAGAGCAGGGCTCAAATCAGCAGAATAGTAGGAGAGATGGTAGACAGTGGACTAAGAAGAATAATCAGGAGAGTTCTTATTCAACAGCTAGTTCTCTCTATCCTAAGCCTTTAGGTAAGTGTCATTTTCAGGCTAACAGTGGTCCTAAGGCACAGGGTTCCCAGTCTCAGGTTAATGGAGCTTAGTCAGACCAACCTTACCCTTCTTATAGATTTTGTGGACATTTTCACCATGGGTATTCTGAGGAGGAGATGAACTTGTGTTTCAATTGTGGTCAGCCTGGTCATATGCAGTGAAATTTTCCTATAGCTAAGGTTTCCACAAGAGCTAATAAGGTCCCGATTGCCACTTCTTCAGTTCTTGCACCTAAGGGCACTACTTTTTGTACCTACAATGGATGAAATCACCTCTATGCACTTGCTACTTGTCGAGAATCCAAGGCATACCCTGATGTTGTCACCTTTATGTTATTATTTTTCTCTCGTGATGCTTGTTTCTTGATTAATCCTAGGACTACCCTATCTTATGTGACTTCGTATGTGGTTGTACACTTTGGTTTTGGTCCTGAAAATATTTCTGATCCCTTTTCAATTTCGGCTTCATTGGGTGATTTTATTGTGGATAGAAGAATCTATAGGGGTTATGTGGTGTCTATCTTTCATAGAAAGACATTGGTGGATTTGATAGAACTTAAGATGGTGAATTTTTGTAATACCCCACATTTTGGACTAGAATGAAAATCTGTCATTCCTATCCGAGGATGTTTCAAAAGCCTTAAATCCTATGTAAATTTAGTATGTTAATCAATTATGTAGTGTGAGAAACTATTTGAGCATTAGATCATAGAGATCCCCTAACTCAAGTACAAGTTGAAAGCTTTTCTATCGTTTAAGTTTTAGTGAGCATCAAAACTTGAGTCAACTTCAATCGACCATAACACGTTTTATATAAAGAACTAGGTGGATTACTATATATCAAATGAAATATCTTTGAATTAGCTTTCCAATGATACCAATTTTGCCTAAATCCGATATCGAAGCTAAGAGTTATGCCCAATTTACTCCATCATGTCAGCCTAGAAACAGTGTGATGACATTCGTGATAGCTTATCACATTTGTGATGCCCTATCACGAAGGTCGTCAGCCTTAGGTAGAAACCAGCTCCTAAGTACCGACATTCATGATAGCTTATCACATTTGTGATGCCCTATCATGAAGTTTTTCAGCCTTAGACAGAAACCAACTCCTAAGTGACGACATTCGTGACAGCTTATCACATTTGTGATGCCCTATCACGAAGGTCATCAGCTATGATATTTCAACAACTGGAAAATTATTTCATAAGGGTATTTTGGTCTTTACCTTCACCTTCCACGACTTATAACCCTAAAGAGGCATAATTTTTCCCATTTTTCTTCAGTTAAGCATCTCAAAAACCCTCTCTTATACTCTCAACCACAAGATTAGCGTTTCCATCAAACTCATCTCTCAAAAGCAAGATTCAAGCCTTTTTCCAAAATAATCGAGAATTAAGTTTTCCAATTCATGAACTCTCCAACAAATCTTCAAAGTTTCCTTTCTAAGGTATGCGTGTGTTCATTCATGAACTCCTTTCGTCCATGAAGTTCAAGAACCCTTTTCTAAAACTATATATTATGGTTTTTCATGTTATGAAAGGATTATTGGTCATGTTTATGTGTGGAATGATGCCAAGATAGAATCTTTATGTGTTATTATGAATCCATGACATCATATGAGTTGAAAACATGTAAGTTTGATTATTTATGATGAGTAATTGTATGATTTACACCTATGCCTAAGTTGTGCATGTAAGGTGTTTGATAAAATACCTAAGAGACTAAAAATCATGCATTATAGCTAAATTGTAACTAAGTGAAGGATTCATGATATGCCCCCATATTCCAATGATTTTCATGTTGAAATTGTGTCTTGTAAATGTTGTTGGGATGTTCATAAACTAGTCTTATGAGATTATTCCATGCTTACTTGCAAATTCTACTTATGTACAAAATGTATGATATCCATGCACTTCGTGGAATTCCCCAAGTTATGATATTATGGGTTATTGATGTTGGTCACGTACTCAAGTCAGTCATGTGTGTCAGTTTTCTTCCATCGAGTCCTGGGGATATTCGTACTCAAAAAAATATAGTTATGTGCCTAAAGCCATGTTATGTTATCACGATACTCTCATTTAAGCCATGATCTATAGAATTCAGTCAGTCATGTGACTCAGGAAAACTCAGAAATCTCAACAGTTTCAGTAGTTCAGTAATCTCAGTGATCTCAGTAACTTTAGTATTCATAGTCAATCTCAATAACTTCAGTACTCTCAATCAGTCCTCAGAACTCAGTATATTTTATTAGTCATCAAAATTTAGTAAACTCAGTTTAGCTCCACTAAATAATACCATTAGTATCAGTTCAACTAATCAGTTCAGTTCAGTTATTCAGTTTATCTCTGTTATTCAGTTTAGTGTATTTCAGATGGGAGTAGGATTCAGCACCAAGTAAGCCAGGGATGGGGACTCACCCACTAAAATAGGACTGAGATCCCTAGAAGCAATCCCTAAGTTTTAGAACTACGTAGCCAGCGTAGGTACGAGATGTCACCCGTTAGATATGATTGACATACTCAGGGGTCACCGGTTAGCATGTTTATATGTATAGGACTGATCCCAGGAGTCACCCGCTAGATTTGGATTGACTCCACAGCAGATGTCTTTACTGGTGACGTGGTACTGACACCCTTCCAGTCAGGGCAGAGATTGGACCCCAGTCAGCTTAGCTTGGGTTATTTCGGTTAGATGAACACATCCCACAGTTTCAGTTACAGAATCAGGGCTGTCAGACACAGTCAACTTAGCTAAGTAGTACAGATTTAGCACTGTTAGATACAGTCAATGCTTATCATTATAAATAGACTTAAAGATCACCCGCTAGATAGGACTGATCTCAGACTAAGTCCAATCATCCTTATTATTAGTATGCTCATGATCACCCGCTAGATAGGACTGATCTTAGATTTAGTTGCTCCATATAGAACGGAACTCAGATAGTTCCATCAGTACTTAGACTGTCAGATATAGTCGCTCAGTATCGGTTATATTAGTTAGTCCGATCATTACAGTTATATCAGTTATATCAATTCTCATAGCTTATGTTATGAGTATTCAGTCTTAGGACTGTTAGACACAGTCATTCAAACTAAATTTTCATAATTCAAACTATCAGAAATAGTCAATAATCTATTCAGTACCTCAGTAACAGTAAATTCATGTCGTCAGCATTCAGATTCAGTAGTCAGTATCATCACGAGTTCAGTAATAGTTATTTATGCATGTATGTATTCTCACATCCATATTAGTTAGCATTGTTCATGCATATAACCCTTTGTATTTATCCTACCTCACTCGTATACTCAGTACATTCAGACGTACTGACGCATTTGTGCTATGGTGTTTTATTTTACACCATAGCTTCAGAGGCACAATCTCTAGATCAACAGTAGATTCAAGTTTCAAAAGTCAGAGTTAAAAGTAAGTCCTCATCTTTTGAGGACATGATGATTTCAGTTTTTAGTTTATTTTAGTAGTTGGAGTTAGTTGGAGACATATTCCTTCAACTCCCTATTTAGACAATTTATAGGCTTTTCAGACTAGTATGTTCAGACTTTAGTTTATTTCGGTTGTTTTGGGTAGTTTATACCCCATTTTAGATGTTATAACTTAGTATGTTTTGTTTAGTTTGAACCTTACGGCCTTACAGTATTACGTGTTTCGCATTTCATGAGATATTATACAGTTTATATATACAGCTATCAGTCATGGGTTAGCTTGTGATCCTTTAGGGTCATAAGCACCGTGTAGCATTCTGGTTCAAAAAATCAAGTTGTTATAAACTTGGTATCAGAGCCTAAGGTTCAATAGAGTCATAGGAAGTCTAAAAGCTCCATCTAGTAGAGTCTTGTACGTGCGTGTATTATGCACCACACTTATGTGTAAGAGGCTATGAGATGTTTTAGGAATAGTTTCCCTTCTTTCAGTATTCCTGTCGTGCCAGTGATCATAATCTCAGTCTAATCCATTTGTCCCTTTCTTCTGTAGATATGCCACCTAAAAGAAGAAATGGGAATCAATCATCCCCTCAGCTAAAAGACCCTTTGGGCGATCATGTTTCTTATGCGGAGTTCAGGACTGCATTCACCACTCTTGCTCAGTCAGTCACTGCCTAGAATGAATGACCAGCTATTGTTCCAGCCAACCCAGTGGCTAATTTAGCTACAGCTAGAATTTGGGACTTCACCTGAATGAATCCTCTATCTTTCACAGGGTCTAAGTCAGATAAGGACCCGCAGGAATTCCTAGATCAGGTTCAGAAAGTACCAGATGTTATGGGGATGACTACTATGAAGAGTGCTGACTTTGCCACATATCAGTTGTAGGATGTGGCTCATACTTGGTACAAATAGTAGAAGTCAAAAAGGTTAGATGATGCAGGCCCTATAGAGTGGGAGGAGT